>NW_012115322.1:1424940-1460207 GCF_000951035.1 Colobus angolensis palliatus | reverse complement strand
CTGAGGTCAGGAGTTCAAGACCAGCCTGGCCAACATGGCGAAAACTTGTCTCTACTAAAAATACCAAAATTAGCCAGGCGTGGTGGCACATGCCTGTAATCCCAGCTACTTGGGAGGCTGATGCAGGAAAATCGCTTGAACCCAGGAGGCGGAGGTTGCAGTGAGCTGAGATTACACCACTGCACTCCAGCCTGGGTGCCAGAGCAAGACTCCGTCTCAAAAAGAAAAAAAAAGTAAGAAACTGCAAACACTATACACATTAACAAATCTACAGGAAAATTCTGGTAGCACCTTTAGCAATGAAAACTTTCTGAAGAAACCTGGCTGTAGGTAGGCAATTAATAATTCTGATAAAATAATAATAAAGTGGAGTGCCTATGTACAGAGAGTTGTGTTTTCAGAGCATTGGAAGGAGCCATCAGGCAAAGCAATGGGGGGCTTGTTTCCTGGGGGACACACTTACGTCGCTCTGCAGGTCGTAGGCTTTCCTGGCTTGGATCACATCATTCTGGTCGGGAAGGCAAGACCACTGGTGCAGGTACTGGCGATAGTCCACATCACTTGCTAGTGCCTGACCTTCTTTGGCAGCGTTGATGGACACCATGTCCACAGGGATGGAGATCTTGGCTTTGTGGTCGTTGTAGGCCTTTTTGTACAGCCTGTCATTCTGCATCTTCAACACATTTGCTGCCCAAACCAGTTTAGGGTCTTCCTTGGCACTGCGACATCCAATGTAATGGCCTTTCTGTTTCTCATAAGCAGTTTTGTACAGATACTGGTAGATGTGAACAGAAAATAGAAGAGTAATTTTTCTGAACCCACTTTTTCTAGAGAGCCTACTCAAAATAACTCCATCTCCCTTAGTTTACCTTTTTTTGGGGAGGGGGGATACTGTTTTTATTTAAATTCAAGCCATAAGTTTTGATACACTGGTTTGTCTTCTATGTCTACATGCATGAAAACATTGAGAGCACCTCTTAGGCAAGAACCGTGTTGCTGGATTATCTCCCAATATAGCCTGGCCACCTTCAGATGTTTTGTCACACACAAGTACCAATTGTACTTCTTATTACTTTAAATCAAATTAATTCTTTGTTGAAATAGGTATTTTTTGTTTTGTTTTTTGAGATGGAGTCTCACTCTGTTGCCCAGGCTGGAGTGCAGTGGCACGATCCTGGCTCACTTGCAACCTCCGCCTTCCGGGGTCAAGTGACTCTCCTGCCTCACCCTCCTGAGTAGCTGGGATTACAGGCATCCACCACCATGCCCGGCTAATTTTTGTATTTTTAGTAAAAACAGGGTTTCACCATGTTGTCCAGGCTGGTCTTGAACTCCTGACCTCAAGTGATCCACCAGCCTTGGCCTCCCAAAGTGCTGGGATTACAGGCATGAACCACCATGCCTGGCCTGAAATAATTTTTAATTATGAACTTATTTAAAATTTTTATTTAAAAATGTATAACCCTACCAAATGGGGAAAAAATTTTTTTTTCTAGTACACATTAAAACAACCATATAACTATTTTTAAAAAAATAGTTGTGCATGTACTACATAAAGTTATTATACGAACCACCAGTAGTATGCATGCCACACTTTGAGTAACAACAGAATTCTTTGTACTATGAAATTAAATCTCTTTAAGTACTTGTAAATTAAGTGATATTGTGAAGATATTGAAAAGAAAATCAAAATCTGTGCTTAAACGTAAGAGTTGCAGAACCAAACATAGATGCAAAAGGATCCTCAAATTGTAAGAGTTGTTCTTTAGGATTTAAAAATATACTAATAACAATGACCCAATCCATTTAAATATAATTCAAAGGGCATTAAGTTAGACTCCCTCTGTTTCTACTAGTTAGCGTTTGTTCCAGTTGGGCAAGGAGGAGTTCTTACATCACTGGCAATATCCCTGGAAGCCTTGGCGTGCTGGATCCCAATGGCATCTGCTCGCAAGTCAT
Source organism: Colobus angolensis palliatus (assembly GCF_000951035.1). NCBI lineage: Eukaryota > Metazoa > Chordata > Mammalia > Primates > Cercopithecidae > Colobus > Colobus angolensis. The sequence goes on along the minus strand of NW_012115322.1, from coordinate 1,458,248 downwards.
AACCAGTCATCTTGACATCTTCCCAAGCTTGTTGGTAGTGTTTCTGAAAACAGAGAGTGCAATACCACAGTCAATCTGAAGAGGGAGCAACTGAGTCAGCATTACTGATGTATATAAAAATAGATAGTTACACTGAACATTAATCTCTCCTTAAGATTTATAAAAGAGTCTGGTTTCATATTGAGCTTGAATTCCAGTAGATTTTTAATGACATTTAGCAAAGCTCTCTCCCAATAATTATTTTTTGAAGAAGGAAACTTAGGAGATTATAAATCATGTAAAAATCAGAAAAAAATATATATATATTGCTTGGCTTTTACAAGGAAAAAGCAATGATGGATGGCCCACTAAAAACTGAGAACTAGATCTTATTCTATGTGTATCTATAAATTTTATGCTGTGTTTTTGGAGAAACCATTCTATTTTTCCTTCCAACAAACATTGAGATGTACAGTATACAGACACCTGCAGACCCACACAGCTACTTATTAACTTAAAGACTAGAAATAAAACGAATGGGAAGAAAATGCCTTTTGCCAAACTCTCTTTGGGGTATATAATAAAAGGTCTGGTTAGGCAGAGAGCACTCTGAAAAGCAAACGATGTGTGCTGCCTTACATTGCTGATCTGCAGAGCATTGATTTTGGATTGCAGCATCAAGGGAGTGTCAGCCGGCACGTTCACATTAGCCTTCTCTTTCTCCCAGGCATCGCGATACAATGGCTGGTAAAAACGAAAAACAATGGAATGGTCGATTAGTGAATAAGTCAATTACCACATAAATGAAATTATACAAGTCATAAAACATACTTGAATACATGGATGATGAATAAAATTATAAGTGAATTTTATAATAAATTAAAACTAACATTGTAAGTAAATTAAAATTTTTAAGTAAGATTAAATCAGTAAATAATTTTATATTTAGATAATAAGTAAAGTGAGAAGTTCCTTTTGGATGTTCTCCGATATAAACGTAGATTATACGTGGCATAAGCCACTGCACCTGGCCTCATTTGCACTTTTATTTAAAAGGTGCCAATAGTGACTTCAAAAGGAACACATTTACGTGTGATACAACATAATTTGAAATGAGTCAGAAATATGGTAGTAAAATTATCCTTTTCCATTTACTCACATCTGATTATCTGATGGGTAACTCCACTTTGCAGATAGCTCTGATGATCCCCATTGCTAAGCAGGACCTAGATGTTTTTGGTCTGAATAACTGCCATAATGTCTAATATTGGGGTTGTCCCTAGACTTCTCAACCTATTTCAAGCAACGAAGAAGTGGCAATTTTGTGATTATAGCACTAAGTGGTGGGCCTGTATCACGGTCTGGATCTCCAAATGTGATCGAAGTGTGTATCAGGGTGTGCAGAACATGAAGATGCCCACCACATGTGCATTGACCAAACACTTAGCAAAGCACATGAGATACAGTGGCTGCTAAGAGATTGACTACACGAAGATCTATCTGGATACATGCGTGTTTCAGATCCTGACGCTGACATGAAGAGTCTGAAGTTCACATTTAAAATTCTTCTTGATTGAGATTTCTTCCATTTGTCTGAAAACATCATCCACCTGGGCTTACCTCACTGATCTGTACAGCATTGATCTTTGCCTGGATTACTTCCGGGGTGTCAACAATGCTGGTAAATTTGAGGGCCTCAGGCTTTATACGATACAACCTTTCATTCAAGAGATTCTGAGCATTCTTCACTCTCATCACTTCCACAGAACCCTCTGGCAACCATCCGATACCCTTCAGCCATTCCAGGTCTGACTTGTACAAGTTCTACATGAAGGATAGGAACACAGAATGGGGAAGAGTCAAAGTTGCCTATAGGAGTTTGATGCTTGCAAACCACACACCACCTCTATTTAAATCAGTTAGCTGGCTAATCTCATAAAACTCAAGGATCAACATTAAATGTTAATATTGGGTGTTATCTCTATGGCACACATAGGAGAAGTTTAGAGTATCCTGCAGGAATTGGAACAGGGCTCACAAGTGGCACTTGGTGGAATGGCAGCCAGCAATGGCACGTAACTTTGTATGCTTGGATTAGTTTCTACAGTCATCACTTGAAGTCTGCCTTTTATGTACCACTGGGAATAACATCAGTTGGATTTTAGGAGGTAAAGAACCTTAGATGTATGCATAATGAGAAAAAAATACATACCTATATCTATATCCACCCTGCCCCCCATCTCTGTCTTTTTCTGTGTCAAGTAAACATGAAATCCAACATTTCCTTATGCTTACATCTACTTCTGAAATATGCATCTGATTATGCGAAGGTAATGGCTCAGAGCAGCTGCAACTGATATTTTCTACCTAATTACATAGAATAAGAGACTGATTTTCATCTTGGTGAATAAGGTCTTGCTACCATAAGGAGGAGGCCTCTTTAAGATAGAAAATGTTTGGGGAAAACTCTGCTACCATGAATTGTACAGAATATGTTAGGTTCTATTAAGATTACCATTTAAATTATGCCTCTGGGGAATGCACTGGGATTAAACACACAAATACACATCTCCCCAGGGTCTGGTGATAATATACGCACATCGCTCTGCAGGTCGTAGGCTTTCTTGGCCTGGATCACATCGTTCTGATCTGGCAGACACGTCCACTGGTGCAGATAATTGCGATAATCAATGTCGCTAACCAGGACCTGGCATTTCTTGGCTTGAACAATTGACATCATGTCCAACGGTGTGTTGTGAATTCCTTTGGACTTCTCATAAGCTTTCTTATATTCTCTCTCACTCTGGATCTTGGCAGCATGTATAGACCACACCAACTTGGGGTCATCTTGTAGGGTACGGAAACCCACGTGGTGGCCCAGTTGCTTACGGTAACCTTCTTTGTATTTGTACTAAAGTAGTAAGAAGTCAGATAAAAAAGACATATGAAAATAATGTATTAAGAGGGGTTTTCTTTAAATGGTTTCAGAATGTTTTCTCAGCCTTGGTATAAATTGGCTCAACATTGGCCGTTATTATACATTTCAGTTCACTTTAAAGGAGTTAGATAATATGATTTTAGGTAGTTTCAGAGAGGACATGAGTAAATCTGGAGGGAGATGGTATGGTGAACAAGAGTAATAAAAACCATAGCTAACATTTACTAAGTAATTACTCTATGCCAGACACTATTATGACTACTTCAAATGTGTTGGGTAGATCCCTGGAAAACTACTGTGTTTTTCGGTCAAAAATCATTGAATGGCGGCAATTATGATCACAGTTCATTGTTACAATGTCTCTATGAGGTAGATACTATTATTAACATATATTCCAGATGGGGAAAACAAGGCACAGGTAATAATCTCCATCACCAAGTTTCCCTGAGAAGTGCAACATTAGGTCAAACGATCTCCTAAGAGTACTGAAGGAATATCAGATACGGAGAGGTCACATGTGTGTGGTTTTGGAAACAGATATTAAAGATGCATGTTTCAAGGATGGAAAGCAAGGTTGTGGCTTGAATCAGAAGATAACAACAAAAGTTCTGTGGACAAGAGTTTCCATCTGATGAGTGTCTTAGGACTAGTGTAAGAAGGTTTCTGTTTCTTTCCTATGTTTGGAGAACATAGGCAAGTTTGAACAAAGAGAGAGAAAACTGGGAATAAAGCAGATAACGTGGACCAGCTATGGTTATTAGAGGCAAAAATGAAGAATGAGGAGGAGGAAACAAGTGGCCACATGACAAAAAGCAGAGAAGAACTCAGAGAAAGGGAACAAGGTGACTTAAAGAGTTGGAGCTGGGGGCAGGGTGGGCTTGGTAGCATAATTATTTTATTTTTATTTTTGTTGAGATGCAGTTTCACTCTTGTTGCCCAGGTTGGAGTGCAATGGTGCAATCTCACTGCAACCTCTGCCTCCCGGGTTCAATTCTCCTGCCTCAGCCTCCTGAGTAGCTGGGATTACAGGCTCCTGTCACAAAGTCCAGCTAATCTGTTTGTTTGTTTGTATTTTTAGTAGAGACAAGGGTTCACCATGTTGGCCAGGCTGGTCTCGAACTCCTGACCTCAGGTGATCTGCCTGCCTCAGCTTCCCAAAGTGCTGAGATTACAGGCGTGAGCCACCATGCCCGGCTGGTAGCATAATTATTTTGACCACTAGTAAGTTTTAAAATTAGAATTAAATGAACTTCAAAAGATTACTAAGAGTATTCTACATAAGCCTCCAGTATAAAATCTTGCATATAAATGTGATTTCAGTCTTAAGACTTATGTGAAACTATCATCTGTGATTTATATTTGTGGAGAATGTCAGAAATATTTTAGAGATAAAATGACATTGTATTGGGTCCTGAATTTTCCCAGGAATTTAATACAGACTCTTCATGATGTTTTGTTTCTACTTTGTAACAGCATCAAAGTAAATTTACACATATACCTCATCTATGCTAACTTTAACGTTTTCCATTCCATTTTAGTATTTTCAAATAGAGAAAGCTTCTAGCACAGGATGAGATGCAATTATTTACACAGACTTTTTTTTTTTAAACACAAAATTCTTGAAAAATAGTCTCCCTGCTTGTTTTGTAGAGGAGAAAACCCACAAGAAAATAGAAGGAAGCGTACCTCACTGGCAATTTCTCTGGAGGCTTTGGCGTGCTTGATTTCAATGGCATCTGCCCTTATGTCATAGCCTTTCTGCTTGGCCTCATTCCAGTCTTTTTGGTAGAGTTTCTATAGAGGGAAAATATAGGTTTGTTTGCAAGAATGGGAAAATAAGCAAATATACTCAAATTTGTCATAATATAAATCATAAGGCATAATGTAATATACTCAGTATAAGAAAAAAGCATTCATTTCTGGGTTCTTCTGGTTGTTGTCCATTTCCTTTGTGGTGTACAGGATACTTCCGGTTAAAATTTCAAAGCTAAACATCAAACTCTATTAATGTTTGAATATTTCCATCCATCACAATATGGTCTGCATTTGAAAATACCCTACTACAAGTACATGGAACCTAAGGATCAGTGGGGAAGCCAGAGAACCTTTATCAAGGTATCAGGTTAAGATCTGATAAGATTTTTCTCCCCCTAATTTTGCCCTTTGACTTTTCAGAAGTTTCTGCTAAAGGGTTGTGACATAGATCTCACACATAGCCTGCCATTTGGATGTAATTAAAAATGGTCTGTTGTCTTTCTTATGGCCTTGAATGTCAAATGATAAAGTCCTGGATCAATTTAAAAAACCTAAGAGGATAACAGAGACTGTTAAGAGTGAAAGAAGACACCAAAAGGATTCAGGTGTCCCAGCTCCTGCAGTCTAGGCACCCAGTGGTGTATCCAAACACACATTTAAGAGAGAGGAATTCCATTCATATTGCATTGGGACTGGTAGCTAAAGAGAAAATGTCTAGCACCAAAAGCCGCAAACATTGCAAGGTAGGTAATTTGTCTGCTGTAACACTCTCCATGAGCGGACAGATATTGCCTATAAAGGCTTCTACACTTCATGTTCGTGCCACTTACATTGCTGATTTGCAAGGCATTGATGTGGGCCTGCAGCATCTCCGGAGTATCAGAAGGAATGGTGATGTTGGTTTTATCTTTATTCCAGGCTTCTTGATACAGTTTCTGTGGAGAGAAGGGAAATAGGAAATCAATATCTGAAACATTAAGCCTTAGCTAATGTTTAGCTAATAGTTAGCTAATGTAAGCCTTAGCTAACTACTCAGTCTAGAAAAATGTTTTTACATATGTTTATACTGGTTAATTTTATGTATCAACTTGGCTGGGGCACAGTACCCAGACATTTAGTCATTTAGGTGTTTCTGTGAAAGTATTATTAAAATGAAGTTAACATTTAAATCAGTAGATTCCAGGTAAAGCAGACTACCCTTCATGATGTGGGTGAGCCTCATCTAATTAGTTGAAGACCTTGATAGAAAAGACAAACCTCCCTCGTAAAAAGGAATTCTGCCAGCAGATGGCCTTTGGGTTTGAACTGCAACACATCCCTCAGTCTCCAGCCGGTTGGCTTACCCTGCAGACTTTGGACTTGCCAGCCTTTATGATCTCAGGAGCCAATTCCTTAAAGTCTGTCTCTTTCTGTGTGTGTGTGTACACACACACACACCCTATTGGTTCTGTTTCTCTAGAGAATCTGGACTAATACAATGTTCTATTATTATGTAGCATGACACTACATGTCTTAGTATTTAATATGAGGTCAAAAAATATTTGTGTTCCTGAGTTGCCATGGAGTGACATTTTCATTGCAGTACTTCAAAGTGTGTATGTGTGGTAGAAGAAAGGCCTGTTGGTGTTGGTCAGAGTTCTATTTTCAGTATGTCTTCACTAGTGAAGACATTTTTAGAGTTGCTCCTCTCACCAAAATTCTTTGAAGAAGTCCAGTCTGTGGACTTGGTTTGGGTGGTATCATTGGAAAACAGAATCCAGAACCAGGAAAGCTTGATAGTAGGATGGTTCTTACCTCACTTATTTGCAGAGAATTGGCTTTTGCCAGGACAACTTCAGGAGTGTCAACAATGCTGGTGAATGACAAAGCTTCTGGTCGCGTCCTATAGAGTCTTTCATTCAGGAGGTCTTGAGCAACCTTCACTCTGTTCATTTCCACCGAGCCTTCTGGCATCCAGCCGATGCCACGCAACCACTCCAGGTCTGCCTTATACACACTCTATAAAGAAGATGTCAGACAAAAATACCATTTCTGACCAACATGGTGAAAACCCACCTATACAAAAAATAAAAAATTATCCAGGCATGGTGGCGCATGCCTGTAATCCCAGCTACTTGGGAGGCTGAGGCAGGAGAATCGCTTGAACCCAGGAGGCAGAGGTTGCAGTGAGCCGAGATCGTGCCATTGCACTCCAGCCTGGGCAACAAGAGCGAAACTCCATCTCAAAAAAAAATAAAAAAAATAAAAAAATTTAAGTGTTAGACATACCGATCCTTAGCTGAAAAATAAAGCACATGGGGCTGAAGGGATGATAAATGCAGGAGACTGTACTTCCAAAAAAGTAAGACCTGAGATCTCACATGATTCAGGGTTTTTAATATTGATGACAGAAGTAATTTGTAAAAACATAATTATTTATACTAGCCATGAATTACATATAGTAATAATGCTGAATTCCATATAATTATTTGATATTTCAAAAAATTTTATAATTGAAAATTTTTTAAGGAAAACTTTGCTGAATTGGATTCCATTTTAATCCTGTGATATTGACCCAAGGAAATACTGTTTAGTGTTTTGGAGCTAGCATAATAGCAGTAATTATTTTAAAAACATTCAGATGATTTATATTTGTCTGAAATATGTTTTCATTGCCAGAATTTACAAATGACATGGAAAAAAAAGTCTGGAAGCTAGGCTGGGGAAAAAAGGACATCACCTCACTAAGGCTCATCTGTTTTTGCTTCCCGCTACATAACTACTAAAGATGGATTTTATATTAAACAATATGAATGGTACCCCCCCAGCCCCACCCCCGGGTTTGTGCAGTGCACACCCCAGGGGGCTGTCCACAGAGGCACTGACTGGACAATGAACAAATCTATGTCTTCCCCTTCCCCCTTTCCCAAAATTCATGTTACGTACATCACTCTGCAGGTCATAGGCCTTCTTTGCTTGGATAATGTCGTTTTGATCGGGCATGCATGTCCAGTGATGCAGGTAATTGCGATAATCAATGTCACTGACCAAAGTCTGACATTTCTTAGCCAGCAAGATGCCTAACATGTCCACTGGGCTAGAGAACTTGGTCTTCCACTTCTGGAATTCCTTCTTGTACTCCCTTTCACTTTGAATTTTTCCTGCATGTATGGCACACATAATCTTGGGATCATCTTCAATGCTCTGGGCTCCAATGTGGTGGCCTTTCTGTTTCTCATAGGCTTCCTTGTATTTGTACTAAAATGCCAGAAATACAGATGGAGACATCCAGTTTTAAAACCATGCTTATGCTGACAATTACAGGCAACATGAAATGGACAAGAATTTTATTTTACAAATATTTTGGCATTTCTGAACTATTATATTTAAAAGCAATGTTTTATACTGTTATAAAAATAATTGTAATCATGTATTTTCACTGGTGAAAGCACTCCCTGTAGCAACTCTAACTATAATGCCAAAATGTATTTTTATTCTCTGTAACAACAAAGGGAACGGTCTTGGGAGGTAGGAAGTAGGACAGGAAGGTACATGTGGAAATAACTACAGAGTGTGGTCCACCAACCACCCTCTGGGTTGTTCAGCACGATGGAGACCACAGAGGGTTAGATGGAAGGTACTCACGTCACTGGCAATGTCCCTGGAGGCCTTGGCACTTTTGATGGAAATAGCATCTGCTCTCAGATCATAGTCCTTCATCTTTGATTCATCCCATCCCTTGGTGTAAAGTTTCTAGGAAAGGGATAATAGACGACAGAAAATAAGAGTGTTTGAGGAAGGTAATAGGCCAGTTCCAGAAAGGAAATTGTTATGGTGGAAAAAGCATTTTAATTACTCTTAGAAAGGTTTAAGCAACATCAGGAAATCTCTTACTTGGCTGATATTGGCAGAATTACTCTTGGCCAGCAGGATTTCCGGGGTGTCTGGCATCACGTGGATGGAGGTTTTGTCAGCATCCCAAGCTTCTGTGTATAAATGCTACAGGGCAGGGCGGGGTGGGGCATGGGGAGAGGGAGTATAAGACCTTTTGTTAAAGCCAATAACATCATTACAGTTGTTAGCGAATTTAACTCGCATTTAACTATATAATAGCTCCTTCTAATGCTTGTGGGAGGTGAGGGAAGTACAAAGGTCATGGGGAAAGTAAAACATAGCAATATTTAAATAGCTGTACAGTGGTTTCATAATTAATGTGATGCAACATAATGGTTACTATTAGTAATTCTTTTCATCCAGTGAATCACAAGCTTATTCAGACATCCAAAGATGGATCTCGGTCATAGAACTATGAGACAGTAGAAATCCCTAGACTTCAGTGTCAATCCCAAGTGCAAACCCAACTCTACTGTTTCCAAGCTGTGTGATCTGGAGAAAGGTACATAACTCCTCACATTCCTCATTTCTGAGAGGGGGAGAATCTTTCTTTTTTGAGTATTTTTTGAAGATGGTCCATAACATATATAAAATGCCCAAGTCACAGCAGATACTCAACGATTTTTTGGTGATTCCTATTGGTGTTATCATCATGGTTGCTGTTGATGGATATAAAAGAGTTTCTGGAGTTGTATACCCCAGACTCTGGAGTTTGCTGTCTGAAGCCACTTTCATATTTGTACTGAGCACTCAATTGTACTAGCCTAATGATTGGAAGGTTTCCAGGCAGGTGTTGGAGAATTCAAGTTCAAGTCAATCTAAAATACGCCTATTAAAGGGCTGACGCATTGGATAAAAATAGATTGATGAAACTTTGGATGAAACAAATGATCATCTATCTTGTTAATAAAACTGAAAGCAGAAATAGCAGCTAGCTTTCAAAAGTGGATTTCCATAACCTAATGTGGAGGAGCAACCCAAGCAACCAATTTGAATGTATACCAGCATTGCTATGAAACACTATATGTTTCCCAGCCTCAGAATGAAATGTAAATGGCTTACATTCCTTACCAGATGGCTAAAGACACATAAGTGGCCTGAGTCTGCTCTGCCTAGGAGAATGTGTAATGAAGGGTAATGCATTTGTGATGTTTCCAGGTCACTGCTCAGAAGGGTGACTGTATCACTCCAGGGAAATCATTCCAGGCTCTGTTCCCACATGCACACACAGAATTAGGGGGCAGGGTATTGAGAAGAGCACACAGGGTCATCTTTAATTCAAGCAGATGCTCTGTTAAAGGCCTGCATGAGAATTAAGCCTATGACACCTCCTTTCTCAGGGAACCCTTAGGGAATTTCCTACTTTATGAGCCAAATCTGTGGAAGGTATGATTCTGGCAACAGGAAACAGCTAGAGACTCACCTTGCTCATTGTCAGGGCATTATTTTTTGCGAGGACAATTTCCGGAGTGTCTGTGATGCATGTGAATTTGAGCTGGTCTCTAGGCTGGCGATACTTCCTGTCACTCAGGATTTCTCCAGCTCTCTTCACCTTCTCGACCTCTACAGAGCCAATGGGAACCCATCCTATTCCTCTCAGCCACTCAAGGTCAGATTTGTAAATAGCCTGAAAATGAAATAACGTCAAATATTTATAGATGTCACCTAGACGGCCTGGTACCTGATCTTAACATACATAGATAATGTATAAGTCTGAATCTTATTTACGTAAATTTCTGGGAAGACCCACAGGATTGCTTTACTTTGGTTTAGAATGGCTAGTTAAATGCCTGGCTCCTGAAGGCAGCCAATATTTACTGTTTTAAAGACTCACAGAAATCTCTTTAATGCTATTCATTTTCAGGGATACAAAACCACCTTAAGAAATTACTGCCTGCCTCTTGAAGCAAAGTGTTTCTCCTCTGATTTGATGGCCCCTACTTCCTCTTATGGAAACCATACTGGGTTGCAATACAGTTGGCTCCTATGTTGTTGGGCAGTGGCTTTCACAGCTCGTCTTGGTATATAGAGAAGAAATGAGCATTACTGGTTGACCACATGTTGCATTAATGTGTTTTTTGGGGGATAAAAAGACATCTTTTTTCGTATGTTTCTATGTACACGCTTCCAAGTCAAAGAGTTCATCTCTTTTTACTCATATTTATCTTATCCTCCATCCTCTTTCTTGTCTTAGAATTCAAGTAAACAAATACATTTTTTTCTTTCATTTTCTTCTTTGAATATAAACAATTGGTTGAAGGGAAATTTTTCTTGTAAGGAAAGGTAACAATTCTTTTTGTTTTTATGGCTTTTGGGGAATCTCTCTTTTTTTTTAACTGTCACTGCTTTTATCATTCTTCCAAAAGTGCTTGATTTAATCAGAGCTTGATTAAAACAAGGAGCTACCATATCAATGAGGTAATATTTGACTCTCCAAAGGACTCTATTGGCCAACGACGGAAGTGTCTAACATATTTCTAGGGAGCTATTGTTCTCAAGTTTCTTAGACAAATTGTCTTAATAGGTATAATTCATTTTTAAACTTCCTTTAAGAAGTTACAATAGATAATTCCTATAAGTTAAATAGACACAAAATTATAATGCAATTGATTCATTTGGAAAATTAGGTTGTTTAGAACAGGAATTCTTAACTTGGCATCAGTGAACTTGGATAGAAAAAATATGTAACATCCTCTCATTTTCATTAACCTCTAACTGAAATATAGCCTTTCATTCCATTATAAGTATTACATTATAGTAGTATTCACACTATACCTGACTTTGTCAGCTTTAGAAATCTCAAATCTTTTTATATCCTATTATAGTTTGATATAGTTTGGCTCTGCATCTTCATCCAGATCTCATGATGAATTGTAATCCTGGATGTTGGAGGAGGAGCCTGGAGGTAGGTGATTGGATCATGGAGGGGGACTTCCCCCTTGGATAGTGAATTCTCATGAGATCTGGGTGTTTAAAAGTGTGTAGCACTTCTCCCTTTGCTCTCTCTCCTGTTCCGCCATGTGAAGACGTGCCTGCTTCCCCTTCACCTTCCATCATGATTGTAAGTTTCCTGAGGCCTCTCCAGCCATGCTCCGGTACAGTCCATGGAACTGTGAGTCAATTAAATCTCTTTTCTTCATAAATTACCCAGTCTCAGGTAGTTCTTTCTAGCAATGTGAGAACAGACTAATACAAGTTGCTGCTGATGTCTTAAAGTATTTATGCTCATCACTTCTTTGAAATTAGTTATTACAGTCACTGCTATAACTTTTTACTTAATGTGTTAATGAAAAGCACATTACAGGTTTGGTTTCATACTTTGATAATGATATTTCAGTATGATTGGTTTATTTTGAAATTAAACACATATTTTATTTTGTGCATTTCAGAACATTATCCTAAAGAGGTGTCTGTAGGTTTCACCAGACTGGAAAGATTCCATGGGCAAAAGAGCTAGAATGCTTTTCTAAACCATTACTGAAGAATATTAGAGCCACTCACATCACTCTGCAGGTCATAGGCCTTCCGAGCCTGAATGACATCGTTCTGATCAGGCAGGCAGAGCCATTCATGCAGGGGATGCCTGTAGTCTACGTCGCTTACAAGGATCTGACACTTCTTGGCCGTCACCATCCCCAGCATGTCCACTGGGCTGCTGAACTTGGTCTTCCACTTCTCAAAGTCCTTCTTGTATTCCCTGTCACTCTGGATCTTGGCCGCGTGGATGGACCACATCATCTTCGGGTCATCCTCAATGTTCCGGGCCCCAATGTGGTGGCCAAGCTGTTTGCGGTAGCCTTCCTTGTACTTGTACTAAAGAAAAGAGATAAGAGTATAATGACAAGAACATCTTACATAATCATGTTTCATAGGTTCACACACATATCGTTTCTTTTTCTTTTCCCCATCACTATTGTGAAGGAGAAAGGTGAATATCATCAACCCTATTTTTAAAAGTCAAAACCTGAACCTAGCAGGGGTTTAGTGATTTGCACAGTCACACCACAAGCAGGTGGCAGCATGAGCCTAGAATGAAGAGCTTCTTGTTCCTAATATTTTTCCTCCTCATTATACCACACTGCTTAGTTTACCTTTGATTCCTTAACAAGTAGAGGTAAATATATTGTACAATCTAATAGAGCATCTACTTAAAGACATAGTTATTTTCCCAAAACTGTTGACATTAAGAAAATTTTAGAATAGTTCCCTTATTAGAACTTATAATAGACTTCTCAGTCAAGGGTATGTGTTACATTTAGATAGAGTTTATGTGTCACCAGGAAATGACTCTTATTAGCCTATCAACACCACTGAGCTTTCACTATGAGTCAGCTTTTCTACCTTTAAGATTCAAGAATAACACATTATGGTCCATTTCACCATGAGACGATTATGGTGTGGGCTTCTCCAGCTTAACAGCAAGAAAAGTTTTGATAATAGGGCGTGTGTCCTTAACCTTGGCAAAATAAACTTCTAAATTGATTGAGATCTGCTTCAGATACTTTTTAGTTTACAGAAGGAATGAAGCATATGTCTACGGCATGAGGCCCTTGCAGAAGAGGGAAAGTCTGGATTTGAGTCCTAAGAAGGCTTGTTACGGAATAAGGACACTGGGCACCCTTAGGAGGTGTTTTGCATGTGAAGAAAAGTAGAGAAGAGGCGAGAGCATGCTGAGAAAAAGCTTTGCTTACTTCGCCACCTTTTCTTGTGTCCAGTGAGGGACATCTCACCAATTAGGAGTTACAAAGGACAAAACAAATCTCTAAAACGTATCCATCTATAGTTTTCTTTTAATGCCAGAATAAATAGAAGTAGTAAGGAAGAGTTTACATGTATATTGGCTGTTTCCCACATGTTATTTAAAGGGAATAAATTAATCCCTTTAATTTCACAAACATCTAGGTCAACTGCTGTTCAATTTTCTATGTATTTTTTGGGTTTTTTTTTTTTTGGAAGATGCAGTGTTCAATTTCTGAGGCTCAAAAATATGAACCCATTTTTGGTGTCCATCAAACACTTTTTTTAAAATAGTGTGTCTCTATTTTTGATTGACTGACAGGTATAATGGGTCTAGAATTTTGTGCTTTTCTTTCTTTTTTTCCATTTACAATTTTGTATAGGGAAAAAATCGCCAAAGGGAATTGAGACCTGTAGGGGTAACTAAATTTCTGGCAAGAAAAATTCTGAAAGCTTCTATTTGTCAACATCTTTGAGTAAGAAATGGCTTTTCCAAAAACATCCACTTACATCGCTAGCAATCTCTCTTGAAGCCTTGGCTGCTTGGATTGGAATGGCATCCAGACGCAAGTCACAGCCTTCCTTCTTGGACTCTTCCAAAGCAAGTTTATAGAGTTTCTGTAGAAAAGAAAGTCATTATTCATTACTCCTTCCATTAAAAAGTAAAGCTGTTTATTATTACATTTTCTTTGTCCTCGTTTAAACTACAGAAATAATCCAGAAAGTCAATTATTAGGCTGCGTTTATAGATAGCTTTGCCTCATGGGTGCTTAGGATTTTTAAGACATATGTTCTAAACATTGGGATTTATTGACTTGTAAATTTCAACCAAAAAATGGGGGGAAAAATCAACATTTGGTTGGCAAAATTTTATTTGCCAAACAAGCAGATGTAAAAAAAGAAAGAAAGAAAGAAAAAATTATTTATTGGCCAGGTGTGGTAGCTCAAGCCTATAATCCCAGCACTTTGGGAAGCTGAGGTGGGTGGATCACTTGAGGTCATGAGTTTGAGAAGAGACCAGCCTGGCCAACATGGTGAAACCCCGTCTCCACTCAAAATACAAAAATCAGCTGGGCATGGTAGCGTGCACCTGTAGTCCCAGCTACTCAGGAGGCTGAGGCAGGAGAATCACTTGAACCCAGGAGGCGGAGGTTGCAGTGAGCCAAAATTGTGGCACTGCACTCCAGCCAGGGTGACAGGATGAAACTATATCTCAAACAAAACAAAACAAAACACACTATTTATTATTGTCATCATAATATAAAAGACAGGCCATCTTAATACAAAAGAAGGATAAAAAACAAGGACAATATTTTAAAATGTAATGTATTTAGTTTTATGAAAAACTCAACACATTGTACTTATTTTTTCTTATTTTGCTGTGGACTATTATCTCAGACAATGATGCATCTATGGACCCAGGATTTCAGGATCATTGCCCTTATGAAAATGTTGGTTCTGGCAGAAATGCCTGGTAAAATGTTAACATCAAATGATTATCAGAGCGTACTGGAGCAGCAAAAGAATATGCGGCTTACTAACTCACCAGATTCAAACCTAGTCCTTGCCTACTTGCTAGCTGCTGAATAAAATAATGACTTGATATCCACATTGACCTGTAGGGGAAGGTTTTAAAAGTATAATTCCCATGGGGATATTTATTCATAATCATTCAATTACTGATAACCCGTTAATAAAATGGTAGCCTACTTTGTGGACCACCACATAGCTCAAAACTGAATCAAGTGAGAACTATCTCTTCTACTGAAAATGGTAGTTCAGCGTATGTGTAATAAATTAGTCAAAACATTTTCCTAAGAAAACAGCTACAATGGTTCATGTTTTGCCTTTCTGTTCATTACAAGATCAACAGTTTACTTACATCACTGTAGTTTATTCGGTTGAGTTTGGCTAACATGATTTCTGGTGTATCGGGCATGACATGAATGGTTTTCTTGTCATTGTCCCAGGCTTCAGTATATAAGCGCTACAAAAAAAAGAGAGAGAGAGAAATTATTTTGGTGTTCACAGATATTATTCTTTTGATTATGTGCCATTCATCTCTCTTGTATACAAGGTAAAAATAAAATTATTAAAGCTGCATAAATTCCCTACCTTTGTTTCTTATTAAAATTATTTCAAGAATCTAACTGTTAAAGGACTTATCAGTTATGAAAAGTATAATTGGATTGAAGTATTTAAAATAGTGTCTAGGAAGGAGTTATTGCACACAGTATTTTTTTTAGCAACCTACTAATCCAATCAGAAGCACACAGTACTTTAGGCCAGGTGCTGTGGCTCACACCTGTAATCCCAGCACTTTGGGAGGCCGAAATGGGTGGATCACCTGAGGTCAGGAGTTTGAGACCAGCCTTCAACATGGTGAAACCCCGTCTCTACTGAAAATACAAAAATTAGCTGGGCGTGGTGGCAGGCTCCTGTAATCCCAGCACTTTGGGAGGCCGAAATGGGTGGATCACCTGAGGTCAGGAGTTTGAGACCAGCCTTCAACATGGTGAAACCCCGTCTCTACTGAAAATACAAAAATTAGCTGGGCGTGGTGGCAGGCTCCTGTAATCCCAGCTACTCAGGAGCCTGAGGCAAGAGAATTGCTTGAACCCAGGAGGTGGAGGTTGCAGTGAGCCAAGATCGCGCCATTGCACTCCAGCCTGGGTGACAAGAATGAAACTTTGTCACAAAGGAAAAAAAAAAAGAAAAAAGCACACAGTACTTTTAACAATGGTTTAATATTTTGAAGTATCACTAAGTAACTATGGTATTATAGTGGAAAAATCATTTAAGAAGGTATCCTGATTCTTATTATCTTTAAAATGCAATAATATGTCAGAATTTTAAAATTGTTCCATGGTAACTTTTGATATCTAACAGTGAGGATTAAAGACTCACCTTATTCATGTTCAAAGCATTGTTTTTTGCCAGCACCTGCTCCGGAGAGTCTGTTATACTGGTAAATTTCAGCGTTTCTGGACGCTGACGGTAGATAGTATCACTAAGTAATTCTCCAGCTCTCTTGGCCCTAACAACTTCCAAGGAATCAATAGGAACCCAGCCAATGCCTTTCATCCATTCAAGGTCTGACTTATACAAATTCTGCAGATCAACAGATAACGAATACATTTATTAGTATTTCAGATTCATAGTTACAAAATGGGTTATCCTAGAGAAACACAAAAATGCTGATGAATAGTTAAGGTTCCCAGCATAGTAATTCACTCACTCACACACATTATTGAATCATAAGCATATTTTTTTCTGAGCATTTTTTTGATACAGAGGAGTACACCAAGAATGATCAAAGATCTTCTTTTAAAGTAAAAGACATCGTCCTGCCTATGAGAGTATTACAAGATTTTACACAAAAGCATGCTTTTTTAGCCTTGGAAAATGTACTCTAATAGTTCCAAATAAAACCACATACTCAGACTGCAGTCAAAAAATTCTCACTGTTATTTCCATCTTCAAAAATCACAAAACTTCAAGTGTATAAAGGAAATGTAATGTTGTAGAGATATGTTTGGCATTTCCCTAATTATTCATTTTATTTTACTCTCAATAGGTATGCTGAATGTTGATAAGTATTAGAGGACTGGTTTTGATAAACACAAGAAATAGAATTTCCCCATCAGTAAGTGTAAAATGTAAATTAAAGTAATTTAGCATAATATGCTTTCCCTCTCACTATCTCCATACTACCGTCTGCCAACAAACACACAGATGTTTTTACTTCCTTAGCCAAAAGTTTGCAGTGATATATTTTTAAGGGTTAAGTTTCATCTGATTCAGACAAAGGAAGCCTGAATCCCTAGGAAGATTTATACCTGTTTAGAACTGATAATATTTACTTTATTTCCTCTCCTGCAGAGAACTTTTGGAGGAGAAAACAAATTGTAGTACCTCCATTGGGAAACTCCTTTCAGACATTTAATTGTAAATTGTTTGAAATATACAAACAAATTGCAGTTCATCGGCACTAGTCAGAACCCACAGACACGTTTGGATCCGCTTTTAACAAGCAGAGCTAACATCAAGGAAACTCACATCACTCTGGAGGTCATAGGCTTTCCGTGCATGAATGATGTCATTCTGGTCGGGCAAGCAGATCCATTCATGCAGAGGATGTTTATAGTCCACATCGCTGACCAAGGTCTGACACTTCTTGGCCAAAACGATACCAAGCATGTCCACTGGGCTGCTGAACCTTGTCTTGTATTTCTCAAAATCTTTCTTGTACTCACGGTCACTCTGCACTTTGGCAATGTGGAGGGACCACATTATCTTGGGGTCATCATGTACTGCTCGGGCGCCGATGTGGTGACCCAACTGTTTACGATATGCTTCTTTGTATTTGTACTGAAAGAGAGAATCCAATAAAGAAGAAGGAAGCACAAAGGGCTATTCCCTGTTGTTCTTTCTATGAAATCTTTAAGGCAACAGAGGAGTTTCACTGGTCATGCCGCTGTAATGCTGCATACTGGACTGTTGTGCTCATTGGCACATCTCCACAGAATAACCCCACAGTAGTTCCTTTATATATGCTAGAGAATCATATGTTGGCAAAAAATGATAAAAAGTGAATACTGGAGAGTCCAATTACAGTAATAAACCATGACAGTGTCTCAGAAATCCATCATGTCAGTGAGCCTATTTAAGAACACACCTGGGGCGTATGTTTACATGGATCATTAAAATTTTCTAGCATAGTCTGAGAAATAATTTCCTCTTCACAAATGATTTAGGAGGGATAGTTTTAAAATGGACAATTTCTGTTATTTAATAGGTAGAGAGTTTAAGTTTTACAAGATGAAAATTCTGGAAATCTGTTGTTCAACAATATGAATATACTAAACCCCACCAAACAGTATACTTGAAAATGGTTAAGATGGTAAATTATATATACATATATAAAATATATACAAATATATACATATATAAATACATATATTTAACCAGAATTAAAAAAATTTAAAACCTATAAAAATGAACAATTTTACTACTCTTGGATTGATTTTTAAAATGTCCAGGGATCTGATGTTTTCATTTTTAGGGTAAAGAAATATTGGTTCTGTGCACCAAAGAAGGACTTTGTCCTTCTATGTTCTTTTTCAAATGATGGGGCAAACTCAGTTAAGCCTGCCTCTTTTCTGGCATCTTTGCCTTGAGTGTGTTCCAAGGAAGCTCCTGAGGTTTTGTGAGTAGCTCAGCTTACATACGTCTAACTTTAATCGAGGCACTCACTCCTATTGAGCAAAGACTAAAAATAAGGAGTCAAATGAGCCACATTCCAGTCTAGGCTATGCCTCTGTGATGCTTGTGATCTTGGGCAAGTTATCTGTATCTCAAGCCTCAATATATTTGCCTATGCACTGAAGGGAGTTAAGGTGGACGATGACCAAAGAGACGTCCAGCTGTATTCCCTGTGTGGCTGACGTGATGGTAAGAAATGTTAGGACTTGATCAGCTCTTACATCACTGGCAATATCTCGAGAGGCCTTGGCAGCCACGATGGGAATGGCATCACTTCTCAAGTCATAGCCTTCTTTCTTGGCTTCTTCCATGGCCTGACGATAGAGGCTCTGAAGAAAGAAGGAGTAGCTTTTAAATACAGAATTCACATTCACTCGAAAAATATACTTTTTGTCAAAGGAAGACCACTTTTGGATTCATAACTACACGAGTATGTTCAGTCTTAAATCAGAAAAAGAACTCTTACTTTCTGTTTATCCTTGGATATTTATTTAAATGAAAGTTTCACATTCAGCAAGTTTTAACATCACAACCTCTCTTTGCACAAATCTTATAAATGTTATACATTAAATGAACAGCTCTTGTGCTTAGATTGTTCACCATTTGCCCTTTTCATGAAACAACCAAGAAATGTTGATTTATTTAATTCCAAATTTGAATTGGGAACATTTTTACTAGCAGAGAATAGTATCATATCATAACATATAATAATACTACCACTAGGAGGATGTGTCCATAATCAAATTTAGCACCGAACTAAGGATGTATCACTCTTTCTGAATCTCTCTGTTAATGTTGATTTGCTCCCTATTATTTCATCAACTGCTGGAAGTTGTTAGCAGACATGAGGGTGGCAGGTACCAAAGATTTAGGAGTCAAAACTGCAAAACTGATAAAATTTTATTTATTAACTTCTTCTGTGAATTGAGAAAGCACCACCACTGTTCAATTTCTCTGGCGGGACAGATGTGTACAGAAGACAAAACACAAATGTTCCATGGAAGTGTCATTT
This sequence comes from Colobus angolensis palliatus, assembly GCF_000951035.1. NCBI lineage: Eukaryota > Metazoa > Chordata > Mammalia > Primates > Cercopithecidae > Colobus > Colobus angolensis. The sequence goes on along the minus strand of NW_012115322.1, from coordinate 1,438,689 downwards.
GAGAACCACACGTTGAACAAATCATCTATACCAATGACTTTTAGCCCTTTTAGTGAACCAGTGATAAAAATTTTGACTGATTCTGTATCCTCTTAACAAAAAATTTTAAATAATTGCCAACATCGGTATTCAATAAATCAAAACAAGATAAATATACAGTTTGATAACAATTTTTAAACCTAAAAAATAAAAATTTATTGGATCTCTTAATGAGACTTGTAGGAGCTCATGGTGGTTTGATTACAAAGTTTTGATGGGCAATAATGAATTAAGTTGTCTGGTAGAGTTTTGTGTGTGTGTGTGTGTGTTTTTAATTGTTGTTGTTGTTTTTTGTTTTTTGAGACAGTCTCACTCTGTCGCCCAGACTGGAGTGCAGTGGCACAATCTCAGCTCACTGTCTCCCAGGTTCAAACGATTCTCGTGCATCAGCCACCAGAGTAGCTGGGATTACAGGTGTGTGCCACCATGCCCAGCTAAGTTTTATATTTTTTAATAGAGATGGGTGTTGCTAATCTCAAACTCTTGAACTCAAGTGATCTCTCCTGCCTCAGCCTCCCAAATTGCTGGGATATCAGGCATGAGCCACTGCACCCAGCCATGTTTGGTAAAGTTTCATTTTAATACTTTCAGACATGCACCATAGTAACTACTAGGATGAGTATTACTATTTCTTTTTCTTTATTTAAAAAATGAAATCCTTATATTATCATACTTAGTCAAATATTTTAGTGTATGTTTTAATATTTTAAAATGTATACTTTCTACCTTTTGCAAAACTTCAAACCTACAGAAAAGTTGCAAGAATGCTACGATGAATACCAACTACCCAATTTATTAACATTTTTGCCATATTTGCTTTCTGTATCTCTTTCTCTTTATGTGTTTATGTATTTCTTCATTTTACTTATTATTATTTTCAATTGTTGAACTGATTAAAACTGTACACATCATGGCCTTCATCCTTGAATACTTTACCATGTATCTCCTAAGAATAAAGATATTTTTAATTAACCACAGTATATGTATCAGACTCAGGAAATTTAATATTGATACAGTATTACTGTCTAGTACTATTCTCTTTTTTATCAAATATACAATGAATATTCCAATTTCATCAAATGTCCCAATAACTTCCTTTATAGCAATGTTGCTTTTCTATCCAGAATTCAGTACAAAAGAATGAGTAGTATTTAGTTCTCTGGTTTCTTTCTTCACCTTTAAACCATGCCTTTTTTGTTTTAATGTGAGAGAAGAGTGACTATGAAAGAAGTGGGACACCACTCAAACTATAGGGGCATTCTTGGGCAGATAATTTAGAAGAGCGTATGTATGGAAGTTGAAGCTATGTTAACTGATTTACTTAAAACGATCTATACCACTTTACCCCTTGGAAAGCCTTTGAGTAACCTCAAGAATGGTTGCTGAGGCTTGAAAGCAGCTCATCTATATCCAAATACAGTCTTTAGATCAGTCTACGATTGAATAATTTAATCTTTAATTTCACTTTCCCCCTTTCCTCTTTTAAGAGGTTTACTGAGTTAGACAAAGCAGACATTGTACCAGTAGATAGTTCTGGAAAATAATTTAGAAATAATATGTGGCTTTAAGGGAAAAACTACAATGATTTACAGTTCTATAAGGCTTTATCATCCCTCTACTTTATGCTGTTCAGTGTACTTTTCATTGTTGACGCTGTGTAAAGACAAAATCTTAAATGTAAGGAAAATCCCAAAAAAGTGTGATACAAATAATGAAACTTCATTTGTATGCCTCATTCTCAAATTAGATTGAATTAAGGATACTGGACTAGAATCTAGAGTTTAAGTATGTCACAGAGGCACTTAATATTTCTTAATATTTTTAATGACTTAAGACTCTTAGAGGGTCACTATTGTGTTTATAAAGTGGATTATTAAGATGTGTCAGTTTACAGCCTTTTCAAGATGAGATTTTTATAAGAAAAAGCTAAAGTAAAGAATCAATTTAATATCTTTGAGATAAATTCCAGAGGGAATTCGTTTTTCTTCAAAATTTCTAGGAATGGTTCTTTTGAAACTGGAAGGTCAAATACTTCATTTATTATGTTTTTAAAGAATAAATGCTCACGTTTTAAAAATGGTGTAAGTGGGAAAAAAATGTGCTTCAATCATCTCATGGCTTCAGGCCAAAAAAATAGAGTTCTTTAATTCTTTCAACATTTAAAAAAGATGCAGTGCTTCAAAGGAGAGAACACTTTTATCTATCATCAAGGATGTATTTTAAAGCTTGTTACTTAAGAAAACTAGACTAGGTAAATGAGAATTTAAGAGGAAAAAATACATGCGTTTGTTTTGTTTTACATTTATGGAATGAAGGTATCATGGGCAATGGGTTGAGAAGAAATTCTAGTGGGTCACTCTGAAATGTGATCTTAGATCCCTCAGGGAATCAACATGATCATGCAATTTTATTTTTATTTATTTGTATGTATTCATGGGGAATGAGTGCAATTTTGCTACATTAATATATTGCACTGTGGTGAAGTCAGAGCCTTCAATGCATGATCATGCAATTTTAAGGAAAGTAAATCCAGCTGAAAATTTTAGAATTAAAAAATAGTCCAATATCTTTGCAGCAGTCTGAAAAAAAAAATCTACCTCAATTCCGCTAATGTAAACAAATGAGAGATGCTTAAGAGCTTCATTATAATCTGGAATAGAAACTAACTTCATCTGCCTTGGATAAAATAAACCTCCCAGGGGAAGATAATCCAACTGAGAAGCTCTGTGGTCAAGAGAAAATGTCCCATTCAAAAGTGACTGAAGCCAAGGCCAATCAAATATTTATAATCAGGCTTGTCCTTTGGTCTGTTTTATAATGCTAGAGAAAGTGAAATCATGCCCTCTTCATTTTACTGGTCATGATTATTTGATATAAGCATGCCTCCTCTTTAAGGCTACATTATTATAGGCAAAAGTAATTAATATGGGTAAAATAATAAATCTGGTCATCATTTAAGTACTAATTTAAATTAGTACTTAAATTTTTCAGTGCTCTCAAACTGAAGAAAACTCTGCCTTCCTTTTTTCTAAAAAAAAAAAAAAGACACATAAACATGTTTAAGAAATTAGTATTCTTCTTGAATCAACCATATACATTTTTGACTTTGGCAAGAACAATTGAGCAAGAAGCTATTTATGCAGCAGTATTTCTGGACTGCAAAGATATGCAATGAGAAGTTTAGCAAGGCTGAAGATAGTTCATAAAAGAATGTATTTTATTGTTCTCAGGCAATTTGAAATGGGTGAATTTAAGAATTCTCATTTCAGTTCTTGTAAATAAAGCTCAAGTTATTTTGAGCACATTAAATACATCTAATTTTCATGGTGACTTGAGTGTAAAGGAGAGACATTAAAGTTTATTAAACTAATACTTTGCACCAGGCTCCACACTGGGCATGTTAAATATTTTACCTCATTTAGTCATTGTTTAAATATTCTTTAAGATAAGCATTTTAATCCTATTTTACAGATGAGGTAATTGAAGAAAAGAAACTTGCCGCACAAATTTTGAAGCAAGTGCTAATTTGATTAATAGCAATTATTTTTAATGAAAATTATGTTTAGTCATTAATAGCTGACTTGAGATATTTTTTCCCTCCCGGAATGAAGATATTTTTGTGTCTGTCTATCTGTCTGTCTGTCTAATCTACCTACCTTTCTATCTACCTATTCTTAAATACAATGATATGTATATTCAAGGTAGGGTAAATGGCATAAAAAGCCAACTAAGCTAACTGGCTTATGTGAGGATTAATTTTATAATTCTGAAATTTCTACATCAGCAAAAATCAATGTGGCCAGACCAAAGAAATAAAACAAATGATCTTACCTCACTGTAATTTATTTTATTTTGTCTTGCCAACATGATTTCAGGTGTATCAGGCATAATATGCACTTGGGTCTTGTCTTTGTCCCAGGCTTCTGTGTATAAGCGCTGTGAAGGATAAAAAGATTAAGAAATTAGAAAAACAGTTTGCTGTAGACAGGAATTTTCAATGAAGAAACTATGACAAAGTTGAGAGCCAGCTTTCTTGCTCTCTGTTCCATATGCTGTAATGTTAACATTCTTTCAACCTCTTTGATTTTACAAGATATTTATTGTAACAAAATGTAAATGTATACTAAGATATGAAAGGAAAAAAAATATATATATATATATAATCAAACACACACACATATACACACCCGCGTGTGTGTGTTTGGTAACCAGGTCACTGCCACCCCAATTAAATAAAAAGCAAGTATTTCCCAAGCATATATTCACATCCATATCTGTACTATGGTTATATTAACAAATCTTTCCCATGATTTTATTTGATGCTGTTTGTTGTTAGTTTATTAGCTGCAAATGTACCTGTATGTGCTAGCTCTAGATTTCTTTTTGATAAATGTTAAGAAGATTTGCATCTTTCTCTTTTTTTTATGAGATAGAGTTTCACTCTGTTGCCCAGGCTGAAAGGCAGTGGCACAGTCACGGCTCACTGCAGCCTCAACCTCTCCAGGCTCAGGTGATCCTCTCCAGGCTCAGGTGATCCTCCCATCTCAGCCTCCCAAGTACCTAAGACTACAGGTGTGCATCACCACACCTAGGTAATTTTTGTATTTTTTGTAGAGACAGGGTTTCGACATGCTGCCCAGGCTAATCTCAAACTGCTGAGCTCAAGTGATCTGCCCACCTCAGCCTCCCAAAAGTGTTGAGATTACAGGTGTGAGCCACAATGCCCGGCTTGCATCTTTCTTGTTTATTCTGCGCTTACCTAAATATGTACTCAGCAAGAAAGAAACCTTCATACCAAACCATTTATAACTAACTCTTATAGACTTCAAACCATTTGAACCCAAAATAGCCATCCCATTCTTAACGCTGGCTATTTCACAAGAGATGTCAAAGCAGAAATGCTCCCATATATTGTTACCTAACAGAATAGAGAATTCAACTGAATCACTATACACTGGAGAGCAATTTAATTGGACTAAAAAAAGAGACTAACTTAATTAACAATAGGTATCTTAAATGACATACAGCCCTGTCTTATTTTCCTACAAATTGGGGGCTCACCTTGTTCATGTTGAGGGCGTTGTTCTTGGCCAGCACCTGCTCCAGAGAATCAGTCACACTGGTAAATTTCAGCTTGTCCGGAGGCTGGCGGTAGATGTTATCACTCAGTATTTCGGCAGCTCTCTTGCACTTGACCACATCCACAGACCCAATGGGGACCCAGCCAATGCCTCTCAGCCACTGGAGATCAGATTTGTAAATGTTCTGGAGAGATTAAACACAAAAGCGAGTATTATTGAAGTTGTTCTAACATGATTTCAAAAATAAAAAAATAACACTAGAAAGCTTGGATAGTCAAACTTCATGTATATGTCCTTCAATATATGAAGGCCAAATTGAATATAGTTTCAGGTATTACTTTCTTTCTCTCCAAAAAAAGTAAGGAGAAGAGGTGCCTAAAAAATGAGCAGAGAGAAGAGATGCCATCCCTTCTGAGGGTTCTACCTAATTCTAGACCACTGTCTCAGTATTTCTGTGAATTACTATTATGAGCACAGTTACCATAGATCTTAATTACTCACATCGCTCTGGAGGTCATAGGCCTGCCGAGCATGCATGACATCATTCTGGTCAGGCAGGCACGTCCACTGGTGCAGGTAGTTCTTGTAGTCCACGTCACTGACTAAGGTCTGGCACTTCTTGGCCAACACCACCCCCAGCATGTCCACTGGGCTGCTGAACTTGGTCTTCCACTTCTCAAAGTCCTTCTTGTACTCCCTGTCACTCTGGATCTTGGCCACGTGCATGGACCACATCATCTTGGGGTCATCTTCAATGTTCCGGGCTCCAATGTGGTGGCCGAGCTGCTTGCGGTAACCATCTTTGTATTTGTACTGAAATAAAGGTGATCATTTCAAAAATAAAAATGAATAGAAAGGCTTAGAAGCCTCATTAATTTAAAACTTTATTATTTTAAAATTGCTAATTCCTTCAGAGAAATGAAAGAATCTGAATATCAGTTTATCTCCTCATCCTAAATTCTTATTAGACTCTACAGCACTAATCTAATGGGCAGTAGTCTAATGGGAAGCCTCATAAATAATCTAACAGTCTAATGGGAATAGTCCAGTGGGAAGACAGGCCAAACTACATGGTCCTATGGCTTATAGATGTTAAGTTTCTGAAAATAAAGGAAGCAACACTTCCAGAAGATCATTCGGTACTGTGTACTGCCGTTTCCACTTGGGCCCATGAAATCACGAACCGAGAAATTTTACATATGATTTTGGGACTGCTATTCCTGAGTCCACAGATACCATTTTATCCCTCCATTCAACACATCCACACTCCTTTCCAAATCCCGCTCTGCTGGGGCACTTGACTCCCTGAAGTAGTCTGGATTATGTTTCCATCCTACAAGCCCTGCTCTGTTGGAGATCAAATTTGACTGAGGTTTGTTTGGGATTCCTCAAGTGAGAAAACGGAATATATACCTACAAAAAAGCATTTTGTTATTGGTGGTGGTAAGGGCTAACTAGATATTTTCTCTCTATTTCAGACAATGCACCACACCAATCCTAACAAGTATTTACAGAAGTCTGAATTTTCAGCTGGGTACAGTGGCTCATGCCTGTAATCCCCAGCACTTTGGGAGGCTGAGGCAGGTGGATCACCTGAGGTCAGGAGTTTGAGACCAGCCAAGCCAACATGGTGAAACCCTGTCTCTACTAAAAATACAAAAAATAGTAAATATTAAAAAAAAAAATTAGCCAAGTGTGGTGGCAGGTGCCTGTAATCCCAGCTACTCGGGAGTCTGAGGCAGGAGAATCGCTTGAACCCGGGAGGTAGAGGTTGCAGTGAGCCAAGATCACACCATTGCACTCCAGCCTGGGCAACAAGAGTGAGACTGAGACTCTGTCTCAAACAAACAAAAAAAACAAACAAAAAAACAAAAAAAGAAGAAGAAGAAGTAGTAGTCTGAATTTTCCACCAAAGAACCCACCTCTTTCAGAGATAGCGGGAGGGGAAATTAGGTTCACCATTTTCTTGTTTTCCTCGTCTTTGTCTTTCTGTTTTCATTTTAAAAGAACTCAGAAGGAAGCATTTAAGATAATTTTCCAAAAAAAAAAAAATGAGTTGGCAAAAACACAGAGCAGATTTGGGGAAAGGTGGATTTTCCTAGACTTGGTTCTATCAGCTCTTTTTCTGATGTTGAACAAATACATGTAACTAAGTTATTTTTTTTTTTTTTATTTTTTTTGAGACGGAGTCTTGCTCTGTCGCCCGGGCTGGAGTGCAGTGGCCGGATCTCAGCTCACTGCAAGCTCCACCTCCCGGGTTTACGCCATTCTCCTGCCTCAGCCTCTGGAGTAGCTGGGACTACAGGCGCCCGCCACCTCGCCCAGCTAGTTTTTTGTATTTTTAGTAGAGATGGGGTTTCACCGTGTTAGCCAGGATGGTCTCGATCTCCTGACCTCGTGATCTGCCCGTCTTGGCCTCCCAAAGTGCTGGGATTACAGGATTGAGCTACCGCGCCCGGCCAACTAAGTTATTTTTTAATACCTCTTCTGCCATTTTCTATTTTCTGTGAGGCTCCCTGCTCAAAATATGGAGATGAATTTCTCATAATTGTAGATATGAAAAATTGTAGAATCACATCCAATTTTATACTGGATTGAAGTATACTGGTTTAGGTTACCCCTTCCTACCTGGGACGTAGATACTGAAGTCTCCCGAAGCTTAAAATATGAGTTTTTTCAAATGAAAAACATTTATTTGATTTAGAAAAATAAGGCAATAAATGTACTTAACCTGGCTGCCAAATGCTATAATAGTAATAATCCTGCCTCCCCACTTAATGCATCCATGTAAATATCCAGGGTGTTGCTACTCACATCACTGATAATGTCCCTGGAGGCCTTGGCAGCCACAATGGGGATGGCATCACTTCGCAAGTCGCAGCCTTTCTTTTTTGCTTCTTCATTGGCAAGTTTGTATAGAGTCTATACAAAGAAAGCCAGAGTTAAAGCAAAAGGTTTGACATCAACAATTCAGAGATTATTAAGTGAGTTATATCTTAAAATTTAAAAAAGGATAGGAACTGGAGACAATTCAAGTTTCTGGCAACAGTGGAAAGCAAATAAATTATACTCTACCAAAAATACTATATAGCATTAGAAATAAATGGGGTATATCAATGAACATTAGTATATATTGATATATTAACCTATTATATATCATTATAGATTAATATGCTATACATAGATCAACATGCTATACATGTCAGCATAGATTAATACAATCTAGTAATACAGATTGATGAGCAAAGCAGCAATCCATACATACCACTAAGTGAAAAAAAAATGGCAGAACAATGTTTAATATCTATTTATATGTATGTAAATATATTTTTATTCATTTTTATTACCTACAATTTGTATGACAATCATGTAATATTTTATAATGTTTAAAAGACAAATAAGAAAAATTAAAATATAACAAACTGTAGTTAACAACTATAATCACAACTTTCTAAATTTTGGTTGTATCATATTAGTAAACCATGTGTCTATAAAATTGCATTTTACTTTTAAAAAAGTCAGTAATCAATGTTGTTAATGGAGAACACTTCTTCCTCATGCCTAAGGTTTTCTTTCTATAGACAAAGCTCAGTTATTTTAACTGCGGCCTTTTCTGTCCCTTTACTCTCTCTGCCCTGGAGAGGTGCAGTGATTTACTGATGTATCTAATTGGTAGGGATGGAATTAGTGGGCATGCATATTTGGGCAGAAATAATGGGCCAGTATTTTACCTGACAATCCTCTGAAATGTCTAAAATACTACTCAGTCCCACTGACTCACTTTGGAAATCGCCATGAACAGAAAAGACAATATGACTTCAGTTTGCCAGTGGAATCCCATCAAATGTAATATTTAACACAGAGATGAAAGGTTGGATGGGCGGAGTGTGAAATCAAAGAGCCACATGCACCATGACAGCTGAGGCTCAAGAATCTCCACAAAACTAAGTACAGACAACACCACCACAATATAGCACCACAGATTCTTGCCCCTACCTCACTGTAGTTGATTTTGTTCTGCCTTGCCAACATAATCTCTGGTGTGTCAGGCATTATGTGGATCTGCGTCTTGTCTTTGTCCCAGGCCTCTGTGTATAAACGCTATCGAAGAAGATAAGATGTTGATTAAAAATCATTTGAAATAGAAATGACAAAAAGTTCATTTAAAACTATTATTACTGACCTAATTAGGAAAAATAAGCCAGACTTGAATATGAAGTATTCTACTGGAAGTGTGAGTCTTATTACTAGTTATCAAGATTGAAACTGGGAATAATCAAAATTATTTAGAGGATTTCAAGCATGTAATTTAGAAGGTAAATGTGACCCCACGCCTTCATAGATAATTTTGGCTCCATTGGTCATTAAAATATAATGACATCTTCTGGCATCTTGGGGAAGCTTGAGGCAACCGGGGCTCACCTTGTTCATGTTGAGGGCGTTGTTCTTGGCCAGCACCTGCTCCAGAGAATCAGTCACACTGGTAAATTTCAGCTTGTCCGGAGGCTGGCGGTAGATGTTATCACTCAGTATTTCGGCAGCTCTCTTGCACTTGACCACATCCACAGACCCAATGGGGACCCAGCCAATGCCTCTCAGCCACTGGAGATCTGACTTGTAAATATTCTGAGAAGAAGAAAAAAGGCAAAAACTCTTCATCAAGACCACAATATTTAGGGTAAATATGCAAATAAAATCAGTAATAAAGCGCAATTCTGTTTTCTATTCATCGAAACCAAGCTCATTGTATAAGGCAAACTAAGGAATTATGCTCAAAAATGACCCAGAAATCTCTCCTATTTTATATAAATATATTTAATTTATATAAATATTTAATAAAAAGTTATCAAATATTTCAGCTTATTAGGAGAGGAGTGATCCCAAGTAATATCTTCTGTCAGTTGGGTCAGTGAACATTATCATAATTATAATATCCCTATGCAGGGAAGAATACCAACCCGGGGTGACAGAAACCACACACATGCCCCACAACAGGCCCTTAGTGAACTGATTTTAGGCCTAGGCAAATGGAACACTCTGAAGCCATTAAAACCTTCACTGTTTAAGAATATTGATGACATGTAGAAATGTCATTAAAACAATATGAAATTTTAAAGTAGCACATAAAACAATGTGGGTAGATAAATTACATGAATAAGAGTGGGTTTTTCTAGTGGTTGGATTGTGTTGGATTCTTATTCCTTTCAATGTATTCTTCCATATATTTCAAAATATCTGTAATGCCTTTAAAAACACAGTTAAAATATAATAGTGATGTAGAACCCCTGAAGCCCTGAGATCTTCAACAGCTGTAACTCTGTCCAAGATTCAGGGCAATAAAATTTAATTGCTTATTTATTAAATGAACAATTTCATTGTGCAGGGCCCCAGTCTCTTCCTCACCAAGTCCTCAGGATGGAAGCACAGACACCTATATAAAATCATATTGCCATATTTTTCTCACTTCATTTTAAAACTTTTTTTGCTAAAGATTTTTATGTATCTATTAAGTATTCACAACTACTTCACAATCATAGTATTGGATCTTTGCTTGGCTCATTAGAAAGATTCCACCTGTCACAGCAACTAAGTAGAAAATAAAAAACCCGTATTTTGTAGTCTAGACAAAAAAACTATTAGAATTGGCCTGTGCTAACTAGTTATTGCCCCACAAATAACAATAGCAAGAATGAAAACAGGATGGGCGTGGTGGCCCACGCCTGTAATTCCAGCACTCTGGAATGCTGAGCAGGGTGGATCACCTGAGGTCAGGAGTTCGAGACCAGCCTGGCCAACATGGCGAAACCCCATCTCCACTAAAAATACAAAAAATTAGTGGGGCATGGCAGTGGCAGCCTGTAATTCCAGCTACAGGGAGGCTGAAGTATGAGAATCACTTAAACCCAGGAGGCAGAGGTTGCAATTATCCGAGATCGCGCCACTGCATTCCAGCCTGGGCGACTGAGGGAGACTCTGTCTCAAAAAAAGAAAAAAAAAAAAAAATGAAAACAATAACAGTTTATACCTCTGGAGTGCTTTTTAACTTTCAAATACTTCCCACATTATGAAGGTCATATCACAGGGTGAGGAAGGCAATCCAGAGAAAGTGCCCAACAAATAAGACAGATGGTAAGCAATCTGTCAATGTTGTCGTTGTATGGGTGACATCAACCCTTTTAAACTATCTTTTCTGTGCAGGCAAAGCCTTTCTTTTTGGAAAGAATTGCAAAAGCTACAGAACAGACGTGGGAGTTTTCTCAGGTAGGCTGTAAGTTTTTAGGAACAACCAATTAATGTATAATTATTACGAATTAGTTTTAGTCTCCAAAACTTGCTAGTGCTTCAATTCCTTCAAAGTTTATAAAATACATAGTGCAGGAAATGTGCCTCTCATATCCAGATTTGAGACAGTGCATCTGCTTCCAATAGGTAGTAGGTTCTGTCATTACCACGTGGCTCCTCTATAGAGAGCCAGGCTAAGAGGAAGTGTCTGTGAAGCAGTCCGGTCGTGTACAGACACAGAGACTTCTGTTATTTCATAAGCATAATATTTAGTGTTGCAGTAGGCATTAGAATTCAATAATTCTTTGTTTTGCAAAGAAGCCAAAAACAAATTCCCCAGTAATTTCTTTTTAAAGTAAAAATGTTTCTTCCTTCCTTAAAAGAATAAAATGTCTCCCTCTAGTGGACCCTGAATTCTAATGTTACTTAATTTCCATTTTGTTTTCATAAGACCAAGTCTACTTTGTAAATTTTACTTTCTTATGAAGTCTATTAATGTATTCATATTAAAGCAATAAAATTGTATTCTGATTTAAATCTTATTCATGGACCAATCAATCTTAACTTGAGTAAGTCAATGGATTATACATAAAGGATAATTTTCACATTGTTTAAATTATTTCTATACAGAGCTCCATTTATAGATGCTGTACTCACGTCACTCTGGAGGTCATAGGCCTGCCGAGCATGGATGACATCGCTCTGGTCGGGCAGGCAAGTCCACTGGTGCAGGTAGTTCTTGTAGTCCACGTCGCTGACTAAGGTCTGGCACTTCTTGGCCAACACCACCCCCAGCATGTCCACTGGGCTGCTGAACTTCGTCTTCCACTTCTCAAAGTCCTTTTTATATTCCCTGTCACTCTGGATCTTGGCCACATGCATGGACCACATCATCTTGGGGTCATCTTCAATGTTCCGGGCTCCAATGTGGTGGCCAAGTTGCTTCCGGTAACCATCTTTATATTTGTACTAAAATGAAAATGCACAAATCAGGTTTTTTTGGTAACCCTTTAGAGGCTACAAGTCTATGCAAAATCAGCTTGCTTACATCATAGTTCAACTGAGTTTCATTAATAAGCACTAACTCAAGCCAGTATCCTGGTCTTCATTCTGGAAGCCTTTATGGAGGTAGAAAAATAGATGGAATTCACGTAATTGTAGTGTATACCCCAAGTAGTCACCTACAGCCTGGTACGAAGGGATACCTCTGAAAACAGGAAGTGAATATGTGGGGAAAAGGTCACCTGTGGAAGTCAGGGAGAGAAGATTTGAAGCAGGGAACCTGTAGAATTGGATTCTATGCACTAACAGCATGTCAGGAAGAGGGTGCACTTGGTGGAATAGTGTCTTTAATAAACAGTAAAATGAGGGACTGATTCCTGCAAGGACTATCTGTAGTAGCAACAGAGGAGAATGTTTTATTATTATTATTTTTTTACTGGATTCATGCATTCAATGGCAATGGCAAGCTTTTGGCATCATTTTGAAAACTGATTGTACTTGTAAAACTGACACAGCAACCCAACTGGTTAGATCATGCTCTTAGTAAGGTCATGGGTTCTAGCCTCACATGTGCCAACAATGTTTTTATTATACATGTCCAGTGACTTCATTCTGGAATCTAAGCCAGTTATCCAACATACATGCTTCTAGTCTCAAAGACAGCTGACTGAGAAAGTGTAGGTGAGTCAGCAAAAGGCAATATGGTATATGGTACAGTGGAAAGGAATGAGATTGTTCAGAGTCTCAACTCCCCCACTCACTAGGAGTTTGATTTTAGGCAAGTTGCTTAAACAATCCACAAAATGGGGATAATGATGATATCTACATCCTAGGGCAATTATGAAGAGTAAGTGAGACAATGCATGTAAAGCTCTTAGCAAAGAATTCTCAATACTTCTTGGTTATTATTATCTCATTATTTATTATTGTTAGCATAAGTCCATTTGCTAGGAGGGTCCAACATACATAAAGTTGAGTCACTAACATAAGATTCCAATATAAAGGAGAGCAAGTGGGCCTTGATTTTTAGAGCAGTCATTTGTTCCTCAAGAATCCCTGAGGCACCAGAAAAGGATGACAGTGGCTAGGAGCTATTGTTAAGAGTGTGACCTTGGCTGGGTGTGATGGCTCACGCTTGTAAAACCAGCACTTTGGGAGGCTGAGGCAAGTGGATCACCTGAGGTCAGGAATTTGAGACCAGCCTGGCCAATATGGTGAAACCCCATCTCTACTAAAAATACAAAAAATTAGCTGGGCATGGTGGTGAGGGCTTGTAATCCCAGCTACTTGGGAGGCTGAGATGGGAGAATCGCTTGAATCTGGGAAGGCGGAGGTTCCAGTGAGC
>NW_012115322.1:1361020-1423520 GCF_000951035.1 Colobus angolensis palliatus | reverse complement strand
GTGTGGTAAAATGTAGGTGGGAGGGAAAGGCTTAACTGTTGATCATGGCAATCAATTCAACTCACATTTATTCTGCCCTGACACTGTGTCTCTGACTGTGTGGAGTACTTGGGAATCAAAGATGAGGCTGAGACCCCTCTCAGCCTAAAGGTTCCTGGGAGAACTGATGGAGAGACTGATAACCTATGGAAGCAACTGCTGAAAAGTCAAACCACATTAATAATGAAGAGCTCCAGGAAGGAGTCATTTATTCTGCATTGAAAATCAGGGAAGTTCTTGCAGATGGGGTGACCATTGAGTCAGACTTTGAGCAGAGTTTCAGTAGCCTAAGGTGGCTTTAAGGGCAGAGGAAATCACGTGAATCAGGCACCACTGTGGAGGGGAAGGAGAGGGGTGTTGAAGGAAGTGGTTGAAGCCCCAGGGAGGAGTCGCTGGAGAGGGCTCAGAATAGCCTGGAGTCGGACTGTGAATGCCTGATTCTAAGAAGTTGGTGTCTAATTCTACAGAAAATAGGAAAGCAGCCAAAAAGCTCTTTTTTTTTTTTTAAACACCAAAGGGAAGCACCCATGGCAGTGTCCCAGTCTGGGTGGGTGCAATAGGGGGTTGCAGATGAAAGGGGGAAGGGCACCTGGGCCTCCTGGAACTGGCAGCCAAGTAGCTGCACTAACACATCTCTGAGCTTTTTCAGCAAAGACAGAGTTGAGAATTCCAGAAATGCTGATTGGCTAGACACGGTGGGGAGGGGGGGCCCTTTGTTTCCTGAAATTCCTGCACATATAATGCATGGTTTCCTGGAACAGGACCTATATTATAGGTTTGGCTAATAATTCAATCCTTTCTGACTAGGGAGTAAGACTTGATGTTTTTAGTTTTTGGTGACAATTAAGAGCTAGCTATACAAGCACTAAAATTATAGTCTCATTTCCAAAATAAAATTACTTAAGATGGTGGCAATTCTACCTAAATTCTCTCAATTATGCTCTGTATGTTGTTGATTTATGCTGCCAAAGAAACAATCTTTTCCTTGCTGGTGGCACAAAGCCAGGCGAAATAACTAACACATCAGCTGACAGAATTGACAGAATCTTAGATTCACAAAAATCTCCACAGGCTTATACCCACAGGCTCAGTCTAAGAAGAAGAAATTACAGAGATAAATGCCAACCTTTGAACAGAGATAAATTACCAAATGCATAAATGCAGGATGAAAGATACCTAGCTTTAGCCCACATAAGAGGTCTTAGAGTTTAAGTTGGTCTCAAGTTCTGTGTGCACCAACAGTGACAGCTGCCAATGTACCCTGGGAGCACAGGATGCAGAATAGAGGTCAAATGTCCAGAAGAGGAAATACGATAGTTAAGTGTATTCTATGCCAGTCATTCCCCACTCATAGTATTTTGCTCAGTTCTGAGAGTCACATTTTACTAGTGATGTCATGTGAGGAATGCCCAGGAGCTTGGGATATTGAAGGTGAACCTGGGGTGAAGGTGGCAGGGGAGGCACCCCGGTGCTGCCCTCCATCCCTAGGGGTCGGCACAGATTTGTTCTGTGCAGCTTCAGAGGACTACATGAGTTTGTAGAGAGAAATGTTGTGACTCAATACATCAGAAGGTTTCTCATAAATTTTCCAGAACAAATGGACTGATTTATGAGATCAGCTCCTTGTCATTGGGAATCCTTAAGCAAAGGCGGGTCAAAAATTTATTTGTGGGGAGGGGGACCTTTGCACTAGGGTGGAGGCTTGACTCTCTGCCTAAGCATCTGTGATTCTGGAATGATGGCACATGGCCCTGTGCACACTGAAAGTGAAAGGAAATGGGCTTGCTAATATATACACTGACAGATATTTCTCTCTCTCTCTGTCTGTGTGTGTGTTACCTGGTGGTACTGTGGATTTTAGTTCTTGCCTTTAATCTTATACACTAAAAATCTGAAATTTCGGTCCTAAACCACACTTAGGAACAATATATAGAAAATATGTTTACTAGTTACGCTTCAGCAAAAAGGGTAGATACATGTATAGGTCAATTGCTAATTTCCTAATTTCAAAAAATGATAAAAGAAAATGGTCTACATAATCTCATGGTTACAGCTTAAATAATTAGTTCTTGTCATTTGTATTTCCTAAATGATAATTCATATTGCGTAAAGTTTGACATTTATGATGGTGATTGAGAAATGCAAGAGTTTTTATTCACATGAAGCATGAAAAAGATTCCTTCTAAAGCTGTCATTTGGTATCACATCACCACACAGTAGATCAACTGAAATAAGCAGCAGCGTGCAAATGTCAAAGAATCTGCTCTCACCTCACTGTAGTTGATTTTGTTCGTTCTTGCCAACGTAATTTCTGGTGTGTCAGGCATTATGTGTACCTGCGTCTTGTCTTTGTCCCAGGCTTCTGTGTATAAACGCTATCAAAGAAAATACACAAATTCATCAGGAAAAAAGTTCTGTGTATAGTTAATAGGAATTTTAGGGCCACAAAAACTTTAAAAACAAAAAAAGAAAAGGTTATGGATCTTATACACATTATGTGTTTTACGCACATCTTCAAGTAATAAGATCATAGTGGAACATGTACTTATAAATGCCTTATAAATCTGAAATGTATGTTAACAATGAAAAGGAAAATGAGAATAAGCATATTTTATGCAGATCTTTTTTTTTTCATAAAATATGCCACTTTGTCAAAACCAGGAAACAATAACTGAAGTAAATATCAAAATATACATGATATATATCAGTTATTAATAGATGACAAGCCAATAGATAGACAGACAGACAGATAGATAGATGCCTTTTATTGCTCAATGCTCTTTCTTTCCTCATTAATGTTTCTTTTGTGTTGATTCAGCTTTAGGGGCCCCACTTTGATTCTCAATTTTGATGTCTCACCTTGTTCATAGTGATGGCATTATTTTTGGCCAACACTTGTTCCAGAGAGTCAGTCACACTGGTAAATTTGAATGTGTCCGGAGGCTGGCGATAGATTTTATCACTCAAAATTTCAGTTGCCCTTTTGCATTTTTCCACATCCAAAGAGCCAATGGGCACCCAGCCGATGCCTCTCATCCACTGGAGATCAGACTTGTACATATTCTGTTGACACAAATAGTCAATAAATATTTATCTCTGTGTTAGCAATGTATTTTCATCTGAAGGATAAGAGATCAAGTAAAAGCATTCTCAAAATTTAGTTTGGTGGATGGGCCAGGTATCACACAATATTCTGTTTTGTTCTGAAGGGTTAAAGGATTAGAATACCTATGGATAAAGGCATGCTATTTGCCTCCTGCAGGGGCTGGTGAGCTTGTGCCATATATTGCCATTTTCTCCAAGGGGTGTTACATAATTTCCCACCTCTGCACATTATTATGACTCTCAGTACTCACATCGCTCTGGAGGTCATAGGCCTGCCGAGCGTGGATGACGTCGCTCTGGTCGGGCAGGCACGTCCACTGGTGCAGGTAGTTCTTGTAGTCCACGTCGCTGACTAAGGTCTGGCACTTCTTGGCCAGCACCACCCCCAGCATGTCCACTGGGCTGCTAAACTTGGTCTTCCACTTCTCAAAGTCCTTCTTATACTCCCTGTCACTCTGGATCTTGGCCACATGCATGGACCACATCATCTTGGGGTCATCATGTATAGCTCGGGCACCAATGTGGTGGCCGAGCTGCTTACGATAGCCTTCTTTGTACTTGAACTAAAAGAAGAAAAAGATAATCATCTGCTTTAACTTTTAGTAAAAAGCAATCACTAAGCCTAACTTTCTCTATTTAAAAAAAAATTTCCCTGAATATATAAATTATATGATAGATGTAGAAACCATTTAGAAAATAAATGAAATATATGTCATATATCATCACATATGAAATATATCTCTTCTATAAAATATATATCATATAGATAGGCATTACTTTAGTACATTCTTTAAAGTCATTCTATTAGAATTTAGAATTTGTTTTTAAAATATTTAATTTTCAGATATATAAGTTTCAGAAGATTATGCTGCAATGACAATGACAATAAAAATGAAATTCTCCTGCATGGCTTTTGTATGCTCACTGATCCAAAATTTCATTGAATATCTACTATGTGTCAAGCACGATTCTAGATAAGCAATGCAGATTCAATAAGAATTGTCTCTGCCTGCAAAGAGTGTCTGTATATTTATACACAGAAAAAAAAAAAATTAAGATGTCATTCTGCCACTAAAATAATTCTTTATGATTCGTGTGTCAAAATATAATTAGAATAGAAGTCATACTGTATATGGGTTTGTGCCTGCTCTTTTCAGTTATTATATAAGCATTTCTATGTGTCATTAAATAGTCTTTGCACACATGACTTTTTTTTTTTTTTTTAGAAAGCTTCTCTCTCTGTTGCCCAGGCTGGAGTGCAGTGGTACAATCGTGTCTCACTGCAACCGCCAACTCTTGGGCTGAAGTGATCCTCCTGCCTCAGCTTCTGAGTAGCTAGCACTACAGGTATGCACCACCACACCTGGCTAATTTTTAAGTTTTTTGTAGAGATAGTGTCTTGTTATGCTAACCAGGCTGGTCTCGAACTCCTGCCCTCAAGTGATCCTCCCGCCTTGATCTCCCAAAGCACTGAGATTACAGGTGTGAGCCACGGTGCCTGACCTATACGCATGATTTTTAATGACAGCAGGTATTTTATTATACGGTATTTAACCCTTCTGTGATTGTCATTTATTCTTAAATTATGATTACTTCCCATATTTTGGAAATAAAGAAAAAAATCTAGAGGTTTTTTTTTTTTTTTACTTCATAGACAAAAGAAATGGAAAGATAAAAATTTTGGCTGGGCGCAGTGGCTCAAGCCTGTAATCCCAGCACTCTGGGAGTCCAAGACGGGTGGATCACGAGGTCAGGAGATGGAGACCATCCTGGCTAACACGGTGAAACCCCGTCTCTACTAAAAAATACAAAAAACTAGCCAGGTGAGGTGGCGGGCACCTGTAGTGCCAGCTACTCAGGAGGCTGAGGCAGGAGAATGGCGTGAACCCGGGAGGCAGGGCTTGCAGTGAGCTGAGATCCAGCCACTGCACTCCAGCCTGGGTGACAGAGCGAGACTCCGTCTCAAAAAAAAAAAAAAAAAAGATAAAAATTTTTAGAAATGTGAGCAAATCCTTTTTTATTATACTTTAAGTTCTAGGGTACGTGTGCACAATGTGCAGGTTTGTTACATATGTATACATGTGCCATGTTGGTGTGCTGTACCCATTAACTCATCATTTACATTAGGTATATCTCCTAATGCTATCCCTCCTCCCTCCCCCCACCCCACAACAGGCCCCAGTGTGTGATGTTCCCCACCCTGTGTCCAAGTGTTCTCATTGTTCAATTCCCACCTATGAGTGAGAACATGCGGTGTTTGGTTTTCTGTCATTGCAATAGTGAGCAAATCCATCTTTTAAAGAAAGCAAATATTTGTAGCCCACGACTGCATATGGAAGCAAGCATATGCTCCATATGAATCATTGAACTTTGAATAATGTGTTCTATAATTCAGCCCTTGTAGATTCATTGGTTCATACAGCATAGGTTGGGTTTTGAAGGAACCGTACTATAAGTTCAATTGTATATGAGAAATACCCATCATTGGAAAAGCCAAAAAAATTATATGAACTATAGTCAAGTATCTAATACTTTTGTTCAGCCAGAAATGGACATGTTTTGAAATGTATGTTGCTATGGACTCAACCATAACTAGAATTTGGCCTTTGTGTTGATAACTCTATTACCATTATTTTAAACCATTCATTGAAACAATAAACTGTTAGCAATAGCTTTAACCTCATGGCTTACTTGTGCCACTCTAAATCCAGGAGAGAGAAATAAACCTTTGAGCCACAGCTAAGGCAAAGAACTTTCCAAGTATACTTACTTCACTTGCAATGTCTCTGGAGGCCTTGGCTGCCTTGATAGGAATGGCATCTACCCGCATATCATAACCTTTCCTCTTGGCTTCTTCTAGGCCAAGCTTATATAGTTTCTAAAACAGACATTAATAATAAGTTAGATTTATAAAGTGCATTGTAAGGAAAATGTATCATGCCCTATGAATATATTGCTTACCTCACTGTAATTTACTTTGTTTTGTTTTGCTAATAAAACTTCAGGGGTGTCTGGCATAATGTGGACAGTGGTTTTATCCTTATCCCAAGCTTCTGTATAGAGGCGCTAAGAGAAACAGAGAGACATGACTGGTACAGGCCAGTAATAAATAGACACATGCAGACAGTCTGATTTTTAATGAGAATCAAGAAATTCAGCTCAGTGAATTGGTATTTGTGACATTTTCAGGTCTAGATGTCTTGTGTCAATGAGAAGCACAATACTTTAAAACCACATTAGTACCAAGCAAAGGAATCGAAAATAAGTTTTCTTTTATAGAAACAGATTTCAGTGTTTCCATAAACAAAAAAATTAATAACCTCCTCAAACAAAGACAAGACTTACATGATTCATGGTAATAGCATTGTTTTTTGCCAAAACCATTGGTATGGAATCCATAAGGCTGGAAAACTTAAATTTATCTGGGTGCTGACGGTAAACATGGTCACTCAAAATCTGGGTGGCTCGTTTGTTTTTCTCATCCTCGAGAGAACCACTAGGCATCCAGCCAATGCCTTTTAGCCACTGAAGGTCTGACTTGTACAAATTCTGAAAGTGCAAGTGACAAATTTGTCATAATTAAATCATCTATCATAATTTGTCATAATTAAATCATTTGCCCCAAATAAAGTTCATATTATATATTTTTAATACTTGAATTATTAGAAAATTCTAAATTTTTGGTATGAATCATAAATCAACAAAATGTTCAGATTAAAAGCGTATTTTGAAAAACATTTTAAACAGAAGCACATAGAAAATGACTCAATCCTTTGATTGTCTAGCTCAACAATCCAGGGCTTCCACCAAAGCAATGGATCTTTGCTGGCTCTTTGTGGATTAATGTTGCCTCCAGATGTTTGGGTGACTAGATGGGGCTTGGGCATTAGTCCAGGGTAATTGTGTAAACTCAACTCCCCTCATGACGGGACTCTGATACTTTAAAAAGCAGACATCATGTTTTGTTGGCCAAAGGAAAATCTTAGACTCACGTCACTCTGGAGGTCATAGGCCTGCCGAGCGTGGATGACGTCGCTCTGGTCGGGCAGGCATGTCCACTGGTGCAGGTAGTTCTTGTAGTCCACGTCGCTGACTAAGGTCTGGCACTTCTTGGCCAGCACCACCCCCAGCATGTCCACTGGGCTGCTGAACTTGGTCTTCCACTTCTCAAAGTCCTTCTTGTACTCCCTGTCACTCTGGATCTTGGCCACATGCATGGACCACATCATCTTGGGGTCATCTTCAATGTTCCGGGCTCCAATGTGGTGGCCGAGCTGCTTGCGAAAGCCTTCCTTGTACTTGTACTAAAGAAAAAAAAATGTGTATTATTCCTTTCAAAATTAACTTCTGTTGCCATCTTTGTGGCAAATTACAAAGCGCATTAACTCTAAATATTTTACTAAGCCTAGAGAGCCAAAGACTTCAGTCTTTTGATAAGAAAGATTAAAGGCTAAATTCAGCTACGAAATTCCATACATAATAAATGCATCCTTGATCTTATCCTCATCCCACACTGCATGGGATCATTTTATTCCATTGTAATTTGTTGCCCCTTAGATTTTGTTCAATTTAAAATTAAATTGAGACTGCTTTGAAGTGATAACTTGCAATCAAATCAATATCAACAAAGGATAAAATCTTACTTCACTGGCAATTTCCCGGGAGGCTTTTGCTGCTTTGATTGGTATGGCATCAACAGGAAGATCATAACCTTTTCTCTTCAGCTCCTCATAACCCATTCGGTAGAGTTTCTGTTAAGAAATGAAGATCACTGTGTTCCCCATAGTCAAATATAGCATAATGATCAAATGTGCTAAATATTTTGAGTCCATGAGAGTAGCATCTGTGCCCTAGAATACTCAAATGTAATTAGAAATTATGCCCATTGCTTGCTAATGATCCTGTTTTAAACTTTAAAGCTCTTTAATTACCTAAATCAGCAAAATTGTCAGCTCTTCCCAAATACAGTCATGCATTGGTTAATGACAAAGATACCTCCTGAGAAATGTATTGTTACGTGATTTTGTCCTTGTGGGAACATCACAGAGTGTACTTATGCAATCCTAGATGGTACAGTCTACTACACGCCTAGGCTATATGGTATAGCCTATTCCTCCTAGGCTACAAACCTGTAGAGCATGCTAGTATAGGCAACTGTAACACAATGGGAAGTATTAATATTTGTGTATCTAAATATGGCTAAACATGGAAAAGATACAGCAAAAATACAGTACGATTATGGTACTATGTTATGGGACCACCATCCTGTATGTGTGCCTTTGTTGGCCAAACTGTTGTTATACAGTGCCTGTCTATACTTGCAAGAATCAGGCAGAAGTAAAACAATAGAGAAATGAAATGGATTATTATTTAGGTGCTGTTTTTCAATTCACATTGACTCTTTCATTAGAAGTTTTTGTTAGAAAAGAGCTATGGCTTTTCATCTAATTCTTCTAATGAGGAAAAATCATGCCTAAGAGGCTATCTCTTCCATGTAGCTGATGCATTGTGAAATAGTCTGTCTCCCAATATGGGACCATCCAAAATAGGATCCACATCGATAGGTAAGATACTGAGTCCACCATAATTTCTAAAACTTAAGATGTTTTGAAGAAAGTTTAAATAATGAATTTTAAAAGCTTAAGCGGAAGAATGTTTTTTTCAGATCTGTGACATAACTTAAAGATTGAGAATATAATTTAAATGTACTTTTATCCAGAAACCAGATTATTTAAAGTGCCTGTTGATCTTGGACTTGTGTTTATCTGTTAGTCCTTCGTAGCATTACTTTGATACATTCTTTAATGTTAAAGTCATTCTATTAGAATTTAGAATTTGTTTTTAAAATATTTAATTTTCAGATGTATAAATTTCAGGAGATTATGCTGCAATGACAATGACAATAAAAATGAAATTCTCCTGCATGGCTTTTGTATGCCCACTGATTCAAAATTTCATTGAGCATCTACTATGTGTCAAGCACGATTCTAGATAAGCACTGTAGATTCAATAAGAATTGTCTCTGCCTGCAAAGAGTGACTCTCCACACTGGGGAAAAGCAATACAAGCCATCACCTTGTGATGATATGTATAACAATGGACTGCAAGGAACAGAGAATACAGACTCCCCATTCTGCCTGACACAGTGAGTACTAACATTTCGATGTTCAATCTGAAAGCCACTAAATAAAGAGTCTAAGTCATATGTAGTTCATTAATTACAATAATTCAGTGATTCAAAGAACTTCCAGACAACTTCACTGACTTAGAAACAATTAAAATGAGCTTTCTGAAAACACACGCTGAATTTGAAAACTTACATCACTTGTGTTGATTAAATTTGCTTTAGCCAGAACAATGTCAGGCGTATCAGGCATGATGTGGATCTGAGTCTTGTCTTTGTCCCAAGCTTCTCTATAAAGTCTCTAAAATAAGAAATAAGAATTTTTCAGTGGTGTTGTTAGATTAGTGAATGACACAGTTGGCTTCAAACAGAATTGCTGATTTTATCTGAATTAAACATTATACAGAATTGATATCATAAGCAGACAACATAAGTAGAATATAGACGCATTATTTCTTGATTTATCTGGAACGTAACTGCCTTTCAAAACGGAGATTATGGGTCACATTTTCAAAGTTACAGAAAATCCTGCCTACAAGAAATCAATCTAGGTAATCACATGCTTTGCCAATATTATCAAATGAAACAGGCTTCTCCATCTTTCGGGTTGTGTCCCTCAGTGTTTAATTGAGAGGCAGCCCTTGCCTTTTCAAAAGCTGTCTTATTCAAAGTGTGCCTAGAAATCAGGGAGTTTTATTTCCTATGTGGCTTGTTGTTATTATTATTTTGACACAGAGTCTTACTCTGTTGCCCAGGCTGGAGTGCAATGGCGCAATCACAGCTCACTGCAACCTCTGCCTCCTGAGTTCAAGTGATTCTGGTGCCTCAGCCACCTGCGTAGCTGGGATTACAGGAAGCACCAGCATAGCAGGCTAATTCTTGTATTTTTAGTAGAGACAGGGTTTCGTCATGTTGACTAGGATGGCCTTGAACGCCCCATCTCAGGTGACCTGCCCGCTTCAGCCTCCCAAAGTGCTGGGATTACAGGTGTGAGCCACTGTGTCCATCTTCCATGTGGCTTATTATTTATAGTTACACCTCACAATCATTGTGAAAGATTAGGATTCCCAAAATGATTTTTTTGGGGGGAATTTATCAAAATCTCTTAGATGTTCCAGAGCCATCCTTATGTCTCTTCAACAGAAGACAAGGGGATCCAAACAAAAGTTTCATTGACTTACTAAAACTAGGATTTTTTTTTTTTTTTTTTGAGACGGAGTTTCACTCTTGTTGCCCAAGCTGGAGTGCAATGGCACAGTCTCGGCTCACTGCAACCTCCACCTCCCAGGTTCAAGCAATTCTCCTGCCTCAGCTTCCCAAGTAGCTGGGATTACAGGCACCCACCACCATGCCCAGCTAATTTTTGTATTTTTAGTAGAGATGGGGTTTCACCATGTTGGCCAGGCTGGTCTTGAACTCCTGATCTCAGGTGATCCACCTGCCTTGGCCTCCCAACGTGCTGTGATTACAGGTGTGAGCCATCGTGCCCAGCTAAAACTAGGAAAATTTGATGAAAAACAGAATATTTACACAGGGTCAGAAAATCTCCCTGCCAGATTACTTATCAATTACAAAGGATAAAATGGTTACTTAACAGTATAGCAACCTGGCAATATCACTTTAACCAAGTGTTTAAGTTATTAGTAATAGAACAAATTGATATCCTGTGCCTCCTGATATGAGGTACTGAGGAGGACACAATGTGCGATCTCCTGCTGAAAAGACAATCTGAGTCTATCACAAGGACCCACCAGAAAACCCAAATGGAAAGAGATTCTACAAAATAACTGACCTATGTTCTTTACGAATGTCAAAAACTTGGAAGGCAAAGAAACAGTGAGGAACTAGTCCAGAGTAAAGGAGACTAAAGACATAGCAAGTAATGCAACCTGTAGTCTTGGATTAAATCCTGAGCCAGAGAAAATATTTTCTTTTCTTATAAAGGATATTAGTGATAAAATTGAATAAATTCTGTAGACTAGCAGACTAGTGAAAATTAATTTTGTGATTTTAATCATCACAATGTGATTACTGAGAATGTTCTTATTTTTGGGAAATACAGGCAGAACAGGCATCATGAAACAATTTAATTTCTCATAGAGATATATAGATATAGATCTAGATCTGAGAGAAAGAAAGGGAGAAAAAGACAAAGAGAAAGCAAATGTGGTAAGATGTTAACATTTGGGGAATCTGGGTATATGCACACACACACACACACACACACACACGTGAATTACATGTACTAATTTTTCAACTTTTCTGAGTGCCTGAAATTATTTCAATATAAAATATTTTTGGTCTGCTTGATTCCTTAAACTTGTCCATTTCCCTTTGAGGTGTGCAGCATGAGATGTGTGTGTATGGCACTTTTCTTTTTCCTGCACATGTTTGAATGGTGCATATAACCCAGAGAAGTCAATTAAGACCCTCAGCACCAAAACAAAGGCAAGGCTTGTTAATTTCCACGTATGTGTATCCCGGTTTTGTACTACCCTTTTGGATTTAGTAACACCAGAGTTTCTCTTTAAAATTTTTTTTATTTCCATATATTTATAGGGGCACAAGTGCAGCTGCATTGTGGTAAAGTCAGGGCCTTCAGTGCATCCATCACTGGAGCAACACACATTGTACCTACCAAGCAAACAGCAGAGTTTCTCTACCTCCTAACCACTGATATTGTGTACTGGATGATTCTTTGTTGTGGGGGCTGCCCTGTGCATTGTGGGGTGCTTAGCAGCATCCCTGGCTTCTACCCACTAGATGCCAGTAGCATGCCACTCCCCAGTTGTAAAAACCAAAAATATTTCTAGATGTTGCTAAATGTTCCTGTGGGGCAAAATTGGTTCTGCTTGAGAGTCACTAAGTTAGACTATTTCTTCAATGGCATGCACCACTTTCACCCCATGGAATGCAGAGAAAATGCTGTTATTATTTACACTAGGATATGTGCATCAGTTTATTCAGAAGGAGACAGCAGGCTGAAGGACCCCAGCTGGCCCAGGTTTTGTGTGGTGGCCCTGAGGCCTGAGAGCTCCATATTTCAGCATTCCCCAAACTAGAGTACATTGCTGGGAAGTCCTGTCCCAGAACATGTATATTGATAAACTTCATGATCTCTCTTGTTTCACGGAGAGAAAAGAAACTTGGATTCCAAGAAGGGGGAGATATTTTGTACAAATTTGTTGTTTTCTCAGTTTGTTGGATTCTGACTGTCATCATAAAACAACAAAAGAATAAGTAAATGCTTAAACATTCATAATGAAGCTGACAGGTCATCATTTACTCTACATTCTGGAAATCAACATTATAAAAAGTCTGTAAGGGGTTAGTTAGGAAAAGAGGAACTACAGTTTATCAATGCTTATTCTAAGCTGATTATGGGCTTATATATTATATAAAACTTCTGATACATATGATATATGTAAGTGTATAGCATATTACATATAGTATATATATTCAGATCCTCCTAAAACCTACAGTATATACATATTTAGATCCTCCTAATAACAGATGGTTATTATATATCTATTTAAATCTTCTTGCCAATTACAGATGTCAGGGCACATGCTTCAATACTCTGTAATGTTCAGGGTTAGGCTTTCAGCTAAGCAGTGTTGAGTAATCTTTCCCTTCTTTGCATATAATTACTCCACCCTGCTATCTTTTATTTATTTTTTTCAATGAATATTTATTGAGTACCTATTATGTGCTAGACACTGGTATCAGAGCTGGTGAAGAAAATAAATTGAAGAGGGAATATATACTTATTTACAGTGACAGAATTATCCCTTTATCTTGATTCAGCTAAACTAAAAGCATTATAATCATTTGTCAGGAAATACACTGTTTATAACACATCCATTGTGCCTGTGTAAGGTACTCAGAATCCTTCACCCTCATACACTCTACCCCAACAAAAAACATCTGGATGCTTCATGCACTCAAGTTTCAAAGAAAAAAAGTTTGTGCAATCATTTTCTCATTACAATTTGGTTAAATAATAAATAAGCTTTGGGTGACAAAAACTGACACTGACCCATTTTTACACGATTCAGTGTAGTATCGTTGCCAATTCAAATAAAGCGATCCAATATAAAATATTATATGGTGATGTATGAGGCAATGCTTTGTGGTTCTACTCATTTATTAAGCAAGCGCTATTGAGCAAATACTAGGTAGCAGGCACTATAATCTATTTTATTTATTTCCAGAATGCTACTTACATCACTCCTATTTTTGGCATTTGTCTTTGCCAGAACTATGTCCATGGCATCAGGAATGCTGGTGAACTTGTTTCTGTCTGGAGGCTGACGGTATTTTTTCTCACTGATGATTTCCGAAGCCCGCTTGTTCTTTTCCGCCTCTAAAGAACCCAAGGGACTCCATCCTATGCCTCTCAGCCACTCTAGGTCAGATTTATACAGATTCTGTGAAAAGACAGAGCAAGCCATCAAAATCCCATTCTCACCTGGATCCTTGATTCAAGTGATTCTATGCATTACAAACAGATGCATTTTAGATTTTCAATAACAATTCCTAGTTTCGCTTCTGTTTGACTAAATAGCTACTCATATAAAATATGAATTAATATATAAACTATTGCATTTAATAGAAACTGACCTCACTTTGCAGTTCATAAACTTTCTTAGCTTGCACAACATCGTTCTGATCAGGCAGACATGTCCACTGATGTAAGTAGTTCTTGTAGTCCACGTCACTAACCAACTCCTGACACTTCTTGGCCAGTACCACTCCCAACATGTCCACTGGGCTGGAGAACTTAGTTTTCCACTTCTCAAAATCCTTCTTATATTCTCTTTCACTCTGCATTTTAGCTACATTCATGGACAACACAAGTTTTGGGTCATCTTGCAGACTCCGGAATCCAACATGGTGGCCAAGTTGCTTTCGGTAGCCCTGTTTGTATTTAAACTGAAATCAGAGAAAACACAGATCTTTTAGTACACAAACAAAGGCCAAGGTAAGCTCAACTTGCTTTTTTTTCTTTTCTTTTTTTCTTTATTTTGAGACACAGATCTCACTATGTTTCCCAGGCTGGTCTTGAACTCCCAGGCCTACTCTTCTAGCTTCAGCCTCCCTAGTAGCTGGGATTACAGGCACATGCCCCCTCACTCAGCTTCAATTTGCCTTGTTTTCATGTTTGTTTTCCAAAACCGAAATGAGAGAAGGGTTGTCTATGCTAACTTAGTATGGAATGTTTACTTACTTAAACTAAGCCTTGTTTACATGGAAGCTTCTGAAGAAATCTAATGTAGTTGAGTATCAATAGAGGTTATAAGAAATTAGTTCTAACTAGATGCAGAAATATATGTTTGGTTGTGCTAGCTATTGTGTATTCTGACTTTGGGGTTGTATTTAATACAGTTCTTGTGATATTCTTATGGAAATGATAATCCTTATGGGCTAAATGACAGAAAAATCAGGAAGATACATGACTAAGTAAATATACCTAATAGTGGAGACTAATTTATTAAATAGCAGGATTTTTTTGTGGCTTGCCATGTGGTTATGTCATATAACCTTGTCCTTGTCCTGTTTGGGATCCATATCTTGCATGTGCAGATGGCTAAAAATAACTAAGTAGGTTAGATTAGGAAGAAAATTCCACAAGAGCTCCACGTACTGCCAAATGGATCAAAATGATAACATAAATTTAAGACAGTAAAAGTAAAATTTGGTATTTAGATTCAATTGAGAAAAATTACATTAGTACTAGATGACAGTAACAACAGTGATAACGAGTATAATAACAGCATTTACTTGACGTTAGGTGCTGAACACATCTTATACCTTACATGATACCCAGCTTCATTATTACATATATAAAATATTCAGGAGCCCCAACATAAGCAATCTGACAAAACTGCTTTTTAAAAAACAGTGCCATAGATTCTGTATGGGACACAAATAAGCTCTCTGAACTGACCTCCTGTATCAAGAAAACAACACTAAATTTTGAGGGATTCTATTCTGACAGGAGTTTTGAAAAAACAGCATAAATTACAAATAGAATGATCAAAGATTGAAGAATGTATAAAACTGAAACCAAAGGAGGGCAAATATGAAAAAGTCTGAAGAGCTATCAAGTGGAAGTGGAAATAGGCTACTTGTGGTGTTATAGAACAGAGATCTAGAGCTTATCAGTAAATTATTTAGGTAAAAATAAAAAGCTATATAATGGCAACTGGAAATGATCTAACAAACAAATGACGTGCCCTGAAGGACTCCAAAATTCCTTTAAAGAATTTTTTTATTTTTGAGACACCGTCTTGCTCCATTGCCCAAGCTGGAGTGCAATGGTGTGATCATGGCTCACTAAAGCCTCAACCTTCCAAGCTCAAGTGATTCTCCCATCTCAGCCTCCCAAGTAGCTGGAATTCCAGGCACGCACCACCATGCCCGGCTAATTTTTTATTTTTTGTAAAGAAAGAGTCTCACTATGTTGCCCAGGCTGGTCTTGAACTCCTGGCTTCAAATGATCTTCTTGCCTTGGCCTCCCAACGTGCTGAGATTACGGGAGGGAACCACTGCACCCAGCCTCCAAAATTCTTATATTTTTAAGTATCTACAGACTTTTGGAGATGGAGAGAAGGTAGGATGCTGAGTGGGAGAGTAGATTAAATGTCCTTTATCTTCCAACTCTAAATTCTATGATTCTAATTCATTAAATTAAATACTTATAAAAATTGTTTTAATTTTCTGAAATTTTATAAATACAAGGACATTTGAAATTGAGGAAAATACATCTCTATAATAGTGGGAAAGTTCACTAATAGTTCATTTGAGAGTAAGATTTCAAAAGGTTCGAATTAATGGGTTCACACAAAAAGAAATGAGGTACTATCAAATGTTGAGTCGTTACGAAATTATTGATGTTATTTATTCAATTCCTAAACTATCTTTAGCATATAGCATTAAATGAAAATGAGTTTACACATCATTATTGCTTTAGGCTTATCATCTCGTTGATTTATTTTAATAAGGGAATGACCTGCA
Organism: Colobus angolensis palliatus; assembly: GCF_000951035.1. NCBI lineage: Eukaryota > Metazoa > Chordata > Mammalia > Primates > Cercopithecidae > Colobus > Colobus angolensis. The sequence goes on along the minus strand of NW_012115322.1, from coordinate 1,407,232 downwards.
AGCTGGAGAGTGGGTAATAATATATCATCATATTAGTTTTCCCACATTTCTGGAGTGCCAGAAATTAAGTGAATTAAATAAAATCTTCCCTTATGTTCTTAGAATTTATTGTCAGATTCCATTTGTAGGCACTCTTTTCCTCCACTTTGTACTTCAACCTGCATATTAACCAAATCCCTGTTTTCTTTTAAAGATTTTAATTAAGAGGTCCTGCTTCCCTATGAAATCCTGGTAATTTATTCACTATAACCAAGACTTTCTGAACTTTTGTGGTTAAGTTTTGGGATTCACAAAATGATATGCTAGCAATATGCAGAATATCTAAGTAAAATACTTGTAAAAAAATTAACCAATAGAGACAATACCTAGTTTTTCACCAGATTTGCTACCGTTTCTTTTTTTTTTTTTTTTTGAGACGGAGTCTTGCTCTGCCGCCCAGGCTGGAGTGCAGTGGCCGGCTCTCAGCTCACTGCAAGCTCCGCCTCCCGGGTTCACGCCATTCTCCTGTCAGCCTCCCGAGTAGCTGGGACTACAGGCGCCCGCCTCGTCGCCCAGCTAGTTTTTTGTATTTTTTAGTAGAGACGGGGTTTCACTGTATTAGCCAGGATGGTCTCGATCTCCTGACCTCGTGATCCACCCGTCTCGGCCTCCCAAAGTGCTGGGATTACAGGCTTGAGCCACCGCGCCCGGCCTACCGTTTCTAATCATAACTAGAATCTACCTTTGGGAGAGTGAGTCTATGAACTTTAGACCAGATTTTCAGCAGAAAGAAGAATTAAGTAAGGCCTTAGGAACTTAAATTCCTGGACCTTCTTGGATTTTTTATGTCCCAAGGTAATTTATTACAATTATATAAGTGCAAAATGGGTTACACTGAAATAACTGACAGCCTATTTTAAAATATGTGCATATAAAATCTATCAGCATCAGTTTGTTGAGGTTGATTTATTATCTGGCACTTTGAATTTATCTAAAATAGACAAGTAGAAAACAGGACAATTATTATATTTTCAGGAAAGTAGGGAAAAGTTGCAATCTTGGGTCCTTTGTAATATCCCCAGGTACAGCATCTTACTCTAATGGATCTTAGAGATCTTCTGGCCCGACCTCTATTCGGGAAGCCCCTTTTGACATACGAACAGTGAAAAAGAAGAGCGAACTCTGGATAAATGAAGAGGGTAGAAGAAAATGAAGGAAGCATTATATTTTGAAAGGTAAAGCCTATCTATAAAAATAGTTACTGACATTAAGTTACCTGATTCAAATAAAAATATATCTTTCTAGAACTCAAACTAGTACTCACATCACTAGCAATGTCTCTTGAAGCTTTAGCTAGCTGTACAGAAATCGCATCAGCTGGGAGATCATAGCCTTTCTTCAAAGCTTCTTCCCATCCAAGTTTATAGAGTTTCTGAAAATTAAAGATATTTTTCAGCATTATTCTGTCTATATAAAGAATCTCAGCAGATTACTAGGGAAAAGTTTACCTACAGAGTGAATATCAGATTGAACATCATCTACCCTATCTTTAAAGATATGGATAAAAATAAAACAAGTTGTTTAAAGGAGTAGGAAAAGCACTGACTCAGCATCGTATGACCTGGCTTTAATCTTTTCTGGCTGTGAGAATCCTGGTGGTATATTTTATCACAGCCTCTGCTATCCAGAAACAATATGGTCATATCAGGTACTTTTCTCATGGCTGTTAAATACTGCCTTGGCTTACTATTTTGAAGGCAGATATTAAGATAATTGCTAACAAAAAGAAAAACAGGTCACAACATTTTAATTAGCTAAGGGATAAAAGCAATAAATGATGAAATACTTTTTACAAATTGCAATAATTTAGTTGCAATCTTTCTGAGTTGACTTTACTGATTGAATGGAGGTATATGTGTTAGAACTGGGTAATAACAAAAATAGCTCATAGTTATCCAGTACTTTCCATGGGCCAGGCACTGTGTTGAGGATCTTACACAGAATTTCCCATTTAGTCCTCATGGCAATCCAATGTCATAGGTACGTTTATGGTCCCAACTTTAGGGATGAGGAAAGTGAGATTTAGACAGGTAATTGAGTTACCCAGTATCATACATCTCAAAAATGGCAAAGCCAAAACTCATACCAAGTCTGTTTGATGTAATTTTACCTTATTTATGTGTTTATTTATTAGAGACAGGGTCTCCCAATGTTGTCCAAACTGGATTCAAACTTCTGGGCTCAAGGGATCCTCCTGCCTCACCTTCCTGAGTAGCTAGGACTACAGGTGCATGTCATCACACCTGGCTATTTGATGCAATTTTTTTCAACAATTATCTATTGATTTTCTGCTTGGTATCAAACGCAATGAACACAGAGATAAACAGACACAGAACCTGCTCCATGAAGTATACAGTTGTGGCTGAAGCCTTTGCTCTTAACCACTCTATTTTGCAACATCCTGGGCTAATCAGTGTGTCATTTCCAAACTTCCATTGCTTCAACATTTATATCAGTATTTACTCTTACATTATTTTATAAGTTCATAAGTTTCAATACAAAACCCTTACAAGTAGTTTTTATGTAACTTTACCTGACTATACAGTGTTTGATTCTGCTTGGCTTGTAAAATATCTGGTGTATCAGGCATCACGTGAACATTGGTCTTATCTTTATTCCAATCAGCGGTGTATAAATACTAGGAAGTGGGAAAAAAAGACATGAAATTAGAATAACTGGGACAAGCAGGAAAGAAAAACATGTATTTATATATTAGTACTTGAATGCATTCAATTTGACGTAGTAAAGTAATAACTAAGCAGCATATAATTCAGAAAAGACTCTACAAACAAACTCAGATTTTAAAAAATAATCTTTTAAGTATTTTCTGTTTTCTACAATGGAAAGTATTGAAGATATAATAATTAAAAATATAAATAATTTCTAACCCAACTAGAAGGTCAAGAGAAGAAAAAAAATAAGAGGTGGGCAGAAGAAGAAGATGGTGTAGGGGAATGATCTGGAATGGTTTGCCACTGCCTAGGAATGATGAACCTGAATTAGATTTCTCCAAACAAGAACCAGAGCCTGCTAGCCTTTCCTCATGTGGGGGCTGTGTGGACGGCCACTGTTCTGTGTACCTTGTTCATGGTATGTGCATTCTGCTTGGCAAGCACCATGTCCATGGAATCAGTCAGCTTCTTAAACTGGAAGTTGCTCGGGTGTTGGCGGTATTTCTGATCACTGGCATATTCAGTTGCTTTCTTGGCCTTCTCCACTTCCAGAGAACCTGCTGGACTCCAGCCAAGCCCTTTGTACCATTCATTGTAATCTTGCTTATATTCATTCTATAAAGAAGACAAGCAAATTCTACTTTATCTTATCCATTTAGACACAAAAGCATGGCATGTAAACAGACTGTGATCTCCCTTCCCGTGCTAGGATTCCAACCATCACCCAAGTAGAAGAAAGCCTTACATCACTCTGTATGCGATTCATATTCCTGGTCAGTTCAATGTTCATTGCATCTGGGAGGAGGATGTACTTGTGAATCAGGTGCTTGTAGTTAGTGTTGGTGATGTTGGCTTGGGCATCCTTGGCAGCCGTGACACTGAGCATGTCGGCAGGGGTGTGGTAGCTGGTCTTTGTGTTCTCATAGTTTTTCTTGTACTCCCGATCAGATTGCATCTTAGCCACTTGCATGGAATGGACTAATTTGGGATCATCCTCGAGACTGCGGAAACCAACCATTTTCCCCTTCCCTTTTTCATAATCGTGCTTGTATTTATACTGTGAAGAAAATACGAGTTTTTATACAGAGCAATTCCTTTGACTAAAAATCAGTCTAGTGTCAATATGCTGTATTTTTGTGTAATAAAATATAATTAAAAATTATATTTGTATAGAGCTCTATAGTTCACAAACGCATTTTCCATATTTATTGATGTAACTGAATACAACTCTCCCTTGTGAGTTAGATAGCAAAGTTCTTATTACTGCCCTCATTTTATAGATGAATAAGCTGAAACCCAGATTGCTGAGCAACTTGTTGAGGCCACTGAGGATTAGAACCCAGATCTTGTGATGATGCATTACACTGACTTATGCATGTACTTTGCTGTTAGTGCTAAAGAGGCCTTTAGTGGGTAAAAAGAACACAGAAAATGAAGGGGAAAAAAAAAAAAAAAAAAAAAAAAAAAAAGAACATTTCTCTTATTACTGCCCTGAGAAATTATCCTGTCAGTCATTTACTGATGAGAAAAGGTTCAATTATGAGACACAGAGTGTAATTTTAGAATAGCTTTATATTCGTGGAGCTCCTTTTCCTTTAAGACTCTCTAAACTGCTATAATGGGGGAAGAAATTGTCCTATTTATCATCTCAACTTTCTTCTATAGAGGGGAGATCTTGATCCATAGAGAGCTTCTTTTTCTGCCTATCTCCTTGTGGGATTGCATGTGCAAGTTGGGGGTAGAAGCTAGTAGAACCAAATTACTCCAGCGTAATAGAAGGGAGAAGAATTTGGAGTTCTCAGGATAATAAGAGAGAGTGGGATGGGCTGGATAGGTAGGGAAGATGAAGAATAGAGATGAAGAGGAAAGAAAGTAAAACTGATGGGTGACCAAGGAAAGAGTGTTTTGAAATGTGCTCCTCCCAGGACCTCCAAGTCATTAAATGCTCCCTGTGAGTGGATTTCTTGTGGAAACAACCAAATGAAAGAACTGAGTTTCATATAGGTGGCATGTTATGACAGTGATGTGTTGGTACACCTGCTTTTTGCCGCACAGTGCGGGAAAAGCCTCACTTTGTAGTGTTTGCCAATTTCTGTGGTGTAAATACGCCCATCATAGCTGATATGAAGCCACCGATGGTTTAACAACTGGTTTGCAACAGTTCCTAATTATTTACTCATCAACCATCATAAGCCCAGATGATCAGCACTCTTGCATCCATGAGACATCCTGAGAGAAAAATCATCTCTGAAGAAGCAGGAGGCAAGAACAACATGAGACTTTCACCAAGAAAGCTTAGTGAAGGGCTTTGAATTTCTACAAGCCATAGCCTAGTGACAGATTCAAAGTAAGTGTATCTAGATCTCATGAGTCAGGGAGCTGATATCTATGAGGGTCACCATGTGGTTAGCTTGGTGTTTTTTCAGAAATATCAGAGAACACACAAAAGCAAGGTTAAGAAGCATTCACAGAGAGTGAGACCCACTGTTTTTCATATTGTGTCCACTCAGTGTTTCCAGAACTCAACCTTATTATTTCGGTTCCCTAGAAACCCCCAGCCAGGTGACTGCTTTCCTTCGGACTTACATCACTTGCAATATCTCTGGAAGCCTTAGCAGCTTTGATAGGAATTGCATCCGGTCTGAGATCATAGCCTTTCTTTTTAGACTCTTCCAAGGAAAGTTTGTAGAGTTTCTGTAAAGAGAGGCAAAGGGAAGAGTTTTCTTCTAAATATGAAAGCCTGGATTTATTTTAGAAGAGTAAACTACCACTGTGGCGTCTTTTTTTTTGTTTTTGAGCAGAATGCTTCATTGGTGCTTTAGTGGCTGAATGTTCTTACAAGTAACATAACTGTGTTTGAAAAACAATCTATAACAAACTTAAACATGTTTTCAAGAAACTACCAGAAAAAACTAAAAGTTACTGGTCTCTATCAGGTTGTAAATATACTTAAAAAATGTGAAAGTCCTGGAGATTCTTATTGATGCAAATAAGAGTTAAAGGAAGACTACAAAACAGCCCTATTCTTACATCAAAAGAAAAGTCACTGTTTTATAATCAGCACTTTTATTTGTATAATAATGTGGAATCTACAATTAAAGAAAAACTCAGCTATTCCAAATCTCTGTGGAATTCAAAGAAACAAACAAACAAAAAAAAATAGGTAGGATTAGAAGATTTCCTAGCAACTATGATTAGACGAAAAAGGAAATGACATAAAACATCGATACATTTTCTAACAAGTGTTGCACATTCCTTGTTGTGGGGTTTGCCCCAAATTCTTCAAAATGTTCTTCTTCCCTTTCCATTTAACCCCTTCTTCAGAACCATCTCAAAGGTTTGATGGAAGGGCTCTCTAAGAATGAAATTCCAGAACTCTCATTTCCTTTTTCTCTTCTCCTGGCCTCCGAGCCTGTTTCTTTCTACCAAATCTCTCAATTTAATAAGGAGTGCCCCCCAGAACAAAATCCAATCACCCTTCAAATTCTTAACTGCTTGGCCCAACCCCATCGACAGACCTACTCCAACTCCGCAAAGCAAAATTAGAAAGAGAAAGAGCCTCATGCGTGGATTTCCACCATTATTTTTAAAACATTCACTCCCATAACTGAGAGAGATATTAATTAATTTGTTCTTACTGGTTGAAATCTGCTGGAGAGAAAGATGACAACAGGAGGAACTATACTTACATCACTCATATTAATTGCATTTGCCTTTGCCAAAATAATCTGGGGGATATCAGGCATGATGTGGACTTTGGTTTTATCAGCCTCCCATGCTTGTTTGTAGAGATGCTAGGAAAAAACAGTGTAAATTAGTGTTTAAAATCTTAAAAGAAGCTTACTTAGTACATACACATCATTGTACACATATATATCAATATTTCATGTGTTTTTATTAACTAGGTTTAAATTAATTTATTCATTATTTTTGAGACAGAGTCTCATGCTGTCACCCAGGCTGGAGTGCAGTAGTGCAATTATGGCTTACTGCATCCTCCACCTTCCAGGCTCAAACAATCCATCCTCCCACCTCAGCCTCCTGAGTAGCTGGGACTACAGGCATGTACTACCACGCCTGGTTAATTTTTGTATTTTTCATAGAGATGGGTTTTTGCCATGTTGCCCATGCTGGTTTCAAACTCCTGAGCTCAAGCAATCTACCTGCCTTCACCTCCCAAAGTGCTATTATTACAGGCATGAGCCACTGCACCTGGCCCAGAAAAAATTTAATGGAAAAGTTGCTTATTCAAGCAATACAGTAGGGAGGATATAAGATGGAAAGTAAAAATGCTTTATCCCCTTACCTTACAGCATGGAGGTAGCATTTGCCTCCTAAAATTTTCTATGTACATTAAAACACACATATAGTCCTTTTAAAATATACATGAAGTCATATTCTACATCTTGATTTTTAACTTAATAATAGAGACATCTTTGAACAACTTCTTAAAATAATTTATTTCATTCATTTGTAGAGCTACATAGTATTTCATTAGGAGGTATAATCTAATTAAGTTAACCAGTTCTCTGTTGATGAATATTTAACTTATGGCCTCTAGCCTTTTTCTACTACAAGCAATGTGATGATCCTTGTGGTGGACATGGAGATGTGCCACCAATATACCCATTCAAGGAAGGACCTGATTCCCCAACTTTTGACAGTCTCTAGTCATCAGCTATCTCACTCAAGAGCGTGTGCTTCCCAGATAACCACACTCAACAGCTCATCGAAGTGGGTGTACAAAGATCTAGCCATTTCAGCTCAATGCAGGTCTCTACTACAGAGACACTTGAGAGCCCTCTGTGGGACTGGGCAAGCCTTTGTCATGCCAGCATCACTGTTCAACTTCTCCTCCCGCCTAGTCCTTCCTCCCAAGGACTAGGATCCCTAAAAAATACTCTGTACTCCAATTTTCATCTCAGCATCTCTTTTCAGAAACCCTAAACTGCAAACATATTCTTGTGTGTATGTACGTATGTATATCTTTGCACACACGTACAAGGATTTCTACAGGGTAATGATACCCAAATTTTAAATTTTAACAAACATTAACAAATGGCCCATTAAAAGTTTGCTTTAACAGAAACTCCCTTACAGATATTGTGTGTAACACAGCTTTTTAATTTGTGCAAATGCAATAGATGAAAAATGCTATCTCTTTTAGTCTGTCTTAATTAAAATAAGAATAACCTTCTTCTGGACTAGAGGTTGGCAAACTTTTTCTGTATAGACAGAAATTCTTTAAATTTCAGGCCGTGTGGGCTACAAAACTGCTGTCATTAGCTACTCAACTCTGCTGCTGTAGTCCAAAAGCAGCCAGAGACCACACGCTGACAAACAGCTGTGGTTGTGTAACTATAAAACTTTATTTACAAAAACAGTCATTTTTCTGAACCTTGTTTTAGACCAGCACTATGCAGCAGAACTTTCTGCAATGATGGAAATGTTCTGCATAATCCAATATGGTAGAACTCGATTTGAAATGTAGCTAATGTGAATGAGAAACTGAATTATTAATACGATTTATACAAACATAAATCAACACATGTGGCTAGTAGTAACAGTATTGGGCAGTGAAATGCTAGTGGAAAGAGCAGTGCCTAGTTATCAGAATCCCTATTCTAGTCCAGACCCCGCTGTTGACCTGCTGTGTACCCTTTTGGGAGGTGCTTTGCTTCTCTGGGCTGTTCTTTTTTCAATTCTGCAGTGGGAGGATTCAACTTGATTATTATCAAGATGTCTCTCAGTGCCAGTGCATCTTAGTTCTATGATTCTCCTCTTGGCATCATTATTCAGAAATGTTAATCACTAACACTGAAAAAAATAGATATCCTCATAGTTTAGATTCTAAATCTTAAAAGAGGCACAGAAATTTGTGCCTTGTCTTTGAGGCAGGTCCCTTTCAAGGAGATTGATCTCCACAAATCATTCAATTCTCTGAAGACTCCAGGGGGTTTGCTCTGTGGCTTAGCATAATCCAGTTCTATCTTTCTAGCACAACTAGGGCCATTATTTTCTGCAACGGTTTCATGTTTAGATCCAAATCATCTTTTTCTCTATTATGTTAATCAAAGGCATTTCTCATTTTGATCTACCAGTGCTGCTGCAGTTATTTTATTATTTTTAACTTCAAAAACAGATGTTCAAGGTTGATTGTACTTGTTGGTTTTGATCTCTTATTGCAAATCAATGTAAAAATGGAGAAAGGCTTTTCTAAAAGCTGGAATAATTCATGACCCAAGGGAACACTGATATAGAACAATTGCCCTCAAGATTGCCCAGAGAACATTCTGGTTTTAAATGCTGCTACAGCCATATAATCTTGGAATTTTCTTTGATCCCATCAAAACAGAAAGGAAACTGGGCTTTGGGTGGTTTGCAATACCAGCTGCCGTCAGGAAATCGGCTGATTCAGTGTTATGAGTGTCTATTAAACCTCACCTTAGACAAACAGGACTCATTTTCAAGAGGTGCAATAAAAGAAAAAGTCCCTATTTATTTGGTTATGTCAATAAGATAGGATGGTTCATTGAAGATTTGAGACTACTAGTTAGAAATAATTCCTATCTTTTTTTTTTTAACCACAAGACTCTTTTTCTAGGTAAAATAACCTCAAGTGTGATGCCCTATAACTGTATTAGCAAAGCCTGTGGATTAAATATAAGTTATACCTGGATTCTCTCTGATGCATATGAAACACTGCATTATTCAAAGACTTACTTCGTTCATAATTTTTGCATTATTCTGGGCCAAAACCATGTTCATCGAGTCCATCAATGTGGAATACTTCAAAGTGTCTGGGTGCTGGCGGTACTTCTTTTCACTAATAATCTCCATGGCTTTCTTGTTTTTCTCCGCTTCCAGGGAGCCCAGAGGGAGCCATCCAATGCCCTTCACAAAGTCAGCATAGTCAGCCTTGTACTGATTCTGCAAAAGAGGAAAATAATGAGAAGAAACTGAAACTTTCCAAGAATTCCAAGTGTGTGTTTAATATTCTGTAACTTCCACTTCATTTGTAACTTTTCCACTTCAATATTTGCTAGAATATTGGTATTTAACCAATAGCATGATGAACTTCAACCATTTCATCCCTAAAATTTTATCCTTTTTATATTTCCTTGCATGATAAATTTAAAAATAAGCAGAAATGTCTTTGTGATTTGTTTTTCTCAGTGCCTTCATAAAGAAAAAGTACCAAGAAATACCACTTAGATTCATCTGCCAGGTGACTGTTATCTCCTTGAGAAAAGCAACTATGCTGACCTTTCTTACAAAAACTCCCAAGGCCCTTTGGTTAATAGATGACTCTGGAAACCCCATTTTTCCCTTTCACTGTCTTTGATCACCCACCACCATTACAATTCCCTCAGGTATGCCAGAAACCTTCCTGGTACTTTGTGTAAATTCCCTTTTTTGCTCCTCAGCTTTGACATTTCTCTCTACAACTGTACCATGGTTGCTTTCATTCAGGCACTTATTACCTCCCTGGCAATTAATAGCTCAGTCCTCACATTCCCAAAGATAAATGTAGGCTTGCTTTGGGTTTGTAACTTAATTCACCTCTCCAACCATCAAATGGCCTCTTTAGCTAAATTCTTGGCTCTATTCCTTCTCAGTCTTTCTTACATTTAGTCCAAAAGCTGCATCAGTCATCACCTTCTCAAAAAATTTCATTAGTAAGGTAGGCAATTGCAAAGTTAGAAGTGGTAGAATGAAACCCAGTTGGGAGGGAGGGGCTGGAGCTATCAGATTATCTGATTTCTTACTTTCCCTTTTATTCCTCTATTAAAAGCCTATTATGCTTTTGACCACCTTTGCTAGATATATTTCTTTCAATACACTCTTTCTGAAATGAAGTTCCATTTGCTGTTGTGGAATTCAACATCCAACAGTGCTCACAGCAACAATAGTAGAAAACAAGACTTTAGTTTCTAGACTTGATCTCCTTTTGTTAAAAGACATGAATTCAATCTAAGGTAGCAAATGAAACACTATGTTGGGAAACAGCAGATGAATTTCTTTCAGGATTTTCAAAATGTCATGACTTATGGTCTTTCATGGTTACTCATTATCCAGAGTAAGCGCTCTGCAAATGTGGCTTTCACATACATCACTCTGAATCTGCATCCTAGTTTTGGCCAATTCAAAGCTCATGGCATCAGGAAGCATGTTGTAGGTATGGATCACGTTCCTGTAGTTGGCGTTGGTGGCCACTTCCTGAGACTTCTTGGCAGCCACCACACTGAGCATGTCCACTGGGGTGTGAAAGGAGGTCTTGGATTTCTCGTATCCCTTCTTGTACTCCCGGTCTGACTGCATCTTGGCCACCTGCATGAAGTGCACCAGCTTGGGGTCATCTTCCAGGCTCCGGAAGCCAATATGTTTCCCTTTGGCTTGTTCATAGGCTTGCTTGTATTTGTACTGTGGACAGAGAAGACATGATGGTGATGAAAATGGTAAATGAAAGAGAACAAAGTACCATTCACTAGGTGACATTAGCTTTGTCTTAGATGAAGGGTTTTAGAGCTACTCTAAAATTAGAAGGAAGGCACTCGTGAGAGGCAGGGAGCAAACTCTTTTTACTTCGATTTTGTTTTTCCCAGACTTGAATCCATGGAAAGAAAATAATCTCAGAGTTAATTGAAGAGATGTGTACTTAAATTGGTATAGAGACATTTAGAAAGCAGATTTCCCCACTCGGCTAAGTGACAGAAAAGGCTGCAGGTATGATTTCTCATGGTGCATCTATAAGAGAGGGCCTGGCCATGGGCCTCCTGGTAAAACATGTAGATTGCATCTTTACATTTGCTTATAATTGCACGTGATTTGAATAGACTCTAAAGGCTACTTGTTTTAACAAGACTCAGTCACTACTTACATTAAATAATGAACAGACGATTAGAGAGTACTTGGATGAGGTGAAGGGAGATGTCTTGTGCGTCACATGGGATGGCATTCCCACCAGCCCTGAATGGAGCTGACCACAGCTCCTACATATACACAAGCTTGGTGCATTTGTTCTTACTTGCCTAGCCCCAAAAAGGCCCAGTGGAAGCACTTACATCACTGGCAATGTCTCTAGAGGCTCTTGCAGCCTTTATTGCAATGGCATCAGGTCGCAGGTCATATCCTTTCTTCTTTTCTTCTTCCCAGCCAGCTTTGTACAGTTTCTAAACAATAAAATAGAAAAACAACAGCATCTTGTTATTGGGGTTAGAATAGAGGTCCTGACTACAAAGTGGTTGGCATGTAAAAAAGGCAGACATAAGTATCGGTTCCCTTTAACCTTCTTCCCAGCTTTTGCTGTTGTTAATCTACTTACATCACTCATGGTGATTTGATTTATTCTGGAGAGTAAAATATCTGGTGTGTCAGGCATGACATGAATGGTGGTCTTGTCCTTGTTCCATTTTTCAGTGTAGAGCTTCTGCAACGAGAAAGTCAGGTGCATGATTTTACAGCAGGACAAGTTTGACCCAATGCTAGCAAGAGGAAGAGATTTACATCTACATGGTAGAAGAGGTTAAATGTTGATATTAGAAAATGGATGAAATAACAAAAAGATGGGCCAAGTAAACTAAACACACAATGAGAAAAAAAATTGTTGAATAAGGCAATCCTCTACTACCAAAGCACCAAATATACCATCTTGCCCCCACCGCACAACCATGTGGAGTTTTGTCGTTCTGTCACATTCTTAACATGCTGTTGAGCGATGACCTGAGGGGGTCGCTATGAAAGAGAACGTGCTAAACATGATGCAAGCAATAGAGTCCCCTCCCACCAACACTATCAAGACGATCAGAAAGAAACACTGAAGGAGATGATGGGGGCAGTGCCAGGCTCAGTAGCATGAATATCATGAGGGTTCCCTGGGCAAGGCTGGCAGGTGAGTCCTTACCTTGTCCATGTTCAGTTTGTTACTCTTGTTAAGTGCCTGTTCCATTGTGTCCATGGCGTACGTGAATTTCAGCTTCTCAGGGTGCTGGCGATACTTCTTCTCACTAAGAATCTCTCCTGCTTTCTTTGCCTTCTCCACATCTAGGGACTCTATGGGGACCCAGCCGATCCCTTTCATCCAATTGGTGAAGTCAGATTTGTACAGATTCTTTACAATGAAAAAAACAATCATTTCAGAAATAGTCAGGGCTTGGGTTTCTTTGGCTACATGATTTACTTACAATCAAAAAGAAAAAGGGAAGCTGGGAGGGGGAGAATAATCTGCTTTTTACTCCCTGCAGTCTTTCAGAAGAAATTAATTATAAAAGTAATTGCATTCATAGTGGTTTTGAACAGGAAATCCTGACCCAGCAATTCCTTTAAAAAGTTAACTTTCTTCAGAAAAAGAAATGAAAAATTAACAGAATTTTGCACTGGAAGGAAAATTATATAACACCTATTTGAGCCTCCTAATTTTTCATAGACAATATCGTATGTTTGGCTCTAACACTAACATTTTAAATATATGTGTATGCATATATATAAAATTAACAATAAAGTTACCTATAATTTAAATGAGTGAAATCCTAAAACTCCAAGTTCTGGAGGGAATCCTTAATTACAGTGAGTGCAGCCAGGTGTGGGATGGAGTAAGTGGTTCCTGTTTTTCCCTCCCACCCATTAGAAATGGATAACAACTTGGTAACCAGTACATACATCGCTCTGAATCTGCATGGCATTCCTGGAGTGCTCCACATTCAAGGCGTCGGGCAGGAGAGTGTAATGGTGGTATGGCTGTCTGTAGTTGGCGTTGGTGGCAACCTCCTGAGATTTCTTTGCAGCTGTCACACTGACCATATCCAGAGGTGTGTGGTACTTGGTCTTGCTGGCTTCATAGCCCTTTTTGTACTCACGATCAGACTGCATTTTGGCCACATTCATGTAGTGAACCAGTTTAGGATCATCCTGAAGACTGCGAAATCCAACTTGCTTGCCTTTGGCTTTCTCGTAGGCCTCCTTATATTTGCACTATTTGAAAACAAAGGGCAGACAGAAGTTGGATAGCATAGAAGTCTGATATAAACTGAATTTATACAACAAATAAAGCAAAAGCCAACTTCAGTCTGAATCTAGGTAACATTGAAGTTTTTTTTTTTTTTTCTGTATTTTAAAATAAACAATTAGCAAAATATTTTTAATGGCTCATCTTGAGACCTGCCCTGGAGATCATTAAGGATGGAATAATGGAATAGTTTATATTTATACTCTTCACAAGTAGATTACTTGAATAACTCAAATGTTCCTGAGAAGTTTGCTTATTAAGCATTTGATGTACCCTTTTTTTTGAGACAGGGTCTTGCTCTGTCCCTCAGGCCAGAGTGCAATGGTTCAATGATGACTTGCTGCAGCCTCTGGGGTCCTCCCTCCTCAGCCTCCCAAAGTGCTAGCATTAGACATGTGAGCCACCATATCTGGTCAATGTATTCTTTTTATTATATTTCCAGTATTAATTTGTATTATCTTAAAAAGTATTTGCATAATTATGAGTAAATTTCAGCCCTAATACAAATTAGTGTATTAATCTTGAAATTAATGCATTTTTACTCTATCAAGGCATTATGTCAATTCATATATGAATATAACTTAGTTTGTAAAAAAAATTAACTAAAATCTTGTTACGTAATTAACTATAAGTAATTAACTAAAATCCTGTTATGTAATCCATGGAAATAGAAATATGAAAGACCAGAAAGAATTAGCAAAATATTTTTTCTGGTTTTCCATGTTTCTATTTCTGTGGGGTTTTTTCCTTCGTGGAAATTATAAAATTAAAACACTGAATTCTTTTAAAATACTTGGAGACTTTTCTAATTTAGTGATATTTTAGTATATCATGACTTTTTTCAAGACAAAATCCAAATAAAAAGTGGCTTTTAAGTTCATAACAATGATACTAATGAAAGTTTCAAATACTTCACAGTTTTTAAAAAGAATTTTCTTCTTTGTAATAACTTTATTAAGCTTTTAAATATGTGAAAAATATTTAAAGTGAGGCAATATAAACAATGTAATTGGCAATTAGGATTTTAGGAAGTATTTTTATATTGTAATTTCTTTACTTGCTTCTTTATGTAGTTGATACAGTCTTATACATCACATACAGATTTTTTTTTTTCTTTTTTAGAGATAGGATCTCACTCTGTCACCCAGGCTGGAGTGCAGCGGTGCAGTCACAGCTCACCGCAGCCTCAAACTCCTGGGTTAAAGAGATCCTCCCATCTCAGCCTCTGAAATAGCTGGGACTACAGATATACACCACCACACCTGGCTAATTTTTTTTTTATTTCTGTAGAGACAGGGTCTTGCTATGTTGCCCAGGCTGGTCTTGAACTCCTGAAGTTTTTTAAACAGACAGGAAGTTTACTACGTTTAAATTAGACTTACATCACTAGCAATATTCCTTGAACTTTTTGCAGCAACAATTGGGATGGCGTCTGGTCTCAAATCGTAGCCCTTGGCAATGGTTTTCTTCCAATCTGCTTTATAATGAGCCTTCAAAAAAGTAGAGGTTATTTTATTATTTGACATCATTAAAAGAGGAATGAAACAGAATGCCAAAATGTTTCTTATAAAACATGTCATAATAGATCCCTTTCTATTAAGACAATCTATGAAGTTAGGACTATTAGTTTGTCTTTTATGTATATACTTGATTTGATTTAAAAGGATCAGTAAACTGTATACACAGTATAATCTCAACTGGTCAAAAAATGTATATGCTTGTATAACAAAGCAACAGAAAGGTAATGCTTTGACTGTTGAATAACAGAAGATTTTCATTTATTTTTCATAATTTTCTATATTTTCCAACTTTTCTATAACATATAATACTTTTGGAAAAAAGTTTCTTGTAATGAAGCATTTCAAGCTTATAGAAAGACATGAATACTAAAACTAAAAATCCAGATGTAGTATAACTCAGCTTTAATTGATCTTAATGCTTAAATATTACTTAGAAAATGCTTAAATATTACTTGTAAAAATTGTTTACAACAAAAAAATTTTGTCACTTTTGACAACAAATTGATACTTTCTATAATCTTGTTTATCTTAAAGCATTTTTCTCAAGTCTCTTACTGTAGTATGAAGCCTAATGAACTAGAGAGAAATGATCACGCTTTAGAGTGCATTATGCACTTTAAATGAACCAAAAGCACAGGAATGTATAGTTGGATATGAAACAGAGCCTAAAAACATTGGAAAGAATGACTAAGCCATCTTTTATGAAATTAACAATTTATCCAAGTTTTATTATGTTTTTAAATTAGGATTTATATCTTTTTTAAAAAAAGGAAACAATTCATAATAGTGGATTTAAACATTACCACCAGTTAGATGTCTAGACTACTCAAGAGAGGTTAGTTACATACAAAAAAAAGAGTTTGTGAAGAAATTTTTGGATGTTTTAATAAATAATTAAAATAAAAGTTGTAGAAAGCAATATTTTCCATACTGCAGACTAGGCACTCTTGTGTTTTCCAATCTTGTCTGTCTCACGGTCCTTTTTTTTTTCTTAATAGGACACAACTTACTTGACTGACTTTATAACCCACTAATGAGTCACAGCCCATAGTTTGGAAAAGTCTGCATTAAGCAAAATTTTATTGTGGCCCCCTGGGCTCATGTTGTATGGTTAAGAGTTTAATGTGAAGACTCAGGGTCCACACAGAGTTGCACCTCCTACAATTCTCAGGGCAAGAGTTGCAAAGAACCAGAAAGGAGAGGCCCACGTAGGCAATATTAGCACCAGGCCAAATACTCACATCACTCATGTTGAGGGCGTTGACCTTGGCTTGAATAAACTGAGGCAATTCAGGGTCAATAGTGTACTTGTGCTTCAGTTTCTCTCCCTCCACCTTGTAGTTCAACTAAAAGCAAAGGAGACGGCATGCACATATCATTAGCTGACATAATGTAAATTTCATCAAGCACAGACTCCTTTAAAAAGGAAGGCTATCATTTGTGTTTTCCATTTATGAGACAAACGCCTACTCTGTCGTGAGGGAGGGGCCCTGGTAGATGCATTTATGTTCGCATTCTACCAGTATTTATTGGACAGCACTGTTGGTCAGGCAGGGTGGTAAGTTCTGTGTTTAAAGAGGTAAGGAAGGCAGATCTGTCCTGTTGGAGATTATTGTCCAATACAAAGGACAGACATAAAACATGTAAACTACAAACTATCACTAGAATTTGTGATGTGTTATCAATGGAATAATTGTAGCAAAGAAACAAGGATGGTCAGTAAAACCACTCTGCAGAGGTAACATTTACGCTCAGACTTGGAGAGAGGGGCAGAGGAAGAGCATTCGGGACCCAAGGCTGGAAATGTGCCTGGGTAGACACGGGGGTGGGGCAGTATTAGACAGAAAGTGCAGAAGGGGCCACAGAGAGGAGGGTCTTTTGTCAAGTTGATGAGTTTAGATTTCACTCACATTCAAGAAATTCCTAAGAGGTTTCACATATAAGAGGGATATGCTGGCCGGGCGCGGTGGCTCAAGCCAGTAATCCCAGCACTTTGGGAGGCCGAGATGGGCAGATCATGAGGTCAGGAGATTGAGACCATCCTGGCTAATACGGTGAAACCCCGTCTCTGCTAAAAAATACAAAAAACTAGCTGGGCGAGTTGGTGGGCGCCTGTAGTCCCAGCTACTCGGGAGGCTGAGGCAGGAGAATGGCATAAGCCCGGGAGGCAGAGCTTGCAGTGAGCCGAGATACGGCCACTGCACTCCAGCCGGGGCGACAGAGCGAGACTCTGTCTCAAAAAAAAAAAAAAAAAAAGAGGGATATGCTTTGATTCGTGTTTTAAGACAGGCTCTCGTGGCTGTTTGAGACCACAGGCAGGGAGTCCAGATAACAGGTTATAGAAGTTGTCCACACGAGCCATACAGAAGCTGGAAGTAGGGTTGGTGGCATTTGGGAGCAGGCTGGCTGAGAGATATTTAGGAAGCTGACTCAGCAGAGGTACTGGATGTGGGAGTTCACACAGGGAGGTGTTAACAGTTACTGCCAAGTTTCCAGCTTGAGTAACGAGGTAGATGTTGATAGCATTTATTGTGATGGGGAAGACTTCATATAGTGAGTGTACAGTTTGCCTAGCTAACTGGAAAAACACCACGAGAAGCGACATCTCGCTCAGTACAAAAGAAATCAAGAGAATTGACACCATTTATTACCCGTAAGATAGAATTAACCCTTAGACATCTGTGATAATGTGGGGACAGGAGCTAAAATCCATAGATCTTCAAATCGAAGGCAAGCAAAGCATTTCCCCACCTTCCAAAGTCTGGGGCTAAAATACAAAAAGTCTTTCTTTGGTTTTTACTTACCCCTCTCTTTCTGGTGGAGGCATTTTAACAGAATTCTAAAATTAACAAGTCATGTGAGGCCCTGAGCATTATAATTAGCTTCTACAGAAAGAATAAGAGTCCATATAGACGTGGTCTCAGAATGAGATCCCAGACGACTGCAAATAAACTGTTTATCTCTTCCCCAGAGGCCTCATTCTAAGATTGCCTCTCAGAGCATGGAGCTATTATGCGAGGGGATTAGGACATTATGCCTCTTCTCTCTGTGGCTAGGTAGAAATACTGCAACCCAGAGTAATAAATAACTTGTTTTACAATTCATAAAGAGCCACAGATAATAATAGTAATAATGTCATTTCATATGTATAATGCATATCTGCTTATGAATAGCACAGGCTCTCTACATTTGGAAAACAAAGCAAATTTGGAATAGTCCCGTGTTTTTGTCTCCCTATTTTCCCCATGTTCAAGATCCCAGTTGCTTCAAAAGGCAGCCCTTTCTCTCATACCTATGAAAGCAGTTTATTTGCTAACATAGATGCATCCTCACGCATTGAATTAAGAAGGATGGAGGAGCGGCTCAGACACGTGTGGTTATTTACGGGCAAATCCTTTTGAACGGAAAGCACTCACATCACTTAGCTGCTTTGTGTTATGCTGAGCCAACACCATGCCCATGGAATCAGGCAAACTTGTGAACTTGATGGTATCTGGGTGCTGTCGATACTTCTTCTCATTTAATGCATCGCCTGCTTTCTTGACCTTCTCCACCTCCAGGGAACCAATAGGGATCCATCCGATGCCCTTGAAGAAGCTGTTATACTCGTCTTTATACACATTCTGTAAAAGGGTAAGCTCATATGAGAAGATACCCTGGAGAATATTCAAGGGATGTTTCTGGGATCTGCAACTCTATCCAAGGGAAATGAATAGCAACTCTTCAGCATGCTCATGTCTGACTGTCTGTCACAGAGCTTATCTGGAGTGTGGTAATAAGAAGAAGCCGTTCTGTTGTTAAAGTGCATTATACAATACAGAAGGGAATCTAGGTCACGTATTTTTGTGGGTACTTCTAAAAAAATTTTTTTTGTCACTTTTGACAATAAATTGGTACTTTCTATAATCATTGTTTATCTTAAAGCATTTTTTTAAGTCTCTTACTGTACTATGAAGCCTAATAAAACAGAGAGAAATGATCATGCTTTAGAGTGCATTATGCAACACAGAGGGGAATCCAGGTCACTATAGGTGCTGCTAAAAAATATTTTGTCACTTTTGACAATAAATTGGGCTTTCCTTTTGATTCCACTGAAGACTTCAAAACTAAATTACATCTGTACTATCCACCTAGGCTATGCTTGGGCTCATCTGGGGAGCAATATTTTCATCAAGTGCCAATAAATGTATAGCACTTCTTCCCTTTACAGAGGACAATTCTAACAGAAATCTGGCTCCTGCAGCAGGAGATGCTGTGAATGTTAAACACCTTTCTGTGCAACTCTCCATGAATCATGTTGCAAGCACAAAGCTTTCCTGGTTCATTTTAGATGACTCATTACAGAGATTTACATGGATGACATTGTGACCTTGAGTTAATAAAGGAAAAAAAAAAAAAGCACTTTTCCCAGACTCAAGAAGGATAGAAAATTCTTCTATTTTGCATTTTGTGTCTATCACCATTGCAGACAACCCATCGGGAACACCCATCTCCTCTTGCTGAGAATCAAAGTGGCTCGCAGAGTTAGTGGAATATAGTTTTATCTTTCATCCATAAGTTAATAAAGACAACATCAATGATTATGATATGAGCACAGAAAGCAGGCAAAAACAGCTTGTCTACCATGCCTTTGGTAGTCTTTCAGTAATGGTTGTTTATTCTAAAGTGCATTTTTCAAATAGCTTACCATAGTAAGAAGTCTAATAAAAGCGAGAAGTGATCATCCTTTAAGTGCAAACATCTCTGGGTCTGTTGTTACACATACTTACATCACTCTGAATTTGATTGACATTCCTTGAATGCTCAAGACTCAGGGCATCAGGTAGGTATGTATAATGATGCAATGGCTGTTTGTAGTTGACATTGGTAGCGACATCCTGGGCCATCTTTGCAGCTGTGATGCTAACCATGTCCCCAGGGGTATGGTAGCTGGTTTTGGTGTTCTCATAGTTCTTCTTGTATTCACGATCAGACTGCATCTTTGCCACATTCATATAGTGGACCAGCTTGGGATCATCCTGGAGGCTTCTGAAACCCACATGCTTTCCCTTTGACTTCTCATAAGCTTCCTTGTATTTATACTGTGGAGGCAGAATTGGGTTAGCAAAGCCCTAGGCATTGATAGCAATTACATTCACATATAAAGACACTCAGAACTTTGTGACTTTCTCAAAAGTGTACAAAAAATGCAAACCACAACTTCCTCCTCCAAAAGGTTCAGTGAAAACATATATTGGAGTTACAAGCGAGTGTCACGATAAATTCAAGATCAGTTTATTTTCTTTGCTATGACCCTACAGATGGATTTGCATGTGGAACTTTATTTTAAACAAACTGAATTTTCACACTTAATATGAACATGACACATTCTAAATATAAGACCAGTATCTCTTGGTTTCATAGGGTTTCATAGGTTTCAATTTAATATGTTATTTACATCACAAATATGAGTACCAGCTATAGGATAGCTGGGCCTTCACTGACTCCGTTTATCAGCAGCTGCTTCCCAAGCTCACTGCTGAAACAGTTGCAAATGAATTAAGGAGCCACAGTACCACAGTAACGGCAGGACCTGCTGTGGGGTTTTCCCATCAATAAAAACCTAATGGAAAAAGTTCTGCTGTCCAAAGTCTCTAACTGCTGGAATCAGCAATGGAATATAGACTGAGCAATCTTGTAACAGGTCAGAACCTCAATTGTTATGCAAAAGAATTCAAACCCACTTAAACCCTGCAGACTTTCAGCTCCTGCAATTTAAGCCTTAATTCATAAACAAGAGTTTAGCAGGCAAAAGGATTGTCAAGTAATTTCTAGGCATGTGAAAAATTACTGTGCAAATGCTTAAGAAAAAAAAAAAGGAACAAAGTTATAAAGTTATGCTGTAGACTTTCACGTTCTACTTAAACTAGAAATGTATTTCATAGTGATGTGCATTGTGTTCAGATCTTTGAGGAAGATGTTTTCAGTACCATTCCGATAGGGAAAGCGGTAGAGTTTTTACACCTCTAACACCTATGTGGTCTGTACATCCAGTTGGTTTCTTTCTTCTCTTTTCTCAAAACAAGATTTTAGTCCCTGGGATAGCATGTAACAGTGAACTCTGCAGGGCATGCATGCTTTCTAAAAATTTTTCTTTTTCTTTTCTTTTTTTTGAGACGGAATCTCACTCTGTCGCCCAGGCTGGAGTGCAGTGGCGTGATCTCGGCTCACTGTAAGTTCTGCCTCCCAGGTTCATGCCATTCTCGGGCCTCAGCCTCCCAAGTAGCTGGGACTACAGGTGCCCACCACCATTCGATCTCCTGACCTCGTGATCCACCCTCCTCGGCCTCCCAAAGTGCTGGGATTACAGGTGTGAGCCACCGCACCTGGCCAAAATTTTGTTTTTCAAAGATGGAAAGGAGTAGAAGTGTTACAGGAAATGGGCATCAATTTACATGAATCGAAATTATATCCTAAAAAAGTGGACTTTTCCCTTTGGTTTATAAAAATCTGTACGTTTTATATAACATCTTTTCAATTTTTTTAATACAATTATAATGCAGGCAGTCATTTGAATTTAATGTGGTAATGTCAGTCAGGGTGTTCCCACTGAAAATAAATGTGGGCTGTCAGGGAAATTTGTCAGTGAAGGCAATTTGGGCTATGAATCAAAGGAGAAAGCCACTATCAGATTTATGACAGCTCTACCAAGTGGAGTCAACTGAAAAGAACCATAAAAGTGTTTCTAAAAGCGACAGGTTTTCCAAACAATATTTTGAGAATTTAAATGCCATTAATTTAACATATTTCTTTCAATGAGGTATCAATTTAAACAAGCATTTGATTACTTTTTTTTGAGACGGAGTCTCGCTCTGTTGCCCAGGCTGGAGTGCAGTGGCACGATCTCGGCTCACTGCAAGCTCCACCTCCCGAGTTCACGCCATTCTCCTGCCTCAGCCTCCTGAGTAGCTGGGACTACACGCGCCCACCACCACACCCGGCTAATTTTTTGTATTTTCGGTAGAGACGGGGTTTCACCGTGTTAGCCAGGATGGTCTTGATCTCCTGACCTCATGATCTGCCTGCCTCGGCCTCCCAAAAAGCTAGGATTACAGGCGTGAGCCACCATGCCCAGCCTGATTACTTTTTAAAAAGGCAAACACCTGAATTTCACCTAAAATTTGTACTCACATCACTGGCAATGTTTCTCGATGCCTTGGCTGCAGTGATGGGAATAGCATCACCCAGCACATTGTTGCCCTTGGCTATTAAGTCGTGCCAATCCCGTTTATAACAGACCTGGACAGAAAACCAAACAGGATGTCAGCATCTGTGTATTCATCAGCTTAAGTGATTCCTCAACTGCTGGGATTGTTTTGTTCTTTTCCAGACAGAAGTTGAAGGAATTCCCCATAGCACATACTGCTTTAGGACATCACACTGGCAAAGTGTCACACTGTGTGTAGCATGAGATCATTGGACTCTGCACTAATTATTCACCTACATATGGTTTGGACACATATTGAAGAGAGGAATATTGAAAGACTGGATCCAGAGAAAAATAAATAAAGGTTCTGGAAGCCATGATATGTGACGACCAACTAGAGACAATGAAGTTGTTCATTCTCATGAAAGGAAGGTCGAGAGAAGACCTGGTGGTCAGCTTTAGAAATTTTAGGGTTGTGTTTTTAAAAAGGATCTCATTTATTCTTATGTTTCTGGAGAATAACCACCTGCCCTACATGCAAAACTATGAACACTAAGTAGAAGTTTTAGAGGAACAGATGGTGAGTCCCTCGTAAAGAAGAATGTTATGTCTTTTTAAGTTGTCCTACACTTGAAAAGGCCAATTGAAGAGATAAAGAACCATCCTTATGGGATATGTTCCAATAGGGGATTTGTGAGAAATGGGCCTGAATAAATT
Source organism: Colobus angolensis palliatus (assembly GCF_000951035.1). Lineage (NCBI taxonomy): Eukaryota > Metazoa > Chordata > Mammalia > Primates > Cercopithecidae > Colobus > Colobus angolensis. The sequence continues at coordinate 1,384,093 of NW_012115322.1, read as the reverse complement.
GTCAAGGCATCACCCTACTCCTAAAGTCTATGATTTTATTGTCGGGTCCGAATTTCACATCCCAGCAAAGACCTTACTTACGTCACTTATATTGTAAGCATTGCACTTGGCCTGGAGAAACTGAGGAAGATCAGGACTCATGGTGTATTTATGTTTCACATCTTCTCCTTTAGCTTTGTATAAGATCTGCAATAAAATGCATTTCACATAGCGCAAAAAGGAAAATCTATCAATTGCTTGCTTTAGGGTTATTTTTAGCACAATTACCCACGATTTTCTAGTGTTAAAAATCATCAGAGGCATTTTCCTACTTTTTAAAAAAATAAAACAAGCATCTCTTATCTTTAATACCAACAAGTCTTGTGTGTTAAAATAGAAAGAGAAAAAAATCCTTAAGAAAATAGAAATTGTTCACTGCCCAAGATGAATGGAAGGTAAATTCAACCATGAAACCCTAGCAAGAATAATAGAATTCACCAAAGCCAAATCAATTTATTCTTTGCCTGTGAGTTAATAGCTCTTCCATTTTTGTTAGTTTCTGTTTTTTTATCCCTAGAGAGAAAACAGTAGTTAGAATAAGTCTTTTACTTCTGCTAAAAACTTTCCAAATTATAATTGTGTCAATAAAAGCATACGATAATTTCCTCATAATGTAGAGGTGCTTATACATGAATCTAGCACACTCAAAATGCTCACTATTTCATATTTGCTCTATGTTGTTACTTTAAAGAATTATATACACTTTTGACTGAAAGATGTTGAAGTATGTCATGCAGAAATCTTACTGCATCCTCCTCCTGGTATTAGAAATACATTACTTAGTTCCTAAAACTAAAATAGAGCCAGAATCACAAGTAGATTTTCCATCTCATAATTCTCATTTATCATATATATCCTTATTTCCCAGGCATGACTATGTGGAATATGACATGTAAACTGGTATGCATGTAGCCAAGATAAAATCTGACATGGCTAATAGCTAAATTAATCCCCAAATATTAAATAATTTCTTCTAGGACCCAAAGTTACTTCTAAGTCCTCATTGTCTTCAAGAACAATATCTAAGCAATCACAGATTCATGAATTCGACCTTCTATACAGCTCCTTCTCTGCCATTGCTACTCTCTTAGCTTCAGTCCAATTAAACCTTCCTTGGATTTCGGTGACAGCCTTCTAATTCATCTTCTCACCTCCAGTCTCTCCTCTTTCCAAAGTCTCCACACTTGGGGCCAGCATTGTCTTTTAAAACACAGGCCTGATAATGTGGCTCCATGGATTAAACATATTCAACATCTCTTCTTACCTACCCCCTATATCCAGACTCTAAAAATTAGCATGTGAGTCCCTTACTAATCAAGTTACAATCCTGAACCTTTTGCTTTTACACTTTTTCATTCCTTTCCTATTGCTGTTATATTGTTCATTCTTTTTCTACTGCTGCTATGTTGTTCCTTTTGCCAGGAATGCTCGCTTCTCTCACTTGCCCAGGAAACTCTGGTAGGCAGTTACCTGTGTACAAGGCAGCTCCCTTGTACTTAACATTTTCCTCTCCTGCGGCGTTTGTCTCTCTTGAGGACAATGCTCTGTTTGTAGTCATGTCTTTGTCTTATGCTCTTACCCTACACATTCTTGTGAATTTCTATATCCCATGAATCCTCATCTATTTCATCTTTATGCCATCAGCAGGTAATACAATGCTTGGCACATGGTAGATGTTCAAAAAGTATTCATTAAATAAACAAGTGAATGCTTTTGATCTTCTGTATACCAAACTTTCCTTTCGAAATTTTGACTTTAGCCAGAGCATAGATGCTGCTCATGAACAGGCAGGCAAACGATACTCACCTCAATCAGACGTAAGTTAAAAAGTCTCTGTGATAATTGTGTATGCTGAATTCTTAGAAGCAAAAACATATTTATATGTATTACTTCTCTGTATTAATGTTTTATATATGAAAAGAAAATAAGAGAAACTTAATATGGAATTGAATACAACAAATCTGCCAAAATAAAGCGTCTGGGATTTAAGCTTAAATTCTGTGTATGTATGTGTGTGCATGTGTATGTGTGTAGCCTAGAATTTTTTCACTGTCGTTTATTCAATAAAACAATATTTCAAAGATGGTTAAAAAGGAAATTTTTTTAAAAAAGGAAGATAAAAGGCAAGAGAAGAAAATGTTAGTGCCCAAACTATACATAACTGTAATTTTAAACAATTTAAATAAACAAAATAATAAATTTAAAATGGAAAGATATTGGCCCAGAAAAAGAAAAATATTGGGCTGCTGTTTACTTTTCTAAAAAGCTTCCTCCATATCCTCTGTCCTCTCTATTTTGTTGTACTCACATCACTGACTTGCTTCGTGTTCTGTTTTGCCTGGACCATAACTGGGGAGTCCACAATGCTGGTAAATTTGAGGGTGTCTGGATGTTGCCTGTACTTCTTTTCATTCAGAGCATCACCGGCCTTTTTAACTTTTTCGACATCGAGACTGCCGATAGGAATCCAGCCAATGCCTTTCATCCAGTTGTTGTAGTCTTCCTTGTAGACGTTCTACAGCAATGGAGAAAAGAGGAGTGAGGGCCTAGGCCAGGGTGCTTTTCATGGCAGGCTCTGAACTTAATAGGGGGGTTTCTTGAGGAGTAAATGACCCTTACATCACTCTGTATCTGCATCATGTTCTTAGACAGCTCCAGGTCCATGGCATCAGGCAAGTAGGTGTAATGATGGAGAGAATGCTTATAGTTGACATTGCTGACCACATCCTGAGCTTTCTTAGCTGCCACGACATTGAACATATCATGGGGCGTGTTGTATTTGGTCTTTGTCTTCTCATAGTCTTTTTTATACTCCCGATCTGATTGTATCTTGGCCACGTTCATATAATGGACCAGTTTAGGGTCATCTTGAAGACGTTGGAAGCCGACCATTTTCCCTTTAGCTTTTTCATAGTCTTTTTTGTATTGAACCTATTGTCAACAAAGGTGAGCATAATTTAAAATGTAGTTTTGAGGGTTTTACTAAACAATGAAGCCATGATTTGAAGTAATTGAGCTTCCCAAAACTTCCTGTACATCAATAACCAAACAACAATTCACTTGTATATGCTCTGAAATGTAGTCTGCTTAAAATAAAAATGTTATGTATTATGGAACCCATTTGATTATCTATAGCTGTTTCTGCCTATCCAAGCGAGGTTGAAATGGGGGGCATTACCATAATTTGTATCAGTGACAAAATAAATCTTTATATTCTTCCTTTGCCTGTAGACATTGGTAGAGAAAATAAAATGATAAATAGGTCACAATCTCTACCAATTATATTGTGCTACTAGAGTGCAAGTAGCTAGATATTTGATTAGTTTTAGAATTTTTAGTAGTGGTAGGATGATAAATATTAATAACAGTAGAATGTGATAAGTCCTTGGATAGTCAAAGGGAAACCCAGAGCCAGGAGGGGGTAAACACTAACTGGCTCTGGATAGCAAAGTGGCGGGGGGGACTGAGCTTCCTCGGAGACATGTGGAAGGCACTGTGGGGCACTGAGAAGCAGAGCCATGAGGGAAGGTTTGTGGTATGTTGGGGCAGGGGTGGCGGGAGGAAAGCACCCACAGAGAAAGGGGGTCAGTAAGAAATTCTGGGTGGGACAGGGGCATTTCAGGACAAAGACATTTGTTATTCAATCATCACATATTTACACTGGAGCGATGTAAACCTAATTTCAAACAATCACTGAAGTGGTGTTTGGGACTCTGGGAAGTCAAAAGGAAGGGGCTGTGTTTCATGTCTGGGTCATACAGAGCAGCAAGAAGAGACCCACAGGAGGAGGGTGCAGATGAGCTCAAGCCAGCCAGGAGGCAGAGGTAAGCAGAGAAATGAAAACCTCAGAGACTCCACAGAAATCATGGAGAGGGGAATTCCACTTCCTATAGAATAACAGATGGGGGCTTGAGCCAATTTTATTTAAATCTCAAAGAGCAAAGTGACTTCAGTTCACATCTTGGTTAAAGATAAATAGGATAAGAAATAAAATTCTTAACTGTAATAGAACCCAAAGACTGGCTATTAGAGGTGGAGAAATTGAGGCCTGTCTATAGAAGTAATGAAGGAAAAAAGGAGAGGAAAGGGAAAGAAGGAAATCACATAAATTAATAAAGTTTTGAGATAAAATTTTACCATCTGGAGGCTATTATGACTTACATGGTAAGTCACTTCTGGATTTCCACAAGAGAAGTCATGTGAGTGAATGTAGAAATACAGATGAGAATTTTAAGTGAGGGGGCTTGATTAGAACTGAGCAGTAGAAGGTTATACAAATCCTTTCCCCCCGGAAAATTTAAATCTATTTAGGGAACTTTATTTCCTGAATAGTTTTCAATCAGATTTTCTTCCCATTGGGGACCACATGCATGGAGACTTTTGGGTTATTGTCAGACCCCAAGCCCACCCACTCACATTTTCTAGTTGCCCATGTGTAACCGCAGCTGGACTTACGTCACTCGCTGCCTGCCTGGCAGCTTTGGCAGCTCTGATGGGAATCGCATCAGTTCTCAGGTCATATCCCTTCTTGCTCAAGTCTTTCAAGTCTGCTTTGTACATATTCTGAAAGAAAAATGTCATTTAAGTACAACTTGGAGACCATGTTAGTAAAGTCTGGACACACACATCAACCCGTGAGTCTACCCACACACCTCACTGATATTGTAGGCATTAACTTTAGCCTGGATAAACTGAGGCAGGTCTGCTGGTAGGTTGTATTTGTGAATAATTTCCTCTCCTTTGGCTTTGTAAGTGATCTGAAAGAGATAAAAATGCATAAACAAACAAATAAATAGAAAAGTTTAATGGCACCGGAAATAATTTCCTAATGGATCATATTTCACAGAGGCAGTTTTAGGAAGGACACTCTTTGTGCATTTGCATATTTATGTGCAAATATCTGCAGGCATTCAAGGTCACGCATGCAGTTGCTTAGGACCCTGTCTCAGCACTTCTTAAGTTTTGCAAAGATCCCTCGGAACTTGCAGTAGGAACCTCTGGGCCTAGTCAGGGGCACTTAGTGGCAATTAGTCCCAAGGAGGTGACTTGATGAAAATGGTAAACTGCAAACATTTTCCTCTAACACGCCTATGTTATATTTTGTGCGCAGTTAGAGGGACTTAGGGGTGGTTTCTATTATGTATAAGTTTTGTTTTAGTGCTGACTTAAAATATAACTGCTCCCCATTTGATATACTCATTCTTTCTGGTCTTTCCTAGAAATAGGCTTGTAGTTTTTGTTGTCATTAAGAGAAGTCCCTCTTACTTTTTCCTTAGAAAGCAATGTCAAATGGCTAAAAGGACAGTCAATACAATATATGTTACTGTAAACACATGAATTAGGCATGCTTTCTTAATGAACAGCTGGGGAATTGTACAGATGCTTGTGTAATTGGGTATCCATATTGTATAATAACGAGAGGTGATCAGTACATTTGAAATATAAATGTATTTGTATTAGTTAACATCTATTAACATATAGATAGGATTAACACTTACATCACTCCTCTGGGCCTGATTAATTTTAGACTGTACTGTAATTGGAGCATCTTCAATCGAGGTAAACTTGAGTGTGTCTGGATGTTGGCGATATTTTTTCTGTTCGGCAAATCAAAAACAGAAAAACAACTTTGTTTTTCACTGAAGGTTAATATGTCAAAATCCTTGAAATTTATTTTGAAGTGACAAGGAAGATTTCTTTCATGATTTTAAAATGTAAAAATACTAGATTCTTGATTGGCTTGATGAATGCAATACAAAAGTCAGTATTTTTAAAAATCCATTTAATTGTGGATGGTTTGGGACAGCACAGACACATATACTGCTCTCAGGAACCAGACTCCTTTCTTAATTTCTTGCCTATGACATGAAAGAAGATACCCTCAGCTAAGCAGAATCCAGAAACATTACAGAGTTTTCTAAAGGTTTGACAGAAAAGCAAGCAAGGAGATTTGGAGTGTCTTTGCATGACACAAACAAGTTCTCTTTTTCCCTGGTATTCCTTCAGCAAATGGCATCAAGAAGCTGTCTGGTTGAAGGAGGAGGAATTGAGGAACTAGGCCAACAGCTAGGAATTATTATTAAGAGAGACAGGACTTTTGCTCTGCAAGCCTTAATGTGGTTAGTACATAAGTTATCACCAAAGCACTAAAGGGGCACTGCAGAGGAGACGCTGGGGAGGTGTGCCCACTGGGAGCTGACAGCTTCTGGCTACCTTATTCCTGTATTCGTCTCTATCTTCCCAGTCCTCTTCCTTTGTGCATATTGTACATCCCAGTTAGTATCATCACTCTTTCAGCTTCAGACTTCTAAAAACCACTACCTAGAACTTTCTTCTGGAAGATCTTTGAGCAGACAAAATGGTTTTCATCGAAAGCAAAATACTGAACAAAACGTAAAACTTGAGTGTGGAAGACAACCCTCGTACCACACCTCTGTCCTTTGTGTAGTCTGCCCTCCTTGCGGATGTACTCACCTGACAGCAGTGAGTCTTTAACTGTCACGGAGGAGGGACACATAACCTTGCTGCCTTATGAGCCTCAAGATCATCACTATTTTTTTCTAACACTGAATTTATATTTTACTTCAAAGGCAACCAGAATATGACATAGGGAATAATTCTCCAAAGACGATTTCTCTAATGGCTGCATTCTTCATAATCACAAAAAAATAGAAACCATCCACACATCCCCCAATAGGTGAAACAATAATAACAATGTGGTATGTATTATGCTGGGGCAAAAGTAACTGGGGTTCTTGCCATTACTTTTAATGTCAAAACTGCAATTACTTTTGTACCAACCTAATGAATCCACACAAAAGATTACTACTCAATAATTTTAAAAAACCAAATTATAAGCAGGAGCGTGGATGAATCACAGAAACATTACATGAAGTGAAAGAAGCCAGATACAAAAGAAATTTCTAGAAAAGATAAAACTTTAGAGACAGAATGCAAATCAGTGGTTGCCTGGGGCTGAAGATGAGAGCTGCAATTTTGCGGGGAAGCTTTCTGGGGTGCTAGCAGCATTTTAAAATTCAATTGCAGTGATGACTGCACAATTACATGAATTTATTAAAACTTGTCAAAGTATACACTTAACATGAGAGACTTTTATCGTATGCAAGTTATACCTTAATAAAATTGTTAAAAATATTTCTATAATGAATGGTTAACATAAATGGTTAACAAGTTATACCTTAATAAAATTGTTAACATATTTCCATAATGAATGGTTAACATAAATGATTTTGGTAATATAAAGGTTTGTGCTGGTCTACCCGGGTAATTCATGCACTTGGTAAGCTCTTTTCCTCAGCAACAGTGACTAAGAATGAAGCAATGAAGGAGCACTGTCCATGGTTTAGAGAACTTTAACACAACACAGTCACCATTCTCCCTCTGACACACCCAGTGGCTTTACCTCATTGAGGATGTCTGAAGCTCGCTTGGCCTTTTCCATTTCTAAGGACCCAAAAGGCACCCAGCCACAACCTTTCATCCAGCTATTGTAGTCAGCTTTGTATTCAACCTAAAACACCAAGAGAAAGGTTACAGTTCTTTGCTGTGTCAACATCATTATGCAAAATCATCAATGTTTTACACAAAACAATGTATTTGAGATTTCTGACCAGCTTCCTTACTCCAGACATTAAGGTTATTTTATATATTTCTTTGGTGAGATATAGTAACAGCTCTTAGATTTTTGCTTTCCTTCTAACTGGCGTATGTTCCATTTCATCCTTATTTCCAACTTAATGGAAGCATGTGGTACTCTAATTCCAACCTGGAAAATGCTCAAGTCAAATTTGCACTTCAAAGAAGTGAAATTGTCAGTTAAACAAATGTGAGATGTTTGTTCGCTGGAACTTTAAGTATTATGTTTCTGTCAAATTAAAATAGAAGGCCACATTGAAGGTGGATTATTTGCTCATTTTCTAATTTCCTAATTACATAAGACTTAATAGAATTATTTGTACTAAGTGTTTGCCCACATGGCCCTTCATGTGTACTGGTCAACTTTGGAGTGTTTCTACATTGGCTAACAAAACACTTTAACATAGTTGCACTCGTTAATTTGATAAGAGAGCGGTTATTATTTGGAATTGGTCCTAGTTGAGGCACAGTTACTTGATGCTATTAAAGTAATGAGCTACTCTTGTTGTCTGAGCATAGGTGGTACCAAAAATTTACATTTTAGATACAAAATTCAAACTGTTGTTTTTACTCTGGACCTTTTAAGTAGAATGGAAAATCAAGAAAGCATTTAGTTCCTGCCCTTCAGAGGCTTATGATCTATTTGGGATGAAAAAACATAACAAAATCAAACTAATAACAAGTAGAATAACAATGCATAATATTCTTAATACCACTAAGAATTCTTAGTGGTAGGAATGTAAAATTTTGCAGCCGCTGCAGAAAACAGTATGGTGGTTCCTCTACAAATAAAAAATAGAGCTACCGTGTGATCCAACTATTCAACTTCTGGGTTTATACCCAAGAGAATTGAAAGCAGGATCTCAAAGAGATATTCACACGTCCACATTCATAGCAGCATTATTCAAAATAGCTTTAAGGTGGAAGCAACCCAAATGTCTACCAACAGATGAATGGGCGAATAAAATGTGGCATATCCATACAATAGCATATTATTCACCCTTAAAAAGGAAGGAAATTCTGACACATGCTACAACATGGATGAACCTTGAGGACATTTTACTAAGTGAAATAAGCCAATCACAAAGAGATAAATACTGTATGACTTCACATATATGAGGTATCTAGGGTTAGTCAAACTTAGAAACAGAGCATAGACAGGTGGTTGCCACAAGCTAGGGAAAGAAGGAAAATGGCAGTTGCTGTTTAATGAATACAGAATTTCAGTTTGGGAAGATGAAAAGGCTCTGGATATTGGTTGTACAGCAATGTTAATGCACTTAACACCACTGAACTGTATACTTGAAAACTGCAAAGGTGGTAAATTTATGTTATGTGTATTTTATCACATTTTAAAAAATAGAATTGTTAGGATGAAGTGTTCAGTTGTGGAGTTTGGACAAATTAATTTGCTTAAAGAAGCTCTGATCTGCAGAAAAAAACCATTATTATAAATATTTATGTTAAATGACATATTTCTTTTCAGATAGAAATCTATGTAAAGATCATTGATAATGATGAATGTGATGATTATGATAATAGTGATGACAGATCCTGAATGTTTATTGAGAACTCACCAGGGCCTGGCACCATGCTAAGTATTTTGCATGCATTTACATCCTCCAAACAAGGTTTTTGATTTATTTCCATTTTACAGAAGAGGACTCTAGACTTAGCAAGGTTGATAACTTTCCCCGAGGGAAACAGTGATGGGGTGCATGCCAGATCAGTCCTTCCTAACATTGAAAGGCATGCTCTCATAGAACCACAAGGGTCGTTTGCTTCCATACATAGGACAATGCAAATGCCTCTGAGAAGTGCAAAAACCTCACTCAACTTTGAAGCCATTTCAGTTTCCGTCTTTTTAAAAGAGGGGCTATAGAAACCCTGGTTACTCACATCGCTCTGTAGTGCATACGCCTTCTTGGCAAGGTCCACATTGATGCTATCGGGCGGGTAGCTGTAACTGTGTAAGATGTGCTTATAATCAACGTCGCTGGCAATTGCCTGAGATTTCTTAGCTTGAGTGACTTGGAGCATATCGAGAGGTGCTGTATAGATAGTTTTTGACTTTTCATAATCTTTTCGATATTCACGCTGTGAATAGGAAATTATCATTTATTATCACAAATCCTCCATGGATTTCCAGAAAAGACAGAGATCTTCCATAAACAATAAATACAAGTTAGAGAAAGAGTCAAACATCTGAGTAGTTATTTTGCCCAAAAACGTGTTCATATGTTATATACCGTTGAAATTCCCCCAAAAAGCACACACGGGCAGACCTCAGATCAATGAGAAACTGTCTGGGTCACAGCAGAAAATGGGCCACAGCTTCTGCTTCAGTCAGGAAGAGGAGTGATTTTATTCTAAAACAGGGTTTCTCAAGGACCACTAACAAGTGTTCCTATTATTAATGTAATTTAACCTATGAAGAGTTTTCAGTAAAGAAGCATCTTTTAATTGTAATGAAAACCATATGACACTTTGATTTTAATAAAATGACTACTTAATACACAGGGCTGTAGGCTTAGTTTCTTGGCTGGATAGAGTCATTTTTGAATGGATAGTCAACTGCTTTTTAACCTATCATTGACAGGAGATAAGCCCCACTGAGAATCTCAAAGGTTGTTTTCATATCAAGTTCAATTTGAGCAACAATTTAAAAGAAGCTTCAGATTGCAGCAGTTAAAAGACTTCATGGGAGAAAAGTTTGAGAAACTGAGCCATTAAAATAACATTGGCCTTTCCGTACAGCATTATAAACCGAATGTACTGACTGGGCCACAAGGGCTCCCTTCATTGTCTGGTTTTCTGGAACGGCTAGACAAGGTGCTAATTGGGTCTAATCCCCAGCTTCATTCTATCCAGTCACCAATTACTTTGACAGAAAAATTTTGATCCACTGCCTTTAAGAAAACTCTAAATTCATCCTAGTTCCCCATGGTCACATATGTGTTAGAGACAGTGACCTAAGCTGGCAAGTACAGATGCGCACTACAAATCTTCTGTAACAATTCCTTTTGCAAACGATCTGATCTTTTGGCTTTCTAAGGGAACTTGATCTTCCTTCTCACATTTTGTGGGTGGTCACTTTCACTGAATACATTTATTACTTAACTATAAAATTGAGATCCTGGTTTATAAAAATAAAGTACGGAAACTTTCTGATAGTTTGCAACAACATTGAAAACAACAGTTTGTCTTCTTTAGAAATAAACTGATAAAGCAATATTGCAACAGCAGTAGGAGTGTGGAAGTATTTTGAAGAAATTGTTGTTACTGTTTTGTTCATGTTCACACCAGCTGACACATACCAGTACATATAAAATGTTGTCAAAGATCCAAATGGCTTTAAAAGATTCTTTTTAAAAAGCCATGCATATTCTATATCTGCAGCTTAGCATTTTGCCTGGATATTACATGAGAATGACTCATTTGCTATGTGTTTTGGTCATCTATCAATTAACAAACGTTTATTGGGCATTTATTATGTGCCTACTGCTGGGTTCTGTGATAGGAATAAAAACAAAAGATAAAAATACACATGCTATCAATGGGGAGTTATACCCTTCTTGAGTTGAGGAGACTCAGCTAGTGAACAAGATAGTAATATAAGTGAGCACTACATACTGACATAATCCACTGTGAAGTTACTAGAGAAAATTACAGAATTAGAAGTTTTAAAGTGCTATGTGATGACAGAATAAATGCAAAGTGAATTAAAGAGGTATGTATAGATCATCATATAAAAGCATGGTTAAAACTAAATGACACAAACACCCTTCTCTTTCATCATTAAAAACTAGTATCTGCAAGCTACACTGAACATTCTCAGCACTCTTAAGGGATTCATTCTCTAAACATTTTATACACAATATATACTATAGTTTACAATAGTAGATGTTTGTCTCTCTGTAGTAAGAATTTTAACTGGAAAATGTTACATGGCCCATAGACAAGCCTTAAGGAACCCGTGAGTTCACCAGAATTCAGGCAAAAGGCATGAAAAGAAATGTTCATTTTCTAGATAGATGACTCAAATCTTTTATCCGAGTCTCAAAGGGGTTTATAATCAATGGAGTCTTTTTCTTGGATCTAGACCAAACTCATTACGAAAGTCAATGAAGAAAAATGATACTGTATTAAGACTTTTGTGACTCACAAATGTCTTCCACAGTAAAGACAGTTTGAAAATGTATTATTTTAAAAATTATTTTTCAATTAGAAGAAAATATGAAAATATTTAGTGTTTTCCAAAAGGTTTTAAGAATATAATCAATATTCTATTAAATATTAATGCATACATTTTTCAAAGTGAAATGAATATCAGTACAAATCAGCAATTTCTCCCCTCAAATGTGGGAGGTGCAATGATCCAGGGCATCATTCTAAAGTTCTCTACAGCAGTACTTCTGTGAACGTGAAAGAGCCTGTGCTCATGAAATCCTTTTCCACACTACTACCCTTGGGCATCGTAGCAGGGAGTTCATCTTGAAAACAAGACACATTCACAAAGACACTCACATCACTCTGGTTTTTGGCTGTCTTCAAGGAGTGCAGTATCTTGGGATCATCATTAATGCTGAGCGCCCCAATCATTTTCCCTTTGTTCTTCTCATAGTCTTTCTTGTACATCACCTGCAAAGACATCACACGTGCCAGATCCCACTCACCAGGTGTCCCTGAGGCCACCCTGTCCAGGTCCCCAGGTCCCCAGGCCACACTCACATCGCTGGTGTTCTTGGTGTTGGCTTTGGCTGCCAACAGGGGAATGGCGTCCACTTTAATGTCAAACTTCTTGGCTTTGCTCTTCTCCCAGTCTTGCTTATAAAGATTCTGGACAGAAAAATTCAGCAAAGGAATGATAAGAACAACATTAAACACAGTGTAATCTGGTAAAAAAATAAAAATATATTGAAAATTTGTGTATATATAGACTTACTTCTCCTATAAATACTATATTTATCAAATTGTAGTATAAGTATTATCTATCATCCAGTTTCTTTCTCCCTACCACTAAATAAGTATCAACTACTCTTTTTAATGTTCTGTAAACTTTCTAAACACTCTGCTATCCTGATTTATATAAGGATGCTATAAAATGACAACCACTTGGAGAAGGTGAAATATGACATTTACACAGGAAAGATGTTGTAAAACTCCAGGGAATAGCACATGGGTAATTGGAGATCTTCTGGTGGTAACAGAGACCCTAGAAAATGAAATCTGATAGCTAAGGAGGAGTCTTAAGAGCATTTTGGCCTTAAAAGCTCCACTTACATGGTAACAATCTTAATAGTTGTTTATCTGCACAATTCCTAGTCTTGTCTTTTAACATTTATAACATTTTCTCTTTTCATGCACACCAAACATAGGCTTCTGTGGCTTTGGTACTTACATCACTCAGATTGTAGGCATTGACTCTGTGTTGGATAAACTGTGGAGCATCTGCTGGTACATGGCACTTGAACTTCTCACCTTCATGTTTTGCTTTGTAATTCAGCTGAAAAACAAAGGATATTCGAACAGTTCAGGGGAACTTCTTTGAGTTTATTTAGGACAGCGTATACAGCTCAGGCATTAGTGCCCTTTTTAGAAAAATGCCTCAAAGAGATACTCAATTCAGCCAAAGTCTCGCACAGGATTCAAACTGTCATTCCCTATCTCAGGGACTGTGGCACAGTCCTTCTTTATCCTTGGGGGATACTTTTCAAGACCCTCCAGTAGCTGCCTGAAATCATGGATGGCACTGAACCCTATATATACTATGTTCTTTCCTATACATATATACCTGTGATAAAGTTTAATTTATTTATTAGGCACAATAAGAGATTAACAATCAGCCGGGCGCGGTGGCTCAAGCCTGTAATCCCAGCACTTTGGGAGGCCGTCAGGAGATCGAGACCATCCTGGCTAACACGGTGAAACCCCGTCTCTACTAAAAATACAAAAAAAAAGCCAGGCGAGGTGACGGGCGCCTGTAGTCCCAGCTACTGGGGAGGCTGAGGCAGGAGAATGGCGTAAACCCGGGAGGCGGAGCTTGCAGTGAGCACTGCACTCCAGTCCGGGCGACAGAGCGAGACTCCGCCTCAAAAAAAAAAAAAAAAAGAGATTAACAATCACTAATAGAAAAATTATAATAATATACTGTAATAAAAGTTATGTGAATGTGGTTTGTCTCATTCAAAATATCTTACTGTATGTTTTCACCCTTCTTAATAAACAGGGACAAAGAGGGATGGTGTGAGATTTCATCATGCTACTCAGAACAACATTCAATTTAAGACTTATGAATTGTTTCTGGAATTTTATGAATTTCTGGAAAATATGAATTTCACTTCATATTTTCGGGCCATGGTTGACTGCAGGTAACTGAAATTATGGAAAGTAAAACCATGGATAAGGGGGATTGCTGTGTAACCATACTTTGGGCTGCTGGCTGCCATTGCATAGATTCTGTTATATACACGGGAACACATTTCTGATCTACACTGCTAGGCTGTGTCTGGAGAACATGAACTTCTGTAATTAAAGCACTAACAAAAATAATAATAATTGTAAACAAAATGCTAGCACAGTTAAAAAGATATGTAAATTGTTATTATTATTATTTTTTTTGAGACAGGGTCTGGCTCCATCATCCAGGCTGGAGTGCAGTGACACAATCTCGGCTCACTGCAACCTCCACCTCCAAGGCTCAAGCAATCCCCCCACCTCAGCCTCCTGAGTAGTTGAGACTACAGCCATGTGCCACCATACCCAGCTAAGTTTTTAAATATTTTTGTAGAGATGGGGTTTTGCCATGTCGCCCAGACTGGTTTCAAACTCCTAGGCTCAAGTGATATGCCTGCCTTGGCCTCCCAAAGTGCTGAGATCACAGGCATGAGCCACTGCACTTGGTTGTGAATTCTTACTTAAAATATTAAACACAGAACTTTATTTAAAGGTTTTAAAATGTGACGTTAGGTGTAAGGAATTGAGTGTAAAGAATGGATGAGACTGTTTAATTTTGGAGCCAAAGGCAAAAATGCACAAGACTGAGAACTATGCAAGAAGGAATTCCAAGGCAGAGTCCATTGCCTACCTAAGCCAATAAGAAGAGTGATTGATAGTGACTGTGACCGCATACAGCACTATATTTCTCTGCAGCTTGCAGAGTTCAGCTAGATCAGTGATGTTAGTGTTTAGCTGTTCTTTATTGGAACACAAAATATTAAGATGCTCGGAAAAGTGGCACATGAGCTGAAATGACTTCTGGGTTATACTGATGCCATTCTCCTCTTTACTAATTGGGTATGAGCTAATTTGTGTCATTAAAACATATTTTCTAGTAGGACAAACTGTATCTTTCACTTTCCTGTCTTGAGAAGGGTGTACTACTCTCCAGGACTTAGCTATGTTAGCACCTTGCTGTTCAAAGAGTAGCCTACCAATCACAGCATCAGCATCACCTAGGAGCTTATTAGAAAGTCGGAATATGGAGTCCCCCAGATCTACTGAATCAGAATCTATACTTCAACAGGGTCAGTAGGCGATTGCATGAATGTGGATGTCTGAGAAGCACTGCTGCTTTTTCCCTGATCTTGGCGTGACTGGACCACACTTGTCTTAGACTTTCTTTGACCACTCAATCCAAAGTGCCCATCCAGTTCTTTCTTTGATGTCATCCCACTTAAATTCTGTGGTATCATTCTATATTAGTTTTCTTGTCATTGTTCGATGTCTGTCTTGTTACTGCGCCCTTTCTTTTTGTAAAGTCTTTGTTAGCAAATTCAAGAATAGGAAATATTTGCCTTGTCCTACACACATAGATGCTTGTTGTCACTGTTTATTTAAGTTGGCATAGAGTTTTAGTGTGCATGTGGCAGATCCTAATGAATAAGATAGTCCCACTAAAAATCGGTGAGTTATTAAAAAATATTTTTATTATTGTCTAACACAACTTTCCTCAGGCTACAATTCAATCTAGCAGCCTCATTTGTGTTTTATTAAACAAATCTTGAAAAATAATAATATTGGGATGGTAGCTAAGCCCATGAAGATTAAGCATGTAAATGCTTACATTTTAAATGAGCAAAGCACTCTGGGTCACCCACGCTTGCATAAATCAAAGCACTTACATCACTAAGCTGTTTTGTGTTGAGTTGGGCTTGCAACAGTACAGGAGTATCAGTGACTGCCGTGAATTTGGTCTTATCTGGATGAACTTTGTAGGTATGCTAGAAAAGAAGATGTTCTTTAATGAAATTTATAATGTATTTATACATTATAATGTATTAATATATTCTTGGTTATACATATGCTAACATAAAAAATGGTTCCAGGTCAAAACGAAGTTTATTTTGTTCCTGAAAGTTTAGTTGATGCGTTTACATTCTCCCTTCTCTGTCTGTCTCTCTCTTTTTCCTTTGATCCCCACCTCCCAAGTTGCCTCTGGTCTGCCTACAGCAGCTCAGCAACCAGATTAGCCTTCCCCTGCTGAAGCCTTAGTGACACTTTAGTGAACTTGGCATTCAGTCTCAATTGCACATTGGCTTATGATCCCTACAGAATCCATCCCCTCCTTCATCTCCAACCATTTCACCTCTTACTACTGCCCTCCACCCCAGTACATTTCAGCCACCCCATCCTTTCAATTCCTTAAATACTGAGCTTGTTCTCTCCTTAGGCCGTTCTTCCCTGCTTTTCTTCCGCTCACCTTGGCCTGGCTGGTCATGCCTGTTTTAGACTTTCCTTGACCACCCAACCTAAGATGCCCATCCGGTCACTCGCTCACACATTGTCCTATTTTAATTCTGTATCATCATCCTATTTTAGTTTGCTTATCATTGCTTGACATCTTTCTTATTTCTGTGCTCCATCCATTGTTTATTGTCTCCTCCGCTAAGTGGGAGCTCAAGAGGTTGCCGGCTTTTTCCCTGTCTTTCTCAGCACCAAGGAAAGTGCCTGGCCCAGGTCGGCTTCTCACATGAATTTGTTAAATTACGAACACCTATCTCAAACCTGCATGTCCTTCTTTTGCCCCAAATTCATGTAGATATAAACTCATGGAAGTTAAGATCTATAAAATCTGAAATTATTTTGTAACAAATCGCCTTCCTCATCATAATTGTTGTGTTTCCTGGTTCCACCCCAAAACCAAAATGTTAAGTGTAATTATCTCCTTCTAATCACTAGATATTAGCATTTAAACTCCTGCTAAATTTACCACTAGATGTCACAAGAATCCCAAGCCCAATTTCAATAATTCAGGGCAGATAACTCACATCTTTACACTGGTCCAGCTTCTTGATTGCTTCATATTCTTGTGTTATTGTCTGAGGGAAATAGCATTTTCCTTTATCTTCTTCATATTCTGCCTTGTAACTTTTCTGTAATGAGAAAAACCAAAAATAGATCATGATTGTTATGGCTCTCAAACAATGTCACTGTGAGGCATGAACCATTGTCTTCAAACTTACGTCACTGTTTTGAGCTGCAACTTTCATGCAGTGTGTGTGATATGGGTCCTCAAAGCTGCCTACATAATGTCCCAAAATATTCTTTACATATAAGTCTTTATATTTAGCCTGAAAAATAAAACAAATGTAATTCAAGTTAACAGTCATCTGTAGAACAGTAGCAAAGCCCTCCAACCTGAGAGGTAACCGTGGCTTTTCGAACCTCACTAAAGTTCTTCAGCTGTGTATCAAGTTGATATTTCGGGGTCTCACAGTAGTTCATACTCTTTGCCTTTGTCTTCTCGTAGTTTTCCTTGTATAATCTCTGTTAAAGGAAAAAGAAATTAAACCAAAAAGAAAGAAAAATATATCTCATAAAGTAAAAGCCATTCGTGTCATTGCTACGCTTTAACTGAAGGGGCAAAATCTCACCATTGATTTTCCACAAAGCAGTAAAGTAGAATAGATGTGGTAGAGGCTCATGCCTTATATAATCTCATCTGCTAATAATCATAAAGATGTTTATGTTACTTGTCCTAATATTTTTTCAGAGTGAATAACTCAAAGCACACCAATGCTGCTATTTAAGCAAGTTTTTATCTTAAAATAATTCATCTGAATAAGTTTAAAGAAAAAGGAGTTTGGCTAGGTGCAGGGGCTCATGCCTGTCATCACAGCACTTTGGGAGGCCAAGGTGGGTGGATCACGCAAGGCCAGGAGTTCGACACCAGCCTGGCCAACGTGGTAAAATCCTGTCTCTACCAAAAACACAAAAATTAGCCGGGCCTGATGGTGCATGCCTGTAATCCCAGCTACTTGGGAGGCTGAGGCAGGAGAATCATTTGAACCTGGGAGGCAGAGATTGCAGTGAACCGAGATCGTGACACTGCACCCCAGCCTGGACAACAGAGTGAAAGCCTGTCTCGAAAGAAAGAAAGAATAAAGAAAGAGAGAGAGAGAGAGCGAGAAGGAGAAAAGGAGAGGAGAGGAGAGAAAGGAGAGAAAGAAAGGAGGAGAGAAAGAAAGAAAGAAGGGGAGAAAGAAAGAAGGAAGGAAGGAAGGAAGGAAGGAGAAAGGAGGAAAAAAATGAGTTTAAGAATTGATGCAAAATGAGGTAAAAGGTATAAGGTGAACCTTAGATAATTAAGCATAGTCCTGGAAGAGTATTCCATTGAGCACTGGGTGAAAACGCATTTTGTAACACCTCTGGAAGCTGGCTTTTCTCATTAAGGCCTAACAGTTTTCTTTAGAGCAATAATAAATGAAAAGATTATTTGTCTGTATTTCTTTTTTCCTAGGAATTAGGAAAGCAATCCCTGTGAAGAGTTTTATCTTATTTTTTATTTTTTTGATTTCCAACTTTTATTTTAAGTCCAGTTGTACATGTGCAGGATTGCGGGTTTGTTACATAGGTAAGTGTGTGCCATGGTAGTTTGCTGCACAGATCATCCCATCACCTAGGAATTAAGCCCAGTATCCATTAGCTATTCTTCCTGATGCTCTCTCCCCTCCCCCAGCCTCCAACAGTGTGTGTTGTACCCCCCATGTATCCATGTGTTCTCAACATTCAACTCCCACATATAAGTAAGAACATGAGGTATTTGATTTTCTGTTCCTGCATTACTTTGCTGAGGATAATGGCTTCCAGCTCCATCCATGTCCCTGCAAAGGACATGCATGATCTGATTCTATTTTACTGCTGCATAGTATTCCATGGTGTATCTGTATCACATTTTCTTTATCCAATCTACCATTGTTGATTCCTTGTCTTTGCTATTGTGAATAGTGCTGCAATGAACATATGTGTTCAAATATCTTTATAATAGAATGATTTATATTCCTTTGGGTATATACCCAGTAATGGGATTGGTGGGTCATATTTTATTTTTAATAAGTATGTTAAAGTCTTTAAAATAAGATCAATACTCTATAAATTTCTTAAAATAAAATGCTTTGATTTTGAGTTTAGGCCTTATGTAGTTTTTCTTACTTTGCCCTTCAACTAAGTTTCTTACTTCTTTTCATTTTTCTCTATATATTTTTGCAAACTACCTGAATCAGTTCAGGGCATTGGGTGAATATATACATGCACATGTACCTATACTTACACATATTAAGCTCATTTCTAGGAAAAACAATAAAAACAATGATATTGACAGAATATTTTTCCTCCTAATAAAACAGAGGGCATTAAGGAGATTAAGGAAATTTTGAAGTATTCACTGACATCAAAGGCATCAACGAGAATAAGGAAGTTCATCTTCCTTTACCACCTGGGTGAAGCTTTCACGTGTGATTTGTCATCCTGAATCCGAGATTTCAGTTAGGCTAATGTCCACCCAAGGTTATATTAAACAGCAACTTTGTGGTTACGTCTGAAAATAGGGGTGAATTATAAAGACACTCACATCACTCTGGTTTTTGGCCACCTTCAAGGAGTGCAGCATCTTGGGATCGTCATTAATGCTGAGGGCTCCAATCATTTTCCCTTTGTTTTTTTCATAGTCTTTCTTGTACATCACCTGCAAAGACATCACACGTGCCAGATCCCACTCACCTGGTGTCCCTGAGGCCACCCTGTCCAGGTCCCCGGGTCCCCAGGCCACACTCACATCGCTGGTGTTCTTGGTGTTGGCTTTGGCTGCCAACAGGGGAATGGCGTCCACTTTAATGTCAAACTTCTTGGCTTTGCTCTTCTCCCAGTCTTGTTTATAAAGATTCTGGACAGAAAAATTCAGCAAAGGAATTGGCAAAAGTGATACACATGTCATGACGTTTAAAGACTAATGGGTAACTAAACACCTTGTCTTAATACAAAATAAATGGGCCCTTTTTATTGTCTAGGAAATCATGCATATTTTAAACATTTCTTCTCAAGCTGGAACTATTAATTCTCCAAGATTAGGTTTCTCTACTCCCTATGAGAAATTTTTATCAAATTAATTTAACTCTAGTTATTACACTAATATTTGATTCCTAACACTGAATGTTTTATAGAGTAGCACAAATATTCTACAGTTAACTTACTTTTTTATGATATAAAAGGCATCACTTTCATTTGACCTCTAAGTTCTCTGCAAAAGTTATTTCATAAATCATTGCAATACTCATTGATGCCAGATAATCTTAGTACTCATTTATAGAATTATTGAAGAAATTGAGAACCCCAAGGATAATTTAACATTTTTACAAAATTAAGTTTGAAGAATGAAGGACAGAAATGGATATCTGGACTTCTGCCCTTTCAATCCCCTATATCTTTATTCATGAACGTTCTCATACATGTAGAAGTAAGTATCATTTGTGTGAAATAAGGGACATTATAAGCCCAGGGAATAAATGAATTATGGTATAATTTAAATGAATATATGGCTAAAAGATCTACCATTAAAAATTGCAATTAAGCATACATGAGAGGTAGCATTCTGAGGGCTGGTTACAATACTATATTATGATTATCTAATTGCATGAAACTACTTTAAGATTGCTACACACATTTTGTAAGGTGAATTCAGTTATATTGGCAGAGGCATAGGAACATGACACAAATCTTAACAGGTCTTCCCATTTTTAACGTTAATCTATTCATTGAATTGTAATGAAGCAGTTCAAAAATAAAAGCACAGGTTGTCAGTAAATCACCTGGTACAGGGCATGAGAAACTTACATCACTCAGGTTATAGGCATTGACTTTGTGCTGGATAAGAGCAGGAGTATCAGGAGGGATATGGCACTTGAACTTTTCACTTTCATGTTTTGCTTTGTAATTTAACTATGACAGAGAGAGAGAGAGAGAGAACCAATTAGTTCAGAATAATTGTTCCAGAATACAAAAATTCTTGTGTGGTACATTTTGTAAAGTAAATGTCAGCATTGTTGAGATCAGAAGAGACATCTAGAGCTTGGGTAGGCCACCGGCATTACTGAATCTGTGTGTGGGACACTTGACAGCTATTATCACATCTGTCACCATGGTAGGACCCTGAGGGAATGAGGTGGCTCTGTCAAACACGTTCCCCTCCCTGCATAACACAATTGACCCTGTAGGTTCTGAGAGGGGCCCTGCCCTCTCTCTCTTGTCACTGTCAGTGCTCACGTACCAAAGCCACTTTCCTTTCATCTGATTAAGAGTCCTCTCACAGACATCAGGGCTTTTGATGCTCTAATTGGAGCCTTCATTTCTGGCCATACATCTACTGAGGTTACTTTTATATTCAGTTCAACACAACTTTGGAAATCCACACTTAAAGCTCATATAATAAAATTTGCCTCAGAGATTCCAATTTCCAGAAACTTACTAGGGAGAGAGAAACTCATGTACTGAATACTTGCTGTTGGCCAGACTATGTGCAGTGCACATTTCTTCCCTCACTGACTCTTCAAAACAGCCACAAATTATAAAAGAGAAATATCGGGCAGAGGGGGGTTAAATCTTTGGCCACCCAGACATCAATGACAGAGCTAACATTTGAAGGCAGTTTTGTCTGACTCTAGAACTCACATTCTTTCCATAGCTTTCAGCTACATTTGTTTCCTTCACAGAATCGTTTCACTGTAAATGTTATCCAACCAAGAAGATACAGAAATGTATGTTTATACAAATATATACTGTTTAAACTTGCTAATACTTACTCAGCCTTTTGGATAAACTTGATAAGTCATTGGATTTTATGTATAGAGTTATGAAATGTTATCCCTCATCATTGGGTGTCCTGGGTAGTTAGAGGAACTTACATCACTCAGTTGTTTGGAATTGACTTGGGCTTGTAGCAGAACAGGAGAGTCGGTAACTTGGGTGAATTTTGTCTTATCTGGATGGACTTTGTAGGTGTGCTGTGGGGAAGCAAAGGCATTTGGTTTAGCAGTATCACCTATCAGATCCAAGGTGGCTCATAGGCCAAGCAAATAGAACCTCATGCCCCACAAAGCAAAGCAACTTGTAGTTAATAAAATATATTTTTTTTCTAGCTAGACTGTAGTTTGAGAAGTGCTCTTACATCTGTATGAGAAACTTTCCTATATCTTCAGGTTTCTGATAACTCTTCTTTGGGAAAATGAGCTAGAATTACCTTTTAAAATGTAGGGATGCCAACAAGGGGAAAATAGGATGTTTACTACAAAACAGATTTCATTTCTTGCAATTGCCTGGCTTACATTTATTTGAAAAAGTGTCAACATTTTAAACATTTCCTGATCACTAGATGCTATGGAAGGCAGTCACATTCAAAGTTCAGACTACAGACTTACATCTTTACACTGATCTAGTTTCTTAATTGCTTCATATTCTTGAGTTATGGTCTGAGGGAAGAAGCCTTTGCCTCTGTCTTCTTCATATTCTGCTTTGTAGTTTTTCTACAAGGAGAAGAAATCAGGCATAAGATGCAGCCATTGTATTCATGCCCTAAGAAAAATGTTATTTGGAAAGTCAAACAATCATCTTAGAACTTACATCACTGTTTTGAGCTGTGACTCTCATGCAGTGTGAGTGGTAGGGATCCTCGGAGCTGCCTACATAATGTCCCAAAATATTTTTTAAGTAGGAATCTTTATATTTCTTCTGCAAGACAAAACATATTTCATTTATTAATTGGTGAAAATGGGTTCTTTTTTTTAACAGAAGGAGTGACAGTAAGATTGCTCACATCACTGCTGAAGTTCTGCAGAACCGTATCGAGCTTGAATTTGGGGGTCTCGCAGTAATTTATGCTCTTTGCCTTTGTCTTTTCATAGTTTTCCTTGTATAGTTTCTGTTGAAGGAAAAAAATCAGTTAAAGTAGATTGCTGTCACTCCCATGCTGATTATAACACTTGCATTTTCTAACACTAAACAAAAGATGAAGAAAAGATATTGCCTGTCAACTGTCTTAAAAACTGACAGTCGAGGCCGGGCGCAGTGGCTCACGCCTGTAATCCCAGCACTTTGGGAGGCTGAGGC
>NW_012115322.1:1327233-1360970 GCF_000951035.1 Colobus angolensis palliatus | reverse complement strand
AAAAGATATTGCCTGTCAACTGTCTTAAAAACTGACAATCGAGGCCGGGCGCAGTGGCTCACGCCTGTAATCCCAGCACTTTGGGAGGCTGAGGCAGGGGGATCACGAGGTTAGGAGTTCGAGACAAGCCTAGCCAACAAAGTGAAACCTTCTCTCTACTAAAAATACAAAAGATTACCTTGTCTTGGTGTCATGCGCCTGTAATCCCAGCTACTTGGGAGGCTGAGGCAGGAGAATCGCTTGAACCCGGGAGGCAGAGGTTGCAGTGAGCCAAGATGGCGCCACTGCACTCCAGCTCGGGCGACAATGCAAGACTCCGTCTCAAAACAAAACAAAAAGAAAAAAACCCGACAATTGAACACACAGTGTCATGAATTATAAGACTGTTCTATTAGCAATTATTATAAAGCCTAAGTTTTGTACATTCCAAACTCAAAAAACTAAGAAACCAATATGCCACCTCTGACCATGCCCCCCCAGTAGCAGAGATTCTTGTGTATTTCTGAACTGCTGCCCTCTCTGTCTTTCAGCTCACAAGCTCTTTCCTCACTGATAGTACCACAGCAAACACAGAGGTTTTGAGCAATTGCAAGTTGTTTAATTTTTTAAAACAAATCTTCATGAAAAAGTTATATAAGGTGAGAAATACACAATCTCTCTCCTATAACTATAAAAAATCTCTTATTACACAATTATCCTTCAATATAAGATTTTATACACACACACACACACATACATATGAACTGGTACTATGAGTTATTACTAACTCTTCTTCTCTGCCAGGATTTACCTTTAGCTTGAACAACAAGAAGCAATGATTAGTTTTAAATATGTGGCTGATAAAGCAGATTATTGTCACTTTTTTCATTCTGGGTTTTCAAAATGTAAATGATGCTATTCTCATTTAATATTTTTATATTCCTGTCTTTATCGACAACAGATATTTGAACTTGGTCTTTTAGATGTTTAATAAGGATGTTTTTCACTTAGAGAGCAAAACTGCTTTAAACAGCTTTTACACTACGGTGGGAACGTAAATTAGTACAGCCACCGTGGAAAACAGTATGGAGATTCCTTAAAGAACTGAAAATAGAGCTACCATTCAATCCAGCAATCCCACTACTGGGTGTCTACCCAAAGGAAAAGAAATCATATGAAAAAGGCACATGCATAAGAATGTTTATAGCAGCATAATTCACCATTGTGCTGCTATAAACCTAAGGGCCCATCAACCAACAAATAAAGAAAATGTGGTATATATACAGCATGGAATGCTACTCAGCCATAAAAAAGAATGAAATAACGTCTTTTGAAGCAACTTGAATGGAGCTGGAGGCCATTGTTCTAAATGAAGTAACTCAGGAATGAAAAACCAAGTATCATCTGTTCTCACTTATAAGTGGGAGCTAAGCTGTGAGGACACAAAGGCAGAAGAATGATATAATGGACTTTGGGAACTTGAGTGGAATGTTGGGGTGGGAGTGAGGGAGAAGAGGCTGCGTTATAATCTCAGGTGTCACTGCTTAGGTGATGGGTGCACCAAAATCTCAGCAATCAACACTAAATAACTTTTCCATGTAACCAAAAACCACCTGTACCCAAAAAATGACTGAAATAAAATGGTTTTTTAAAAAAAAGCAAACGTGCTTTGCATTGATTTCCCAGCAGAGCTATTTGGACAGATCTATTTATACCCTCTCACTTGCCACTTTCCCCCACCTGCTCCCCGCACACACAAATTTCCCCCACCCGCTCCCCGCACACACAAATTTCCCCCACCCGCACACACAAATTTCCTTTGCTGCTTAGTTCAAGGGACAAAGAAAAGATAACTAACCCACACAGACAGCTACATAAAATCCACAAATGTTAGGAAAGCTTAATGCAAACCTAACCATAAAAGATAAACTCAAATCATCACATATTCAATCTCTCTTTCTTTCTCTCTCAGGCTGTTAGTCTTTTAATCCCAAGCCCAGTCTCATTTGCCTTTCGGGCTCTTAATAACTGCACAATTAGAAAGTCCTGCGAAGACTTAGGGGGCCACCTTTTAAGTTCTGTTGTTGGCAAATGATGGTTTCTGGGGCCAAGATCTATCTTTGAAAGTTTCTTGCTTCTGTTAAAATCACAACACATCTGCAATGTGGAGGCCCAGGTGCCCAGAGCTCATAAGCAAATGAGAATTTCCCGGCCCATTGAATTAACCCCACAGAACCACAAACATTAAGGCACATTGTACTATGCCTTTCTGTGGTTACATACTTCCAATGAACCTACCATTTCATAACCTTAACGTATTTGCAAAGTTATATATGCATTTAGTCATTAAAGGAGAAAATTTTCATCTCTTTTGCAGCTAAGGTTTAAAAACACGTTTTGACAAAAATATACTTACATCACTTAGGGCATCTCCTGCCGCCTTCAGCTGCCTAAGCAGTGGGTTCTCTGAAGCAGGAAGCACATTATAATCTGCTTTTCCTTTATTCTTTTCATAGTCTTCTTTGTATTTTACCTGTAGGAGTGAAATAAAATGATGAAGTAACTCTATGGGTTATTTTTGCCCCCGTCTCTATTATGGACATGACATACTTCCACAAATCAATTTTCTCTTTAGAAAAATGGTAGCTTGACATGTTATAAACAAAATACTCATAGTAACGCATAACAGCAGCAGAGAAACTGCATACATTTCCCGGATGCTTTTTCTTCCCATTCATTTATTCATTCAAAATTATCCACAGGATGTCAATTCTGTGTCTGGCTTGGGGACAGAATATAAGAAAGAATACATGGTCCTTGCCCTCAAAGAGAGAGACACAGAAATAATAGGAGAGAGAAATAAATCCAAATAGTCACCGTGCAAGATGTCCCAGATACCTGCTCCTGTAGAACCTTCACTCAGCTCTTAACCCTCAGCTACCTATCTGCCAACATGCTCCTACAGAAAGGAAGCTGGAAGTACCACCAATCCACCCTTTTATGCCTCACCTGCAACTGTGCGTGGAGCACACATGTATTCAATTTACAAGGAGGAGGAGAAGGTAGGAGCAGGGAGAAAGAGTCTTGCTTTTCCTTCTGCCCTTCCTATTACGCACCTTTAATTCCAGCTATGGCAGAAGCAGCACATTGAGGGATGCTGGGGGAGAACAGGGAAGGCAGGGTTCACAAGCCCCTATCAAGAGCCTGTCCACAGGGATTAGAACAAGAAACTGATCCTGGTTCCCACCATGATCCTTAGTGTAAGCCCTTTATTCAGGCATTACAACCACAGAAGTTCAAGGAATCCTAGATAAATCTACCACTTACGAACCTCAGAAAACAAAGGCAATCTGGTATCAAAGACAAGAGATACACAAGGGAAGTACAGAGGCATCCACCCCACAGCCTCCACAGAGCTTCACAAGGGTATGCTGCAGGAATGAGACTCAGATCACTTTTCATCTTAGAGAATTATCTGTTTCCTTGAAAAATGGAAACAACCAGAAAGCAGACTCACAAACTCTACCCACATCTGGGATATGCAGCCTTCTCCCCTGTCATACAGAAGAACTGTCAGGGCTTGTGGCAAAGCCATCCCCTCCTCTTGAGCACCAGATCTCTTCCCCTTCCACCTACTCTAGGATAGCACTCCAGACATTCTTCCCCATTCCAACATCACCAAATCTTCCCTCTCTACTGGATTATTTCCATCAACATGATGTTTTTGTTTCGTATCTTAAAAAGTCCCACTTTACCCAGTTTTTCATCAGCTACTTGCCCATTTTCTTCTTTTCTTACCAGGAAAATACTTAGAAAGAGTTGAATATACTTCTGTCTTCAATTTCCCTCTTTTCATTCACTCATGAATCCTCTCCAAGCAGACTCCACCAAAGTGCTCTTGTTGAGGTCACCAGAGACCAGACATTGGTAAATCCATTTCAGAGACATTTGACACAGTTGATGACTCCCTTCTCCCTTCACTTGCTTCCCAACGCATTGCCCTCTCCTGATTTTGCTTCTCCCTCATCTCACATATATGTTCCCATGGAAGGACCCCAGAGTTCAGCACCTAAAGTTTTCTGTTTACACTCACTCCCTTAATGCTCTCCAAACTCATGGCATGAAACACTCTCTGTACGCTGACGACACCCCAGTTTATACAGCTTTCCATATATCTCCCCGAAACTTCAGGTTTATGTAGTCAAATGATCACTGATACTTCCATCTGGATGTCTAAAAGGCATCTCAAATCTACCATATCTGAAGATGAACTCCTGTCTGTCCTTCAGAAAAATTACCAACTTCTTCCATAGTCTTCCCTGTCTCAATAAAGGGAAACCCCATTTATCTAACTGCTTAGACCAAAACCCATGTCATCCAATCCGTTGGCAAATCAAGTCAGCTGTGCTTTCAAAATACTTCTCATCACCTGCCCTGCTACCCTCCTGGTCCAAAACACCACTGTCTTACACGTGGATGCTGTAATAGCCTTCTAAGTGATGTAATCCTGCTTTCTCCGGCACAGCGAAGGCCAGGATTAGAACCAAGTGTGTTTGGCTTTGAAGTTTTTGCTCTCTTTAGTGACCATCGTGCCTCAGAATGCCAAGGACCCAGGTCATTCACCAAACTCACTCAATAGAGCATATGGAAATATCCATGGATTTACGAACCTGCGACCAGGTTTTTCCATAGTCAGTGGGAAAATAAGATAGATAACGATAGTGTTGCATGTATGATTGCTTATCTTCGTATAAGGCCGCCGATTGCCTCTTCCTGGGGGGAGAAGTCCTGCTGTCTAAGATTACAATCTTTCTCCTTCTAAACAGCAAAAGTCCTTCCAGTCAGAAGATACTAAATCAAATTGATAAATGTACAGTCTGGTTCCTCAGGCAAATAATAAATTACTCTAGGAAATACTGAAGATGGTAATTCGATGTTATTAATGCTCATACATGGCAAAACACTTTTAATATCCCCATTATAATTCCAAAGTACTTTTGTTGTTGTTCTTGTTGTTTCAATTCTACTCTTTTTCAAATGCCTCGCATCCACTGGTCTCAACCCTGATAGTTCCCCCAAGAACCACCCATCCCCTTTTTTACTAATTATATGCAAGAGCCAAAGTTATAGGAAATTCACCCACACTCAAACCATCAAGATAAATGGGATAGTTTCCTCGTACCTTGCTAGCTGCCACACCAGCTTTTTTATTCATTTTATACTCTGGTGTTTCAGTCTGCATGAAGTAGATCTGGTCTTTCATGTTTTCAAAATCTTCCTGGTATTTCCTCTGTAAGACATTAGACAAGGTGAAGAACTGCTGTGGAAATGAACTATGCAAGAATTTCCATGAGAAGACACACGGATTTGGAAAAGTTACACAAAGCCACCCTGTCCTTGGTTTAGGCTGGTCAGATTACAAATAGAGAATGTGGTACCATTGCAAAAATGATTAGCAACTTAACAGAGATTTAGAACAATTAAAATAGGCTAAAAACAGAATTAGAAAGGCTTTTCTTGGCTACCAAGAAAGAGCTCTTAAGGGCAAGGAGCAGGGAACTTAAAAGAAAAACAATAGACATGTTTTCCAGGCAGGAGATACTAAATTAATCAATTTCATAACTGTACAGTTTGGCTCCTCAGGCAAAGAATGATTAAAAAGGATCCCTTTAACTTGTACTAACCGCACTTTGCATTCGGTAAGGGGGTCTCACCGTAATGTGTTGTAAAAATTGAGGTAGAAATAATGGTATTTGGCCAAATAACATTTCTCAAAAGGAAAGAGAGTTTGTGAAATTTCTTTCCTAACAGGAACTCTGCAACAGGTCTTGTCCCAAGAAGAGGGGCCTCAGTGTCCTGGCACCCCTTCAGGTAGGGCAGGTGGCTAGAAGTCACTAAGGAAAGGGGTCTCCCTCCCGGGACGACAGACCGGCCATCCCTTCCCACTCACTGTGCTGATGTTATCAGCATTCATTCTGGCGTTTGCAACTTCAAAGCAAGGTGTCTCACTCCATTTGCCTTTGATTTTATTTTCATAGTCTTCTTTGTATTTTTGCTAGAAAAAAGAAAAAGAAAATAAGACAAGAATAACTCATGAATTGACAAATAAGACAGCAAATTAAGGAATAATGATTAACTTTAAAAAATATCTTCAGCAAGCCATTCTTAAGTCCTTAATAAATGTCTTTTAAAAAAAAATCTTCCAATGTAGTGTCAATTTACCCAATCAGAAAGTTGGGTGATGGGGATAGAGAACAGAGAAAGAGGGTACTAACGCCCCCTCCCCTTGCTGAGTTTGGGGACTTCGTCCAAAAGTTGCAGATGTCCCCTGATGTTTAAAGAAATAGAGTCAGCAGTCATCCTCTATTTATATTTCAGAGTTACAATACAACATATCAACCTGAGATTTCTATGCCAAATTAACTTAGCCATTAATTTCTAAGCTTTACCAAAACTCCTAGTTATCCAGAAAGAAACAACCGCAATAAAATTCAACTTGCAGGCTAATGAATAGACCTTCGAGTTCAGAGTTAAATTTAATAGGAACTGGAAAGTAATTCAAAAATTGAATTATTGCCCCATCTGATTCCCAAATCCCACTCCATCTGAATCCCAGGCTGTAAGCTCCTGGAAGAGAGACATGGTATGTCTTCTTCACTTTCATATCCTCAGAACCCAATACAAAATGTGGCACGCAAAAGTTACATTATAAATGTTTGTTCAGCTACACTAAACTGAGGCCATGATACGTGGTCTTGAAATACCTTGGCTTACATGTTCTTGGAACAGAATTAACCAAGCCAACCCCAAACCTGGGTCCATGAGCTAGAGCCCAAGTTGAGTTAGAGCAATTCTCCCTCCATGGCTTATAAAAATGTGTTAACAGACATAACTAATGGGCCTCAAGGCACTGGCATATGCCTATATCCCCACCATATCCTTTAAGGAAACAGAAAGTGTCTTTCTGATATACCTTTAACAGAAGAACTAAAGGTGAGTGATGTGCAGAGTCAACAAGCGTGGGTTAAAGGAAGCTTAGCCCTCACTCAAATGCTTAATTTCCTTTCTTCTCAAAAGGTTAATATGCAAGTAAATCGCCAACTGGTTTTCATAGCTATAAATTTTAGAGTCCTGGGCATGGGTTCAATCTCTGGGACCAAGATTTGACTTTGTCTTGACCAAATGTTTGATTGTTTTCTCAGCCACAAGTGCTGGCAATAATATTTACAGAGAAGTCTGCTGGGAAGTTTAATAAGATCATTCACTGAAGAGTGCTTTGTAAACCCCACAGTGCTAAGCAAATATAGGGTATAACAACTGTAATAATAATAATAGCTATTACTATTGTCATCATCATAACAGAAAGAAATTCTGTAAGAAAGAAAATTGTATTTGCGGGGAGGGAACAATTCTTCAATGGAAATCTTTGCTGAGGTAAGATTTGTGTTACACTGCTGATTGATTGACCTGCTGCACTCTGCTTTGAAGATTTAAAGAACAGAAGTCAATAACATTGATTTTTGGATTTGCGAAGACTACTTATAGAAATGTTTCTAATGTTTTTTTGGAGACAGACCTCTTCAAGAAATTGAGAAAGCTATAAAATGCTCACAAAGTAACTTCAGAGGTTCTTGATGTACACATACCTCAGGTTAGGATCTCCTAATGTATCATTTTTTGGAGGGACATGGCCCTACCTCCTGCTTGTTGTCAAAGGAGAAAAACCTTAGGATTGGGAAGGGGCAATTGGGCCTGATCCCCAAAACTGAGATCCAGAGAACTTTGAAACATAATTTAAAGTTGACAAGGTAGCAGATATTCTTTTTTCTTTTTTTTTGAGACGGAGTTTCGCTCGTGTTGCCCAGGCTGGAATGCAATGGCACAATCTTGGCTCACCGCAACCTCTGCCTCCCAGGTTCAAGCAATTCTCCTGCCTCAGCCTCCTGAGTAGCTGAGATTACAGGCATGCACCACCACGCCCGGCTAATTTTTTGTATTTTTAGTAGAGAGGGGGTTTCTCCATGTTGAGGCTGGTCTGGAACTCCTGACCTCAGGTGATCCACCTGCCTTGGCCTCCCAAAGTGCTGGGATTACAGGCATGAGCCACCACACCCGGCCAAGAAGATAGCAGATATTCTGAATGAGGTCTAAATGTTGGGCATTTATCAGGAAACAGGCATTGCATATGTAGATTTGTTAAGGATAATTGAGCAGGAGATTAATTCTCACAGTAAGAGATAGATGTCTTGTTTTCAAGAAGATATTAAAACAAGATGCAAAACAAGAGTGTTAAGATCACTCAACCCCCTCATCCAAAGTCCTTCCTTCCTTCTAAATCTTCATGGACTACAACATGTTATTTCCTCCTATTCAGGAGCTGAAATGGGTCAGGGTGGAGCTGGAACTCTCACAATCCACTCCTGAGCACTGCCAAGTCTGGGAAGATTTTCATGACACAGGAGAAGGCTGGAGCTTGTTGGCTACTTAGGAAATTATGGCCTTCTGTCTCATTTGTGGGTAAGAGAGAAGTTGAAAGAACAAGGGTCCATAGGTGGAGGAGTGAGAGGAAGAGAGAGGCATGTGTTCCTGGGGGGGTACATAGAGAGAGGGTCCCACAGGGACACATACCTCTCTCCCAGCCAAGGGGTCTCACTCTGCAAGTCTGAGAGTAAGGCCAGAGCTTTTGTACAATACGTGAAGATGGGTTACTCATGTCAGGGTCCAACATTCAACCTTCCCAACATCCAAACACATGGAGAGAAAGGTTAGGGGGAAACCTTTCTCTCCAAGCTCTGTTGTATTTGCGGTTGACCAATGGAAACTTGGAAGAAAGAGTCAGTTTAACTTCTCTAGAATTTTTTTGGTTTGTTTAACAGAGGAAAGTATGTCAGGCCAATTACAAGCTCTGGGACACCTTCTCTGGGTAAGAAGGTGACCACGTGTCCATAGATACAGTAAGATTGTTTCCCTTCTCCTCAGAGGTCAGCTGAGGGGACTTCCGTGGGGCCATAAACTGGGTACCCTGGTGTCTTGCTTAAACACATGGCTTCATTATGTACTTTCAACATCTGAATCTGTGATTTTTATGTGGTTATCAATGGAAAGGAATATGAAGCCAGTTAATTACCTTTCTCTTTTTCTATGAGTAGCTAAGCACTAGGACTCCTGATGGTTCCATTCATAGAAAAGTTATCCCTGCAGAAAGGGTATAAAGAACCCAGCTTGTATTTTTATTGCCCACAGTGGGCCTAACACTGCCTGCTTGACTCAATCAAATCTCTTCTGGCGAAATCAATGGAAATCTTCCCAATTCTATGTGATAGAAGAATCTCCATGGTTTTAGAGGACCAGGGCCTGGTATCTTCATGCTCTATAACATTATGTTACTAAAAGATTTTTTTTTTTTTTAAATTGAGTCTTCAGTTGGTATCAGTGGTAAATTCCAACCTAAAATCTCATATCTTTTCTTTTGTGGATCTGGAAGGTAGCAGAGAGGCAGGTACAGAGAAACTAAAACGACTTCCCAGTGTTGCATTCAAGGCTGCACTTTCAGCTAGTCATGGTGTGCATAGTTTCCCCACCTGGAAGGCCTGTTTCTGTGAACAGCTCTGCCTGTTCATCTATGTTAGAGCTACAAAATACAGCGGAGACAGAAGGAAGCATGTAACTGATGGTTTTGGCCAAAGACAAAGGTGAGAGAATTGATTCTGACAGGTATAGTAAGGAAGGATGGCAAATGGAACTTAACATTAGTGAAATCACTGCAGATATGCAATCATTACCATCTGAACTGGAAGCTGTAAGAAAAGGATGTGAGGATGCACAGAGAACTCCACCCCGAAATATGGCTCCCTAGTATAATGAGTATTTTGAATTAAAGGCCCTTAGAGATTAATGGAAGCTAGAAGAGACTTCTTCCTACATAAAGACCAGATAGACCCACTAAGAAGAAAAATTGTTTCCCCGCCATCCCTCTACCCCCATCCTATCTCTCAATCCTCTACCTCTCCCAAAGCACAGGCTCAGATTTCCTTATCTGTCTAAGGTCCGGACCTACCACAGAAGAAAACAATTCCCTCTGACCACTTCCCTGAGTTTTCAACTGAACCTATAGTGCAGGAAGGAAGACTAAAGTCTGTCAACAAACCTGGACAGGCTCCTGTCATAAACCATTGTTCGCTTTGTGGGCCAACAGACTTTGCCCCAGACTATTGTATGTTCTTCAAACCCATGGAATTCTCCCTAGTAATCATTTCTTGCCCTTCAACAGAATTCCTCTTCTCCCCACTCCCCACAACCTGTTTTGCCAGGATCCAAGTTCATAGTCTTTCTGTAACCTCAAGATGGTATATAAGCTTCTGCACCCCTGGGGAGCTGGGGCTTCATTCTGAAGGCTCCCGTGTGTACACATTAAATAAATTTGTATGCAGTTTCTCCAATTAATCTGCCTTTTGCAAGCTGATTTTTCAGCCAACCTTCAGTGGGCCAAGGAGGACCCCTTGGCACCAACAGATGGATCTGGGAGACACGATTCAACAAGGGGATATTGAGTTTAAATGCATGCGAGTGAGTAGATAAAGGAGGTTTTTTTAAAAAAAATTATATTTTAGATTCTAGGGTAGATAAAGGAGATTTTTATCCTATTTTAGGGAGAAAGAGGATATGATGCTGTTGCAACATGGGCCAACGCATCTTGAGAGTGAGGAGGGAAGACAGTACCAGAGTAAGTCACTCTTGGCAGCCCTGTGCCTCCCTTGTTGGATGGTTTGTTGTTGGGTGGAGTTCTACCAATCACAAGCATTTCTCCCCAACACAACTATTACTCTGGATGCACAATAGTCATTAAGAACTCAGAAATCTGGGTTAAGACTGGAAATAAATAACGTCACCATGGCCAAATCCAGTGACATTTTTCCACAGCCACCCTCCCCTTAGCTCATATTAGTACTCCACAGGGCAAAGCCTGTTCTGGCAATGCTTTCAAAGTACCCAACATTGTCACCTTGCCCACCTAGAATGGTGCCATCCAATGCATATATAATGCAAATCATTCTTACAGCCACGTTTTTAAAAGTAGAAAGAAATATGTGGGAAATAATTTTAATAATATAATTTACTGAACCCAGTAAATGTGAAAATTAACATTCCAACATGTAATCAACATAAAAGTATTAATTTGAAACTTTCTTTTTTTCATAATTAAGTATTCAAGATTCAGTGTCTATTTCTCACATATTGGACACTAACTGTTATGAGATGAATGTCTGTGTCCCCGCCCCCCAAATTCATATGTTGAAGACCTAACTCACAAGTACCATGTGATGGTACTTGGAGGTAAGGGGCTTTGGAAAGCAATTAAGTTTAGGTGAGGTAATGAGGGTGGGAACCCCATAATGACATTATCATCCTTATAAGAAGAGGAAGAAGAGGAAGAGATCAGAGCTGGCTCCCTGTCTTCCGTGTGTGAGGACACAATGAGAGGGCAGCTATCTACAAGCCAGGAAGGGGTCTCTCACCAGGAAGTGAATCCGTGATCTTAGACTCCCAGCCTCCAGAACTGTGAGAAAGTAAATGTCTATTGTTTAAGCCACCAATGTACGGTATTTTGTTGTAGAAGCCCAAGCTGACTTATATACTCAGTTTATACTGATCAAATTCAGGTGCTTCCTAGTCACATTTGGCTAGTGGCTACTGTACTGGAGAGTGCAGCACTAAACCAACTGGCAAGTCTAAATTGGTGGAGAGAATGATTATAGAGGTGTTTGAAAGTGATTTTCAAAAATTACTTTTAAGAATCCCCACTGCATACTCAAATAAGGCAAAAGAATGTTTCCTTAGTAAAGTACCTTTTAAAATAGACTTTAAATAAAAATTTGAAAATAGATTCCTTTCCTTTCTAAATGACCACTTGAAAATACATTTTTATTTTTTTTGCAAAAAGATAAATTGTCCTCCCCCATCTTACTTACAATATCAATGCTTTCTTTTTTTTTCTTTTTTTCTCTTTTTGAGACAGTTTCACACTTGTTGCCCAGGCTGGATTGTAATGGTGCAATCTCGGCTCACTGCAATCTCCACTTTCCAGGTTCAAGTGATTCTCCTGCCTCAGCCTCCCAATTAGCTGAAAGGCCCCCATCACCACGCCCAGCTAATTTGTAGTATCGTTAGTAGAGATGGGGTTTCACCATGTTGGCCAGACTGGTCTCGAATTCCTGACAGGTGATCAACCCACCTTGGCCTTCCAAAGTGCTGGGATTACAGGCTTGATCCAATGTGCCCGGCCAATATCAACACTTTCAGTGGACCATGTTTTTATGTACAGTTCAAAAGTTAATTTCTGCTTAGCCTTGGGCAAAATTTCAGATTGGTAGCATTCCTATTAGTGAAAGTTTACTATACTTACTAGATTCTTTATCTAAACAGCTCACAGTTACATAGTTAGGTAATCTCCAATATCAAACACTAACAAACATCACTGAATAGACATCATCATCCATATCATTTCATCCTTCTCTACTAGATACTTTGCCCAGAAAATGCTTAAGACAAAAATCTTGAGGTTTCGTCAAAATTCAAGCAGAACAAACCGACACTCATCTCCACAGAGGGCAAGATAAAGTATTTAAAAGCAGCAGTATCCCAGAAGAAAGTGGCCTGATTTGGACCAATTTAAAATAGGAATTTAGCATGGGCCTATTCATCCGCTGAGCATCTGTCTCTCCGCATTCCTCATCAGAGCCACATTCCTCAGAGCCAGTTTACTGCCTAAATATAGGGAGACTAAGCTGTTTGCTAGGGCCTTAAAAGTTATGAGGTCCACTGCCCACTGCTGTTAACTAAGCTATGTCTGAGACACATTCTTATTTTGTCAAGTCTGACTGATAGGATCCAACTATACAAGGTCTTCACTGTGAATTTAAACCAGCTCTTCACGGAAATGTGTGGTTATTTGGTGACTCCGTAGTATTACTGTCATAAGTGAAAACGTCAAGTGACATTAGGATATGGCTTCTGTTTTCAAAAGGTGACTTTCACATTTATCAATTGCTGAGTTGTCCAGCTGGCTAAACATTTATTAACACAGCTCTTGGCGTTTATGGATGTATTGCTTTTGCTGTAGAGTTTTTGGGGGTCATATGTAAAAATACTCCGAGTGTCTGTGTTTACTCTTCAGGCTCACCTTTAGTAACCCTCTCTGATGGCTGAAATTATTAAGCAGCGTCTTCAAGGGAGGCAATGTCCCAGCTCTATTTACTTACCTTGCTCACTTGATTGGTTACTTTCTTGGCAAATTCTATTTCTGGAGGATCGGCCAGAGGCGTAAATTGAGCTTGCTGTTCAGCGAGACCTTTTTTGTAGGCAACCTGATGAGATAAAAGACAGGGATGTATTTTAAAAACGATTATGCTTTCATCTTTATTTGAAGTCCTAAATTTTAGTGTAACATGTTATAATTTGTCCTTCTAGATGTTATATACCCTTGCTCTCAGTACTGCTAGTGATTTCTATTTCATTGAATTTTCTTCCCTCCTCCTCAGGACTCATGGCTCTAGATCTGCTTTCTTCCAGTCATTTGCATGCTCTGGTTTGCAATTGCAATTATTCTCTTAACCAGCATCTTCAACTCCCAACCCCTTGTCTTTTTATCACACTGACTTAATAAGCCCCTAGCCTTGGATCGACTCGACCATATAATTCCTTTGTTCTTTAATTTTTTGAGATGGAGTCTCGCTATGTCACCCAGGCTGGAGTACAGTGGCTCGATCTTGGCTCACTGCAAGCTCCGCCTCCCACGTTCATGCCATTCTCCTGCCTCAGCCTCCCGAGCAGCTGGGACTACAGGTGCCCACTACTACACCCGGCTAATTTTTTGTATTTTCAGTAGAGACAGGGTTTCACTGTGCTAGCCAGGATGGTATCGATCTCCTGACCTCATGTTTCGCCTGCCTTGGCCTTCCAAAGCTGGGATTACAGGCGTGAGCCACCGCACCCAGCCAGCTTCCTCTGTTCTTATGCCTAGGATGCTGAATGCCACAGAAGAAAACCCACAACTCCATGGATTAGGCAATGCTAACATGATAAGTAGGGTTAAGAGGGACACAGGAAGAAGGTACAGGGCAGGGAGCCTCTGAACCCTAGCACTTCACTTGAGATCAACATGCCTGCCCAGTGGTATGTTCTGTGAACAACAGCTTGCTTGGGGCTCTGTGCCCTATGACCCTATGGTATACAAATGCCATTTTGTCTTCAAGGAAACTTGCACAGCCCATTATGTGTCTCTGGTTAGTCCCTATTGTCAGCAGCCAGTCTAAAACCCCAACACTGTCCTTAAGCTCACAATCAACTCCACCTTACTCTCAGCTTCCTCTTTCATAGAGGAAAGAAACGCTACACACTTATCTTCTCCATATTCATCCCTGCCTCTCCAACCCCTGTGCTGGCTCAGAGGAGAAACATCCCTCAGAGGGAATGACTCCTGCACCCAGGGTGCTTCCCCTTCCAGCACATCCTTTGCACACAGCTCTCTGTCATCCCTCCTCTTTCTCACAACCCCAACCTCTCCTTCTTCATTAGCTCCTTCACTTCAGCCTATAAAAGACTTCTATCACCTTAAAATAAGTATGGTACCCACAAATCATGCATATCCTTCTCTCTTGCCATCCTTTCTTTCTTCATTACTGACTCCTCTGGTTTTTCCTTCCACCAGACTTAGCCCCTGCTTCCAAAAATGCAGAACTATTCATAGATCCCCAGACACATGAAGCCCTCAGATGTTTCAGGGCCTTGTACGTGCTGTTCCCTCTCCCCATCTGTCTACAAACCGCTGTTTCCTCTCCATGGCTCAGGACAAGCATGACTCCCCTCCCAAGCTTTCTCTGACTCCTGAGCCAGATGCGATGACCTTCTCCTGGGATCTCACTCAACTTGGCCATTACTTCCTTTAAAGGGGTCATCATATGACACTGTAATTTGTTGTCTACATGTCTCTTTCCTCTTGACTGTGAGCTGTGGGATGGCAAAAAAGATGTCCTATCCTTGGGAACCCTCGTGGTCTGCATAGTACCTAGCTAGAGCAAGAGTCAATGATTGACATCTCAATGTGTGTCTTACACACTGAGGCCACGGGGGAATGTCTCAAGAGGAGAATTATCTTTCTAATCTTCCATGATGCAACTGTGAGATTGCTATGATTATTTTCCCTTCCTCATGGCAGTATTCTGACTTATCAGGTAAGGCAGTGGAATAATCCCAAGGTCCCAATCATCTTTATACTTTAACCAAGTCTAACTATATTTTATCCCAATAATATCTACCTAGGGGCTATAACAAAAGCTTTCATGGACAGCAGATCAATTGGGATACAAAAGACAGATTTTGAAATGTATTTACACAAATTCCACAAACAAGCCTGGCTTAATTTCCTTTAAATAAATTAAACAAGGCACGGTGACTCACGCCTGTAATCCCAGCACTTTGGGAGGCAAAAGCAGATGAATTGCTCAAAGGTTCAAGACCAGCCAGAGCAATATGGTGAAACCCTGTATCTGCCAAAAATACAAAAATTAGCTGGGTGTGGTGGTGCACACCTGTAGTCCCAGCTACTTGGGAAGCTGAAGCGAGAGGATCGCTTGAGCCTGGGAGGCAGAGGTTATAATAATCCAAGATTGCATCACTGCACTCCACCCTGGGCGACAGAGTGAGACCCTGTCTCAAAACAAAAACAAAACAAAACAAAACAAAAAAACCAAACAAAACAAAAACACAGACTGAAGACTATTTTAGGCATAGGACAACAGAATTTTTCATGGTTAGTTAAGTCCTTAGGGAAAAAGCAACACTTGAACAGGAGAAATGCTTATTAAGTAGGACATCCTGCCAAGAAGTTTCAGACAAATCAAATCTAGAAATCCTAATTTCTCAGGAACCTTCTTCAGAATTCTGTTTAGTTAGAATTCTGCCATTACAGAGAATGATCTGATTTAAAAAAAAAAGAGTTCAGTATTGTGCATCAGCTTAAAGACTCTTAGTGTGTGCAAAGTAGTTTGTCTCTACTTACGTAATAAGGAAAACATGATAAATAGATTAAGAAGGACACAAGAAGAAGATACAGGAGAGGTAGCAACAGCCTCTAAACCCAAGCCCTTAGCCAGAAATCTATGCGCCTACCCAGTGGTACATTCTGCAAACAACAGCTTGCTTAGGGCTCTGTGCCCAATAATTGTAGAAGTTCACAGTGCTGACAACAGTATTGAGAGGCGTGTCAGTAATCTGATACTGAGTGCATACTTGGTCTGCAATAAAAATAAAAGCTATGCCTTAACTGCCACATCTTTTTGAGGAATAGCATGGAAGACTTTACTTCATTATTGTATGTTCTCTTTCATTACATCTTCTACTGTAATTGCTCAAAACATGTGGCCAACTTTCATTGTTCAAAGTCCATAGCATTAGAATGGTACGAAGGTAACCTTTCATCTCTCCATTTGATAGATGAAGGGAGATAGGAGATTAAGTGTCTTCTTGGAAACCTCTCCCAGGCTTACATGACATGGCATTTCCTGGTTCCTCTTCAACTTTGCTGTTTGTTCCCTCATCCTTTTGCTGGCTCCTGTTCAGTCCCAAGTGTGGGTGTCCTCCAAAACTCTGCCCTTGGCCATGCACTCTTCTGCTTCCTTCATAGATGTTCATGTCTTTGGCTATCATTTTGTTCTCATGACTCTCAAATATTAATTTCTTGCCCTGGTCTCACACCTGAGCAATGGTACTTTCTAATTTATCCATAGCATGCCTTGATCTGAAGTTTCCTTCAATCATCTCTACTCCATTTCTCTTTCCATTAACGCATCTTTGTCAGCTGTTCCCCTACTCACCCAGACCCCCAGTCCACAGTCAGAGGCTCCTCTAGGGCTTCTTTCTCTCCCTTGGCTCCAATAGCCAATGCCATTTATGCTTATTCATACTTATTACCCTCAGATTCCTTTCTTCCTCTCCTTTGCCCTAATTATTACTAAAATAGATTTCTCCAAATTACCCAGTTTTTCCTGTATTTCCTAATCTCGATCTATCATATTGCTCATCAAAATTACTCCAGATTCTATTTTTATCATACTATTTTCTGCTCCAAAATCTTATGATGCCTCTTTATTTCTTACCATTCCATGTCGAAGCAATTTTGTCTGCCTTTCAAGGTCCTGCTGCCAGCATTCTCACAAGTGTCCTCCAAATGAGGCACTCACATCATTCACTTCCCTTGTCCCTTAAAACTGAGACCTCATTTTACCTGTGTCCCTTTGTTCGAGTGTTCCCTCTACTCGAAATGCCTTTCTTCTTCATCACCACCCATGCTCTCGGGACCACCACCTCCACATGGCCTTCTCTGATTACTCACACGTGTTCTGTCTGCCTTGTAGCAAGTATTAGACTGTTGTTTCATTTTTAACTTTTTTCTTGTTTGATATATCATACTTTTATTTTATCAACCTGATTATAAATTCTCAGAGGAAAGGATGAAAACTGCTTGTAGTACTTTTCTATCCTGCCAGGTGTGCGTGCATAATAGACTTTCAATAAATAACTGCTGATCACTTGATAACAGCCATGCAACAATATTGTGAATCTGTGAGATACAGAATCAAAAAGCTAATCTTGAAAGAGAAGCAAGAAGTACTCACACATTAAAATTGGTACCATGTGCTAGATGACTTCAAAGTTTTGTTATACCTTCTCTATTTCCTAACTTAACAATGAAAGGATAGGAGTGTATCTGTATTATATTTTAGCCAGTTACATGGAAAATGAAATAGAAAAGATGTCCACTAAACTTGCAGGTGATATTAAGAGGGTGGCATTAGAAATTAGACCTCAGAAATTGGAGATGCATAAATTTGGTTCACGGCAAGATCAGACCCTAGATTCCATTAGAAGTAAATCCCAATCAGTCTGAACTGGCTTACTAAGTCCAAATTGAGTATAAGAGGTTCCAGGGAGGCCGGGTGTGGGGGCTCATGCCTGTAATCCCAGGACTTTGGGAGGCCAAGGCGGGTGGATCATGAGGTCAGCAGATCGAGACCATCCTGGCTAACACAGTGAAACCCCGTCTCTACTAAAAATACAAAAAATTAACCGGGCATGGTGGCGGGCACCTGTAGTCCCAGCTACTCGGGAGGCTGAGGCAGGAGAATGGCGTGAACCCGGGAGGCGGAGCTTGCAGTGAGCTGAAATCACACCACTGCACTCCAGCCTGGGCGACAGAGCGAAACTTTGTCTCAAAAAATAAATAAATAAATAAATAAAGAGGTTCCAGGGATCTAACTGACAATTGAATGTCAAATAACTTATCACTTTATAATGCAGGGCTCTGCTGAAGACGAGTTGCGGTCCGGATTTCCAACATGGCCTCCCCGCAAATCCAATGGTCATGTAAGAAAGTACCTCAAAATAAGGGAGAGTGCTAGGCCCAAGTGGGTCTCTCTGCTGCTGCTGCTGCTGCTGCTGGTTTCAAGCCTAAGGACTCTATTAAGCCTTTTAAGTTCCTCTAACATATGGTTTTCAAGGTCTAGGATACCAAAATTCTGGCAAGTGGGATCACTGATTTTTCACTACCTGAAGTATCTTCTGATAGCAAGAGCTCTTTGTGGGATAACTATACAAATGTGTTTGTGGTTTGTTTGGGTGTTGTTAGTGTTGTCATTGTTTGTTTAAGACGGGGGTCTCACTGTTGCCCAGGCTGGAGTGCAGTGGCTTGATCATAGCTCACTGTAGCCTCGACCTCCTGGGTTCAAGTGATCCTCCTACCTCAGCCTCCTGAGTAGCTGAGACTGCAGGCATGCACCCCTACACTTGGCTAATTTTTAAAAGATATATTTTGTATAGATGGGGTCTTGCTTTGCTGCCCAGGCTGATCTCAGACTCCTGGCTTCAAGCAATCCTCCCTGCTTGACCTCCCAAACTGCTGGGATTACAGGGGTGAGTCACCACCACACACAGCCACAAATATGTTTTAAGAAGTACACTAGTCAGGTCCCACACACAATAAAAGGGAAACATACCACTATTTGGACTTGATGATTAGGATAGCAAGGCACAACCCTTCCATAACATTGCTTACTTAATAGATTTGGGAAGGTGGCTATGATTACAATAGGTTTTTAAAAATTGCCACTGTGTTGTCATGGAACAACTTCAACCAGAGCCAAGGGAAAAGAAGAACTCATGCTCCAGGGAGAAGAATACTGGTCTTGAGCTCACAAGCCTAGGCTCTGCCACTAACTAATGTAACCCCAGATTCAGGTTTGCCACCTATAAGAAGAGGAAATTGGACTAGATTATATTTAATATAAAGTATAAATTATACCTAATCTAAATGAGACATCATAAATTATAACAATTCTAGATGTACTCCTCTGAAATACAGCATTTAGCCTCTTATAAAGAAGAGTTGCAGTGAGCATCTGGCCAGAAGATGTAATTCAAGTTCCCCTGACTCTGCACACCTAAATGGTGCCACTTGCATTTCACTTACATCACTGAGAGCTTTCTGGGCCTGGGCAACTCTCCTCAGTTCTGGGCTGTCATTGTAGGGGTAAAACATACTTTTGTCTGCTTCCCAGTCTTCAGTGTACAGTTTCTAAATCAAAAAAAAAAGAAAAAGAAAAGTTAGGAGGAAGTAGGGTCACATTTATACAAAATGCAGTTTTGAATTCATCCATCAATGACCTAAAGAACCAAGGGCGAGGTGAGAGCAAAGGTAAATGAAATTCACAGATAACTTCCCCCTTTCCATCCAACCCAAGTCATTTTTACTGATAGCATGCCCTGTTTTTTCTTATTTTCAGAGGGGCAGATGTGTCTGATTTTGTTTCATCTCTTCTCTGTAACTCTACCTGCCTTGTTGTTGTTGTTGTTTTGACATTATTTGTCATTGTTTATCAATAGCACTTACAAGTGCTAACACAATGTAAGGAGCCAGGAAGCACTTCACGTAGTTGAGGGCAATATAGGACACTTGCAAGTTGGGTCACAAAATAAACCTCTAATTAGAGTTAACAGCCAGGGACATCTAAAGTATAGCACAGGGTCTAAAGACAATTTTGAGATATTACTTTGTGGCTCTCTCAGCTGGTTCTCCACAGCACCTTTATTTTCCACAGACACTCCCCTCTGCCCCCAGGTTGCTCAGGTTCCCAAATGACCCTCTCCCCACTCTGCCTAGGAGCTTTTCTCTCAGTTCCTTTTTGCCAAGCCCTACCCCTGCAGTCTCATATGTCTCAAGGCTACTCATAAATAGATTGGGAAATTGTATTCCAGATGATCGAGAGTTTACCAAGTATTACATGAAGTATATGATGAGATGACATAGGAAGATAGAAGTGGGGATGGAGCAGGCCCTTACCTTGCTGAACATGGCGGTGTTCTTAACAGCCTGGACAAGTTCAGGGGCATCAGGAGGAAGCAGGTACTTATCCTTGGTGTCTTCCCAGTTCTGCTTGTATAAAACCTAGACAGAAGGAGCAGAGGACCTGTGGCTTGAGGTCTCACCCAAAGGCATGAGGATTTAAACAACAAAGGGAGACTCCTGAAGGTGTCCTTGCTCAAAGGCTGCCATCGTGTTACTAGGAAAACATTGA
Organism: Colobus angolensis palliatus; assembly: GCF_000951035.1. Classification (NCBI taxonomy): domain Eukaryota; kingdom Metazoa; phylum Chordata; class Mammalia; order Primates; family Cercopithecidae; genus Colobus; species Colobus angolensis. The sequence continues at coordinate 1,340,364 of NW_012115322.1, read as the reverse complement.
CCATGCCAACGTCCTATACTACTTTTGCTACCATAGTCAGGTTTTGATTGAAAATGCTAATTCCTTTCAATTAAAAATTTAGCTCCTCAGCTTCTATGGTGACACTGGGACTCCATGCAGCAACAGCCTGGAGCCAAGTCACAGCTGCCTCTTTGGGCAGGGGGACTCTTCCATCCACCCACAGGTTCTACAGGCCACTCATCTGTGCAGCCTTCTTGATGAATACAGGTATTGAATTCACACTGCCCATGAGGCTGGTGAGCAGGATCAGGCCTGTTCAATTTTCTCTTCTAAGACAACGCAGAGGTGATGCACATGCTACTGAGTACCCCAGCCATCCATATCATTGGCTTACCTTACTGACTTGCTGCGACACTTTCTTTGCATGTTCAATATCCTTTGCTTTTTCGTCTACGTGACAGATAGTCTTAGCAACATCACCATCCATTCGATACTTAACCTGCTCAAATAATGCACAGAGTTCATGACAGTCATGAACATGTGAGTATATTAAGGAATTTCTTATAACCACAGAGCATTACTCCAGTGACTCTAGGTCTGCAACACAAAGCATAGTTTCTGCATTTTAGCTGGAAAACTGTGATCTTCAAAGGAGCACCTGCACTTACAGATTGTCTGCTTTCCTGGCTGGATCTCCAGCCTGCTGCTTCTTGGCCTTACTGTGCTACAGTGTGGAGAACCACAGTGAGTTGGAGCTTCCATCTCATAGTCTCCTGTTAAACCAAGTTGCTAAACCAAGCTTTTAGAAGTTTCTTTGGGTTCACATTTACAGCAACATGATCTATGGTTCATGCTTTTCTAGATTTGTGAACTAGCTCATGGTAATTCAACTCCTTTTTCTCACAGCACATATTTAGAGCCCACAATTCCCAGCAATAGGTGTATTTTGAAATGTCCCTATCCTTTATTTCAGCAATACAGCCCACCTCACTGAGTTGATCTTGTACTTTTTTGATTCTGCGAAGTTCTGGGGTATCTGTTGTACTGGCGTATGGCTGTCCTTTTGTTTTCTCAAATTTCTCCTTGTATTTATTCTGAAAAGGATATCAGATATTAGCCTAACAAGACAGCAGCGAGAATTTCAGGCAACATACTCACCCCATCTGATTTTAAAAATCCTTCAAGTTATAACAATTATCAGTTGTAGTAGCTTTCTTTTTGTCCCCTACCCTGACTCTCAGCAAAAACTAAAATAGATTTGATAATTGCTTCTCCTAAACATGGTTGGATCTTGGAGACAATACAAATTTATTATAGACTATTGTCTTGGAAATACCCTAAAATGATTCTTTCAATCCTTTTTGTCTCAATGCATGTATAAAAAGCCTAAACCTCAATTATTTTAGAAAATAAATATAGAAGTTGAGTTAATTCTGAAAAGATTTGATTGCTAATACAATGCAAAAATATTCAATTCAGAAGTTGCAGCTAAACTTCAGTAGTTACGATAGCTGAGACACCAGCTGAATTAATGGCAGGTCTGAATTATATTCTGTAAATTTAGGAATGTGATTTTATTATTTCTGCTGAATACACAATGAATTCTTGCTTTAATGATAATGTGCACAATTTACCATTATAAATGTTTTCGGAGTACTCTTGAGTGGAGTAGTCAACAATCTAAATTATACTATTGATTTGGTTACTAACCACTTAAAAACTATTACAGACCTTTACTGACAGTGCATTCAGAACATCAGAAATTCTAGGTTCATAGGATCTGAATTAATAAGAATTTATGGCAATATATTGACAAAAAATTCTATCTTTGCTGAATACTGCAGCACTAAAGAAGGTAAGAAAATCTCATTTCTAGTAAACTTGTCTTAGATTATTCAAGGCTCTAAACTAGGAATTTACCAAATAGTGAGCTGCTATCATTTAACCAAAAGTGAATATGTATTGCTTAACCTCAATAGGATGTTTTTGACATAAACTTTAGTCTTATATACTCCAATGTTCTCTTAAGCTATATTTCATTTTTTTAAGCCTTCAGAGGACATTTAATCAAGCTACCCAGTGAGACCTCAGCCCATCATAGACAATCAACAAATTAAACCCATTGAAATGTATCTGAATCTGCTGTCAGTCAGTGTAACTTACAGAACTGTACATGGGAATTTAAAGATCAGGGACCATTGAGAGCAGTGATTCTCATCCTGGGCGCACATTAGAATCATCTGGGCAGCTTTTAAAAATCCTTTTGTACAGGGCTGGGCATGGTGGCTCATGCCTATAATTCTAAAGTTTTGTGGGGCCAAGGTGGGAGGATCACCTGTGGCTAGGAGTTTACGACCACTCTGGACAACATAGCAAGACCCTGCCTCTACGAAAAAAAAAAATTAGGCGATCCTACAAAAAAAATTTTTTTTTCTAATTAGCCAGACATGGTGGCATGCACCTGTAGTCCTAGGTACTAGGGAGGCTGAGGTAGGAGGAATTGCTTCAGCCCAGGGGTCTGGGGCTGAAGTGAGCTATGATCAAGCTACTGTTTGATCCAGGCTGGGCTACAGAGAAAGATTCTGTTTCTTTAAAAAAAAAAAAAAAATCTTTGTGCACAGGCCCAACTCTGAGCCAATTAAACTAGAATGGCCTGAGCATCGTTAGTTTTAAAACTCCCAGGGGGTTCCAGTGTGCAGCCATGGTTAATAACCACTGTTCTAAAGTAGAGCCAAACATTCAGAGCCTCAATTTCAAATGAGTTCTTAGTCTGATCTTGAATTTTTAAAATAAATGTTCTTCTTCACTTTATACCTCTTTATATATACCTTTTTATATGCTGTTAGCTAGTCTACTAAGAAGCTCTTCTGCTGACATTGTTTAAATATGTTATGTAGCTTCCATGAACTGGGCTACATTAAATCTGTATTTATGATTTCATTATTCTAGATTGGCTAATTAATACTGATTAAATACCAATAAATGCTTTATGATTGGCCTTATGCTTATTTTGCAGGAATGATTTCAATAAGAATGCTTTCTTACACTGCAATGGTATAAATGAACTACATAAAAGGAAAATTCAACAGTCACAAGAGTCTATATTTTGCAAAATAAGTTTTTGTTTCATACAAGTGTGAGAAATAAAATCCAGCCAGCATCCAAAACAGAGTGGGTTGAGATCAGTAATTTCTTAATAATCAAACTAGGTTAACAGAAGTTGTTTGAAACTTACTGGGCTAAAAAGATCCTGCATTTTCTGACTGTGTGCAATGTAGGGGGTCATGAACTTTGAAGGATCCACTTTCTTCCGGATGACCTTCCTCCTCTCCACTGGCTTTGCTGCTGCTGGCTGTGCCAGAGCTGGCTGTGCCAGAGCTGGTTTGGAAGTTTCCGATTGCTCATAGTCAGACGTCCTTGTCGTTGTAGTCTCATAAATTTCTGTTATTGTCTGAAAATTTGATATTCAACATTGTTGTGAAAGTAAAAACTGTGCTACTGTGATCTCAGTATATATTATTTTAACTCCAAATCAGATTTACATGCCTGGGGTTACTTCTCCATATCTAAGGTAAGCCAAAGCAGGAAACGGCACACTATAAGCCATATGAAGGCACATTATGTTACATAAATCTGAATGCTGATTGTCAGGATTGTGTGGAATAAAAAGTTTACTCCTTATTACTTTGCAATATTGCCTTAAGTTTGCATTTGCAGAAAGACACTCAAATACTTCAAAGTAGGGGGGAAAATCAGCAATAAACTTTTTTTTTTTTTTTAAACAGTTGAAAATCTTAAGTTGTCTGGGTAAAGTAAAAGCAAACTTGAGGTTGGGGAACAAAAGGTTAAGATAATCAAACAAAGCTCAAATTATTGACTTTAATATTAACTTGTAAGTGACTAAGGGAAAATTGGTCGTTTGTTCCACAGGGATTTAGGCATTCTCCACTGTAGATCGGAGACAAAGAATAATGAACTTTAAAAAAAAATGAATTGCATCAATATTATATGAGATTTTCATTCCCTTGGCTTAGTCAGTTAATTAATGTGAACTGGAGTGCCATTTACACTAATAAATGCTTAGGTGGACAAGAATAATGATGACAACACAATGGGCTAATTATCCTCACAACAGTCCTATCTATGCAGTAGGTGAGAAATTACTATTTCTTACAGCAGGCTATAGTGGAAGATACTAAGACCCCAAGTTTGGGTCTAGTCCAAGGTTAAAAATAATGCATGTAAGAAAAAAAGATAAGCAGCCAAGTCTTCAATCCATTTCACAGTATCCTTCCCTTCACAGCTAATATCATCTGTACCAAAGAATTCTAGCATCAATTATGAAAAGAGAACCTGGTAAGGAAATTGTACATTTATAAAAACCCCCTCTGGTGTTGCCACATCATTGCTAATAGGCTGTTTTCTGTTTTCTGCCCATGATTACTAAGGCATGGTTGACTGTGAGAAACTAACCAAATTACAGCATCTACAGACGTTAGTTTTTATGCAGTCACAGGTTCTCTGAACAAGCTTCAGGATTAACCCTCCATATCACTGTTTGTCATGCTCAAAGAGAAACAGCTGCATGCAGAAAATAAAGCATGAGAAAGGTATTTCACCTTGAAAAAAAAAAGAGCTTGAACTTGGAATATTTATGGTAATAGCTTATTTAGAATTCCTAATGTGCTAAAATCTGAGTTGCATTTCAATGCATCCTCAGGGACAAAGCCTTGGAGGCACCATCCCTGGTGGCAGAGATGGTGACCTACAAGTTACAACTCTACACAATAAAACTGCTCGTCCCTATGCCAATCACAAAGCCAAGGCCATGCCCTCCTGCCGCTGTTGGAGAATGGTGATAGCCACTGACATTATTATAATTAGCATCACCTACACAAAAAAATTCCACAGGAGCAATAGGGAGAACCACCCCCTGCCATCTTGGGCTTGTTGAATAGGAAAAAAAGGTGAAATAATCCATCAAACAGGTAATGTTTGTGCTTTCACACCAGCTTCTGGGCACAGGTAGGTGAGTGATCCTCTGTCAGATAATCCCTTTTGCCATCTTTGTGGCCCTGGGAGTATGAGAAAGGAGAAAGCTCTTCCTGCTTTAATGAGAATGCAGTTTATGCAGCTGTGGGCTGGGCCTTACCTCTCCCGGCACCTCTTCATAAACCACTTCTTCTGTGTAGTACTGTAAATAGAGCACAAAGGCATTGGCAAGAGAACCAAAGCAGAAACCACCTCTCCTGTACCTCAGCTGAACCACTTAGGTGACTGCACTAGCTCGGTTGATTTGGAATGTCTGTGGGAAAGGGCTAGGTGAAGGAGCCTGTTCATATTTTGGAACCCATCTTCACTTTGTAATACTTCAGGAAAGCTAAAGTGAATGCCATCCAAATGGACAAAGAGATGCAGAGGGCTGAGAAAAGTGTATGAGGCTGTTTTTTAATCAAGAGAAGCTATTTTACTTTACTGGGACATGGAAATTTGTTTTTATGGTCACCAAGATAGAATTTGCTGAGAAGAGAATACAATAAGAAGATTCTGAGTGTGTGGGTTGGGCAGAGAGGAACTGTGATAAAACTCACTGTTTGCAAACTAACGGTAAACTAAAACAGAAACTCGAGTGTGAATACATTTTTAAATGGATTGCATCATGGAAGTAATAAGATCCCAAAGTATATCCACATCTCAATTATTCCTATACCCTCCTGATTAGTAAGTAATAAGTTTCTTCTGGAGTGATGCATGAGTCCCCTTCAATAGTGTGATTGTCCTAAACAGAGTGGTGCTAATATGAAAATTGGTAAACGCTAAGGAATGAAGGGGAAAATGAGAAGATTCCTCATCACGAAGTGATGAAGGGAAAGACAGGCTGCAATTTGCCATAGTGGCTCTGAGGTCATCATGGCCTGCATGAGGGATCTGAAGCCTGGATCTAAAACTGAGTCTACTTTTGTTCTACTTCTGACATCACCAGCAATAAATAGATGCAGAAAGGAACTGGCTGACATTTGGTTTCAGATGTGTAAGGAGAGAGGAATCCTGTCCTTAGCTTCACCCTGCTCTGTAGGGTGAACAGAAGGAGAGGCTCGTTTAGGCCAAGCACGTGAGGAAAGGGATAAAGATGAAACACTTGGCTCATTTCTTAGTAAAAAAAAATGGATATATAACACTTTATGCTTCATTTTTCTTATCTTTGACACCAAAACATACAGCACTCAAGGGAAGGGAAAACATTAAGATGCAAAATTTCCCTCAATGACCTGTATTCTTGGTTCAGTGAAGTGTCATCAGATTACTTAACCATTGTCAATAGGCCGCCTGCGCTATTTCACCTGCGTTAACAATTGTCTAAAACTTGCCTAATGTTCCTCATTCTTGTGCTTTCTTTACTCTTGAGCTATTGTTTTAATTTAAAATCTAATTCTGCCTGTATGTCGTTACACATAGCAACAAAAATCACAAGCACTGACAGCACTGAAATTTGCTTCTTTACAGTTGTGACTTTCAGCACATGAGAAACATCATTTGGACACTCTAGAAAATATTGTTTGATGCTGACGCCACATAGAGTCATTCCTCCAGTCACACAAAACATCAGTGGCTTCAGAAGAAATATTAAAATAAAATGGAAGATTCACAACTATTTTGGATTTTCTCAGCATCCAAGTTTAAAAGCAGCTCCTTGGAAACCATTCAATTTTACCTTTGCTGGGCTCTCACCATTGGTAAATCCATCTTAGAAATACGCTTATAAAAGAGGCAACATTATTTAAATGGTTGGCGTTAACTTGTATGCCAAATCTCGCCCTTTTTTTAGAGCTGTGCCACTAATTAGATAGTACATCCTTGCTTCTTTCTCTTTCTTTCCAAGTTTAAGTTGGAGTAGAGAGAACAGTAAAACTTTATTTCAATGTCCAAGATCCCAAGGAGATATATTTTTAAAGCCAGTTCTTCTCTGTTTTCTGCATATTTTTAAAGCTAGTTCCTCTCTATTTTCTAAAATCTTCCCTGGCCATTTTTTTGAATTCTGCACCCTCCTATGCTCATAACCTTTTTTGAGGTCAAAGAGATCTCAGTTCAATACTTTCTGGCAGGCAGTCTATTCATTTATCACCTACTGGTTAGACCCAGAAGCTGTAATGGGAACAAAATGGTAGGGATGAGATGTCTAAAAATACCCCCCTCCTTTTTTATGACATCTAGTTGAATCAATCAAGTCTAGCACTAAGGACAATTTCCAGTAGCAAAGGTACACAATTATTTTAAGAAAGACAAGGAATATTTAAGTTGGAGAGTAAAAACTGTTACTGGCATTATTATCATAGGGAAGACAATTTAATTAATAATTATATTAGTGTTTGATAATGATATTTCTGACCCTTAGGTACATAAGCAAAATGTACACTAGTGATGATATCAGCATGAAAGATGTGGTCATCAGCATTTAAGCCAGAGAGGTTGAATGTTACATTGTATGAGATTCATTCTATTTTTTTCCCTCATATCCTTCAGTAATAAAAGTAATTTTATTTGTAGAATAAATAAAATTTTCTTCATCTAAATATAGACTGGTCACTAAAATAATTTTCCAAAGACTAATTTTGGTACTGCCACCTAAAATTTGGTTCTGGGTAGCTCTTACAGTTAATTTCAGTCTTATTAAAAAGCACAGATTTTCACAACTGCCTCCAAGTGCCTTAGGCATTTGGAGATTTTAATGTGTTTAGATCATCATCATTAATTGGTAATTACTAAGCACATTCAGATTCATGGCACTGTATTTATGTGCATTATAGTTCCAAGCCTTTAGATTTTATTTCTAGAACGTGAAGCTAAAGGCAAGAGCCGGTGAGGAAAAACTGTAAGATGATAAAAACAAAAGGATATAAAAAAATAAAATAAATTATTAACAGCTTTGTAAAATGCGTTAGATGTCCACCAATAATTGGAAGGAAAATTTTCAAGATACCCACTATAGTCTTTGTTCTTATTCAAAATTCAAAAGCAAAAGCTAGTCTTGTTCACTTAGGTAAGTATAATGAAGTTGGTGGGAAGGTGTGGCTCCAACTATCATTGTGAGCTTCATACCTTTATTTATATTTGCGTGTATGTGTGTGTGTGTGCACATGTGTATGTATTATGCATAAGTCTCACATATGCATATAATTTCATGCATATGATTATTCTGAATATCTAAACCATGTTTCCCTATAGATGATTAGCTAGTTGAAGCAAAGAATAAGGAGTAGATCTTTTCCTCTATTGCTATGCAGACACTAAGAGACAGAGTTCCGTTTTCAGAACTTTCTCTTCATCTCTGTCCCTTTGAACACTGGGGTTGGGAACTGGGGAAGAAAGTAGTTTTAGAAGAATTAAAACCTGCCTTTACTCCAACTTGGTTTTTGAGAGCTTAAAGAAAAGCAAAAGTGGGAAACAGTGATATTTCCTTTCAATTCTAAATCCCACGTAATTATAGTGAAACTGAACATAAAATATTCCTTTCTTATGCTTTGAATGAGGACTCTTTGTGAAAGTATAATAGACAATGTATTTTTCGAATGATTAATTCACCTGCTTGGCTTTGACTGTCACTACACAAAATAGTTTGCTGTCAGTGTTTTTTTTTAAATCTTACCTCCACCACCTCCTCATATTCTTCATCATCTGCCATTTTCCCAGAGTAGTAGTGGCACCTACAAACTTTTCATATTCCACACAAATGAAAACATATTAGAGTCTATTCCCAGCACGTAAATTATCTTATGACATCATAAAAATAGAATTTGAAGCTAAACTATTGTACAAATTCATATATTGTTGCAGGCTAAAGGAGAGAAGACATTTAAAATACAAGTATAAACAGCAGAAGCTTCAAATTTATTTCTCTTTATTCCTTCAGTGTTGGGAATTGCTACTTCTACATAATCAGTTTAGTTAAAATTGTAAAAGGAAATTGAGGTAAGGAAGTGAGAGAGTTTGGACTCAGGGAACAGAGAATTTAAACTTCCAAACACTTAGAGAAAAGACATTTTCCAGCAAAACATTTAGTGAAAGAAGGCCAGCTTGGGTTTCAGAAGAAGCTGAAATTTTTCCCCAGCACCAAAATTCTCAGAGGCCTGACTTAGTTTTCTATACTGCCCTGATCCACTGTTTGCTGTATATCTTAGGCTTCAAATTGGAACCCATAAAAATACATCTGTCAATAAATTTTAAAAGAAAAAAAGAAACCTCAAGGCAATGGAGTTATCTTCTTCCCGAACACCATCGGCTTATACAGACTTTTTCTTTAGTTTCTGTAGCTCTCGTTCAAATCTGAAAAATAACAAAGTTGTAAAGCATTGACTGAAGTACATATAGGATTGTCAGTCCTTAGCCTAAGCTTCTAATATAGAAAATAGCAAAAGGATCTCTCAAGGCCTCTACAGTTTGTTGCCAGAGAGTGAGTCTCTTGATATGAAGTGGATGATGAGTTGGAACAGCTGTCCCTTCATCCAAAGATGTTTGCCATGTAAACCAATACCCTGCAGTGGCTGGTTTTGTTAAGCTAGCGAAACTGCCACTCCTCGGGCAAATGAAGCCCAGTAGAACAGGATAAATATAGGAACGTAGAGCAATGTATCTTCTTTTTCATACTAATATATTCAGGGAAAAATACCAAAGGCAAAAAAATGTTAGACAAGAGAGCCGATTCAGTCGAGCAATAAATTGGTTAGCAAAGGACTTGACTCTAATCGCACACCGTACATAGCAGATATTAGTAGGGCCTTAGTAGGGCAATGGGGTTAGACTCTCCTAGCCATATTTCTACCACTAATTTCCTCAGTTATGGCCCAAGCCTTTGAAAAATACTTCAAGGGAAGTTGTGGAACATCTCCTGAAAGAGTATTACAGAAAAAGTCATAAACTGGCCTTACCTTCAATCTACCAAATAAATTTCCTCAGCAGCAAAGCCTCTCCCAACTCTCCCCTCCTGAGAACCCCAGGCAAAAGCCAGCGTGATGCCTGGGCTCCGAATTATCATGTGGCAAGAGCAACCAATCAGATCCTGAGTTGCTCAAATTTCAGAAGCTAAATTTACCAAGTGATCTTCTGAAAACCACCTGTTCATCAATTCCACTAAAGGATAAAGGGTAACAAATTGCTTGCTTAGAACTATTCAAATGGAATCAAATTTTACCTAACTTCCAGCCTATGCAGTTCAATTTTAGGTTGCATTTCCCATTTACTGAGACCCCTTTCAACGTCATAATCATGCAAAAGAATTTAGTAGAAAATAAGCATGACTTTGAGAGGCTTTGACCCTTCCATGACTGTTTTCTTCACGTCTTTTGTCCAGTCATGGTGGTAAATGTACTCACCCTGGTAAGGTTCACCAGGTGAGTACAGGTAAGTTACTGGTGTTAGTGTGAAAGAAACTAAGGAATAAGACCCAGTAAACATCAAGTTGGCAAAAGCAATTTTTAAAAATGTGATGAGTGAAGTTAAAGGTGAAAATATTTGACGATGGCACTAGATAAGATATTCATAGGGTGTAATTAGAAAGATTAGACCCCATCATTTTTCTGTTACTAAACCAGGAGGGTTTACCCAAATCCTGTTTAGCACCTTCTCCCTCCTTAGACAAGGCAAGCTGCTAGGAATACAGAACCTCTGTCATATGTAACCGAGTTAGTGATTTTTCTATTAACTCAGATGACTCCTGGCTCCCAGAAGCAACATGTGAATGTGGACACAGACAGGCTCAATTTCTGAACAGCAAGAGCAGATAAAATGGAAATCAGTAACTTATCAGGAGAAAATAATGCCCTATTTGGCAAATCCGAATGTAAGACATTTCCTTCATAAAAATTATCTAACAATTTTCTTAAAACTTGCCTAATGTCTCTCTTGCACTTTCTTTGCTCCTGAAGGATTTTTTCTAATTTAAAATCTTATTCTGTCTGTATGTCCTTACACATAGCAACAGAAAACACAGGCTCTTATATGGCACAGAACTGCTTTTTCTCTGGGTTGCTCCTGTGTTGAGACAAAACCCTGTGAGTCACCTATATCTTGATATGCATTTGAGACCAAACATATTGCAATCTTTTTTCTTTTTTAAGTTGAACATCAGAAAGTAATCTCGCTGGGTGTGGTGGCTCACGCCTGTAATTACAACACTTTAGGAGGCCGAGGTGGGCAGATGTCTGAGACCAGGACTTTGAGAAAGTAATCTCATATTTCAAATATATGTACCTCTTCCCCCTCCCTGATTCACATGGTAGTAAATAAAATCTAACTTAATTTTATCATCTTAACTGATTATACCTGTTCATCTTGTATGTTCTCACAGGTCTTATGACCAAAGGATATTTATGTAATATGAGATCACTCACTTGGTAGCTGCAAACTAGAATTGTGACTTACTAGTCATTACATGCTTTAAAACATGTTGTTGAATTAAAAAATAATACAGGCTCATATTTTAAAAACATAGAGTACAAAATCATATAAAGTAAAAAATGAGCATTGACCTTCTTAGTCATTTTTAAGTTTCAGATATTTTCAATATAGATATTGACATAAATCAATATACTTAATATGCAATAGACATCTTTTATGAAACATCACATAAACATATCCTACTCTAATTTCCACAAATAATTCTATTGATTGGATAGAGTATAATCGTTTAATCATTACTTTATTAATGGACAGCTAGGTTGTTTCGAGGTTTTTGCTATTACAAAATAAAGCAAAACAATGCAAAACAAAACACACAGTAAGCATCCCTGTGCATTACCTTTGTATACTTATATGAAATGTATCTGTAAGGTAAATTTCTAGAAGTAGAATTACTGAGGCAGAATATATATGCACATTTTGAAAACTGATAGACATTGTCAAGTTGCCAGTCAAAATCCTTACACTATTTTATGTTTCACTAACACAGAATGAGGGTTCCTATGTATACACATCTTGATATCCTTAGGGGTTATTAGTCTTGAAAAATCTTTACTATGTGGGCTGAATGTGTCCCCCTAAAATTTATATGTTGAAATCCTACCCTCCAATGTGTGGAAAGTGATAGGGTCATAAGGGTGGAGCCCTCACGAATGGGATTAGTACACTTACGAAAGAGGCCCCAGAGAGCTGCCTGGTGCTCTCTCTGCCATGTGAAGTTACAGGGGCAAGATGGCCAGCCACAACCTGAAAGAACGTCCTTCCTAGAACCCAACCATGCGAGCACCCTGATCTTAGACATCCAGCCTCTAGAACTATGAGAAGTATATTTCTGTTTATAAGCCACCCAGCTTATATGATTTCTGTTACAGCAGACCAAATGAACTAAGACACTCTTTATACATTACTTTTGAAACCACTATATGAGTAAATAGAAGTGCTACAGATGAGCAGAACCTCAAACTCCATACATAGTGAAGTGTGCATCTAAAAAGTTGGGGGGGGGAGTGGAGAAAGAGTGAGTTCACATGAAATGACCCTGGCTTAGATATCTTGGGATAAATTCCTCCTAAAAGAAAGCCCCAAAACCCCTGCTAAATTGGCCCAATGCAGGTTGCTTTAATAATTTGCAAAGCATGTCAGAAGTAAGAGACTCACAGGAAAGCTGTTTATATTCCCAACATGGTTACACAGGGGTGAGGGTATCAGCAAGCAGCTTACACTTCTCTCCTAGTCACACTAGAGAAAAACACTGCCACCTCCTTACTAAATTCTGCAGATTCTAATCTGGAATGATGCCTTCTAGAGATGAAAGAACAGCTTTATTTTCCTGGCCTATCTATGACCTCTTCTATGGAACGAGAGTACACTGACACCCTGATTTATTGGTAGGTTCTTATTATATGCCTTGCACATAGTACGTGTTCAGTAAATGTTAGCTATTATTATTTTTACTATCATTATCATTTTTTACATTATATTGGAGGCTTCACTCTTCTGTATTTAATTGAAATACCAAATATCTCGAAGCTTCTGAAATCAGACAATACTTAGACTAAGAATTTATGAGTACAAAGGCATTTGACTAGAAGCTTGTACAACTGGCTACAAGCCAAAGCAGGGCAGTTAGGTGCCAATATCGGAACTTCAGATAATGCTTCTCTAAATATGAAAATATAGAAGTGTCATGCCTGGGGACCAAAAAAGACATGATAAGGG
>NW_012115322.1:1315730-1322077 GCF_000951035.1 Colobus angolensis palliatus | reverse complement strand
TGTCAGACAGAGTCGTTCGCGTCTTCACAGGCCTCTGCTGCTTCCCCTTTTGTTGTTTAGCTGTGCCCTGTCCCCAGAGGTGGAGTCTACAGAGACAGGCAGGTTTTGTTGAGCTGCTGTGAGCTCCACCCAGTTCGAGCTTCCCAGCAGCTTTGTTTACCTACTTAAGCCTCAGCAATGGCGGGCACCCCTACCCCAGCCTCACTGCTGCCTTGCGGTTAGATCGCAGACTGCTGTGCTAGGAGTGAGGGAGGCTCCGTGGCCGTGGGACCCTCCTGGCCAGGTGTGGGTATAATCTCCTGGTGTGCCCGTTTGCTTAACGTGCAGTATTGGGGTGGGAATTACCCGATTTTCCAGGTGTTGTGTGTCTCAGTTCCCCTGGCTAGGAAAAGGGATTCCCTTCCCCCTTGCGCTTCCCAGGTGAGGCAATGCCTCGCCCTGCTTCAGCTCTCGCTGGTCAGGCTGCAGCAGCTGACCAGCACCAATTGTCCGACACTCCCCAGTGAGATGACCCCAGTACCTCAGTTGAAAATGCAGAAATCACCGGTCTTCTGTGTCACTCATGCTGGGAGTTGGAGACTGGAGCTGTTCCTATTCGGCCATCTTGCTCCGCCCCTCCTGATTTTTCATTCATAGGCATCATTGATTAAGCTCCCATCTGGGAAGATGAGGCTTTAATTCTCTTTCATGTAAACCACAAGCCTCACCTCCTGCACCTCAATAAAGTTCTACACATGTAATTCAGAACTCAATGTTTACATTTTTATTGTTGGCAAAAGGCTATTCACAGCTGAACCCTATATATTATGATTATTTTTCTTTTCCTCTACAAGGGCTTATTTTTCTGGAAGTTGATATTTTTCTCCATTTATTTTCTTCCTTGGCTTAATTTTTTTCTAGACAAGTGGTGTCTGAGAGAGCTTTCTGCAATAGTTGAAATGTTCTATACCAGCGCTGTCCAGTACAGTAGCCACTAGCCCCACGTGGCTATTGAACATTCAAAATGTGGTTAGTGTGACTGCAGAATTGAATTTTTAGACTTTTTATTTGACTTAAACTCAAACAGCCACACACAGCAGGTGGCGATGGTATTGGGCAGAACAATTCTAGGCACTTTTAGCACTAACACCTCAAACTTTCTGGCTAAGTCTGCTCTTGGTGTTTTCAAAGACATTAAGTTGTGTTCTATAATTCTACCCATTTCCTCTTCTTAGATCTCTCAGAGAGTCTTTTCGTCCATCTGGATCAGTTCCCTGTGCAGCTGGAGCTTAGCTCAGCTCTTGAACCCCCTCCACTGTCTTTCGTTCTGGGAATTATCCTCTTCTCTCTTCTGAATTAGACCTTGGGTTTCCTGGATCCCATGTCTTTCTCTTGCTTACCTTTCTTGTTTTGATGGAAAACATCTTCCAGTAGTTTCCTGAGAAAGGATACATACAAGGTATGAACCCAAAAGTATTTGAGACAGGTCTCAATCAATTTAGAAAGTTTATTTTGCAAAGGTTAAGGATGTGCCTGTGATACAACCTCAGGACATCCTGACGACATGTGCCAAACACTTTTAAAAACTTTCCACCAAAGTATAGTATATGCATAGACCTAGACTTTCAGAACTGGAACCAGATGCTCATCCAAAGACTTCCTGGTGACTTTTGAGCTGAGAGCATGGGACTGGATGCTGGAGTGTGGGACTTGGGATTTGTTGCTGAGCTTTGGAGCTGGATGTGGCCTGCAGTACCTGGCTCCATTCTTCCGGTTCCCTTCATGACTATGGATGTGAATTAGATGAATAAAGCCTTGTGGCAAAAAGACAGTAATGTGACCCCATGCTAATCCCTGCCTCCTGGTGATCATACTTTGGTGAAATCCCCTCCTCTTAAGTGTGATGGGGCCTGTACCCTGCTGCTAACCAGTAGGATTTGGCAAACTGGTTGAGATGGCACCCCTGTAGTTACATGCAACATATAAGACTCCATCTTGCTAGCCAACTTGCTCAAGAGACACTTCTTGCTGGCTTGATGAAGCCAAGTGGCCTTGGTGGGGAAGCCCACCTGACAAGGAACTGCTGTTGCCCTCTAGGAGCTGAGGACAGCCTCGGGAAGAAGATAGTAAAAAGCTGGGCTTCCAGTCATACAGCTGCAAGGAAATGGTCCTGCCAAGAGTCAGAGTAATCTGGGAAGGAGATTTTTTCCCCAGTCCAGCCTGCAGATGAGAACATAGCCTCACCAACAACTTCTTTGCAGGCTTGTGAGATCCTAAAGAGGACCCAGGCAAGCCAAGCCGAAACTCCTAATACTGAGAAACTGTGAAACAGTGAATATGTCTTGTTTAAACCGCTAGGTTTGTGGCAACTGGTTATGCAGCAATAGATGACTAATATATCCTTTGATCAGTAGAAAAGAGATCAAGAATATTCACAAGAATTTGGATTTTTTCTTTTTAATAAAGTTTATGTTTTAGAACAGTTTTATATTTACAGAAACAATTGAGGAGACAGTACAGAAAGTTCCCACATACCTTCCACTCAGTTTCCCCATCATTGACACTTTATATTAGTATGATACATGTGTTATGATTAATGAGCCAATATTGACACATCTTTATTTTAAAAAGGGCATAGTTTATTTAGAGATCCTTAGTTTGTATTTAATGCCTTTTCTCTGTTCTAAGATTCCATCTCAGATACCACTTTACATTGTTGTCATGTCTCTTTAAATGTGGCAATTTCTCACACTTTATTTTTGATGACCTTGTCATTTTGAGGAGTACAGGCCAAGTATTTTATAGGTTGCCTAGTATTGGAATTTGTCTGTTGTCTTTCTTCATAGAAAAGACTTGGGTTATGAGTCATTGGGAGGAAGACCACAGAGGTGAAGTGCCATTTTCTTCCCATCGTATCAAGAGTACCTGCATCCCCATGACTTACTACTATTGATGTTGGCCTTGTTCATCAACTGGCTGTGGTGTTTGGGAGGTTTCTGCTCTGTAAAATTACTTTCCCCACCACCCCTCTTCATACCACACTCTTTGGAAGGAAGTCACTATGCATAGCCAAAACCTAAGGATTGGAGAGTTGTGCACCCCTCCTTGAGGGTGGAGTAACTATATACATTATTTGAAATTCTTCAGCATGGGAAATTTTTCTCTTTTTCCCAATTTATTTATTTAATCATTTATTTATATCAGTAAGGACTAATGGATATTTATTTTATACTTTGTGTTACAATCTAATACTTCTTTATTTTATTACTCATATGGTTCTAGCTTTAACCATTGGCAGCTCTTTTAGTTGGCTCCTGCATTCCTTTGACATACCCCCCATCGGTATTTGTGTGTGTGTGTGTGTGTGTGTGTGTGTGTGTGTGTGTGTGTGTGTGAGAGAGAGAGAGAGAGAGAGAGAGAGAGAGAGAGAGAGAGAAAGCATTTTCTTACTTTCTGGAACTGCAAAATGCTCCAGGACTCCAAATATAAGTATGCATTCAATCTATAAATTTAAAAGTAATATATGTTCATTATAAAAATTTCAAGCAATAAAGGTTCATGTAGATTATAATATGAAATAAAGGTTTATATACATTATAATATAAAAATTCTAATTCATTCTTTTAACTATTATTTATTATGTACAATATATGAGGCTCTGTTCCAGATGCTTCCTTCATGCAGCAGATGTCATTAGTTGCTTAAGCAATATACAGCCCTCCCTCAGTGGGTACTGGGCAGAACAATTCCAATATCCATGGAAGGTTGGTTCCAAACCCCCAGCAGATATCAAAATTCATAGATGCTTAAGTCCCTGATATAAAATGACATAGCATTTGCATATAACCTATGCACATCCCTCTGTATGCTTTCAATCATCTCTAGAATACTTGCAATACCTAATACAATGTAAATGTTATTTAAATAGTTGTTATACTGTATTGTTTAGAGAATAATGGCCCCCCCAAAGTCTCCATGCATTCAGAATGTTTTTGTTTTTTCCCAAAATTTTCTATCTGTGATTGGTTGAGTTCGCAGATAAAGAACCCACAGATACAAAGGGCCAACTCTATGTGCATCCCTTCTTGTCTATTAACAGAATCACAGTTTAGGGTGGCACAGAAATATGCCCATTTCAAAAATACACTTCTCAGATTCCCTAACAGTTAGGGGTAACCTATGACACTGTTTTGCCAGTAAGATTTAAGTACAATTCTTGGTGCTGAGGCCTATGGGAAAGCTCTTTTTTGACTGACGAGCAGGGTCAGACTCACCTGGCATGCACTAGTTTTCTTTCGCCATTCTTCCCTTTTCTATGCCTGGAACACAGATGTAATGCCTGGGCCAGGGCAGCCATCTTGAGACTGTAAGAATATGGATCACGCACTAAGAAATGGTAAAGCTAGAGTCTTAGCCTTTACTGATTTTCTTAATTTTTGTATTTTAAATTATTTTTAATTTAATAATGTTAATGTATTATAATTATACAAGTAATTATAGTGATTATATTACTTTTCCCTATATATCAAACATTTTTTCTACTGTTACTCTGCCAATAATAAAGTTGGTTTTTTCGTATGTTTATTGACCATTTATATCTTTTATTCTGTCTACTATCTGCTCATATCTCCACCCCACATTCATTTCTAGGCATTTGTAATATACTACAGAAATGATTATTTGCCTCTTGTGTATGTTGTTAATATTTTCTCCAAGTTATTTGTGGTGTCTTTGACCATGGAAATGAGTTGAAATTTATCTTCAGTCAAATCTGTCAATCTCTTCTTTCCAGTTTCGACACCATTTATTGACTAAATTGAATTTGAAATACTGCTTTTAACACATATTAAATTAACATGTATTTCTGTTTCAAGAGTCTCACATCTTTTCTTGTTTTCTTTGTTTTTCTTTTTTTCTCTGTCCAGCTTTGTTCTGTTGTTGGCGATGAGCTGCGTTCCTTTGGAGGGGGAGATGCGCTCTGATTTTTTGAATTTCCGGCTTTTCCGTGCTGCTTTTTCCCCATCTTTGTGGTTTTATCTGCCTTTGGTCTTTGATGATGGTGACATACTGATGGGGTTTTGGTGTGGGTGTCCTTTCTGTTTGTTAGTTTTCCTTCTAACAGTCAGGACCCTCAGCTGCAGGTCTGTTGGAGTTTGCTTGAGGTCCACTCCAGACCCTGTTTGCCTGGGTATCAGCAGCAGATGCTGCCAAAGATAGAATATTGCTGAACAGTGAGTGCAGCTGTCTGATTCTTGTTCTGGAAGCTTCGTCTCAGAGGTGTACCCAGACATGTGAGGTGTGAGGTGTCAGTCTACACCTAGTTGGGGATGTCTCCTAGTTAGGCTACTCAGGGGTCAGGGACCCACTTGAGCAGGCAGTCTGTCTGTTCTCAGATCTCAACCTCCGTGCTGGGAGAACCACTGCTCTCTTCAAAGATGTCAGACAGGGACATTTACATCTGCAGAGGTTTCTGCTGCTTTTTGTTTAGCTATGCCCTGTCCCCAGAGGTGGAGTCTACAGTGGTAGGCAGGCCTCCTTGAGCTGCAGTGGCTCCACCCAATTCAAGCTTCCCGGCAGCTTTGTTTACCTACTTAAGCCTCGGCAATGGCAGTTGCCCCTCCCCCAGCCTCGCTGCTGCCTTGCAGTTAGATCTCAGACTGCTGTGCTAGCAATGAGGGAGGCTTCGTGGGCATGGGACCCTCCGGGCCAGGTGTGGGATATAATCTCCTGCTGTGCCATTTGCTAAGACCCTTGGTAAAGTGCAGTATTAGGGTGGGAGTTACCCGATTTTCCAGGTGTTGTGTGTCTCAGTTTCCCTTGACTGGAAAAGGAATTCCCTTCCCCCTTGCACTTCCCAGGTGAGGCAATGTCTTGCCCTGCTTCAGCTCTCGCTGGTCAGGCTGCACCTGCTGACTAGCACCGACTGTCCAACATGCCCCAGTGAGATGAACCCAGTACCTCAGTTGAAAATGCAGAAATCTCCTGTCTTCTGTGTTGCTCACGCTGGGAGCTGGAAGCTGGAGCTGTTCCTATTTGGCCATCTTGGGTGCCCCTCCCCTAATTCATTTTATGAGGCCAACATCATCCTGATACCAAAGCCTGGCAGAGACACAATGAAAAAAGAGAATTTTAGACCAATATCCCTGATGAACATCGATGCAAAAAATCCTCAATAAAATACTGGCAAATTGAATCCAGCAGCACATCAAAAAGCTTATCCACTACGACCAAGTTGGCTTCATCCCTGGGATGCAAGGCTGGTTCAACATACACAAATCAATAAACATAATCCATCATATAAACAGAACCAAAGACAAAAACCACATGATTATCTCAATAGATGCAGAAAAGGCCTTCAACAAAATTCA
>NW_012115322.1:1314894-1315239 GCF_000951035.1 Colobus angolensis palliatus | reverse complement strand
TATAGATTCAATGCCATCCCCATCAAGCTACCAATGACTTTCTTCACAGAACGGGAAAAAAACTACTTTAAAGTTCACATGGAACCAAAAAAGAGCCCGCATTGCCAAGACAATCCTAAGCCAAAAGAACAAAGCTGGAGGCATCACACTACCTGACTTTAAACTATACTACAAGGCTACAGTAACCAAAACAGCTTGGTACTGGTACCAAAACAGAGAGATAGACCAATGAAGCAGAATAGAGCCCTCGGAAATAATACCACACATCTACAACCATCTGATCTTTGACAAACCTGACAAAAACAAGAAATGGAGAAAGGATTCCCTATTTAATAAATGGTGCTG
>NW_012115322.1:1268577-1313729 GCF_000951035.1 Colobus angolensis palliatus | reverse complement strand
ACTATTCACAATAGCAAAGACTTGGAACCAACCCAAATGTCCATCAGTGATAGACTGGATAAAGAAAATGTGGCACATATACACCATGGAATACTATGCGGCCATAAAAAAGGATGAGTTCATGTCCTTTGTAGGGACATGGATGAAGCTGGAAACCATTACTCTGAGCAAACTATCGCAAGGACAGAAAACAAAACGCCACATCTTCTCACTCATAGGTGGGAACTGAACAATGAGAACACCTGCACACAGGGTGGGAAACATCACACATGGGGGCCTGTCATGGGGTAGGGGGAGGGGGGAGGGATAGCATTAGGACATATACCTAATGACAAGTTAACGAGTACAGCACACCAACATGGCACATGTATACATATGTAACAAACCTGCATGCTATGCACATGTACCCTAGAACTTAAAGTATAAAAATAAAATAAAATAAAATAAAATAAGAAGACCCAAAGAAGTGGATAGTCCTGAGAACCAATACTTCATTTCAATAAAGAACAATATGTGGTGGAGACATGGCAAGACAAGGGAAAGAGGGGTTTGGGCTATGGATGATAACCTGTGGGAAAGTGACCAGGAAATATATGGGGAAGACTAATGAAAAATAAGCGTTATCATAGTAGGTTCGTTTGTACAGATTCATCTCAGTGTTGACTTCCCCATGTCGAGTGATAAAAATGTTATCTTCCTGGTATAGGAAGGACACCTTTTTCATAAGAAATTTATGCTCCACTTTTAGGTAGGAAAGGGTTACTCAGAGAGCCCTTCCTGCATCTGCTTTTCTTCAATTACCTTCAATTCAAAATAATGAATATGTGCTGGGCGTGGTGGCTCATGCCTGTAATCCCAACAGTTTGGGATGCCAAGGCAGGTGGATTACCTGAGATCAGGAGTTCGAGACCAGCCTGACCAACATGGTGAAACCCTGTCTCTACTAAAAATACAAAAATTAGCTGGGCATGATGGTGGGCACCTGTAATCCCAGCTACTCAGGAGGCTGAGGCAGGAGAATCTCTTGAACCCGGGAGGCGGAGGTTGCAGTGAGCCGAGATGGTGCCACTGCACTCCAGCCTGGGTGACAGAGTAAGACTTCATCTCAAAATAAATAAATAAAAATAATCGATATGTTAAAGTGGTATATTTGTGGTTGGCATGTTCTGATCACCTTTAAGAACCACTGACAATGAAATCAGTAAGGTATGCAAGCAGAAGTAGAAATTATAGGTTATAGAATATGCTAATCTTCAATTTTATTAAATAATTCCATCTGTTTCTCAAAGTGTTGGTACCAATTTACATTTCCTCAGTCATACATGCTCCGAAGCTGGCCAACACTTAAGATTAGGCTTTCCTGCAGGGCGTGGGGGTTCACGCCGGTAATCCCAACACTATGGGAGAGCAAGGTGGGTGACTCACTTGAAGCTAGGAGTCTGAGACCAGGCTGGGGGACACTGCAAGTCCCTGTCTCTACAAAACAATTTAAAAATCAACCAGGTGTGGTGGCATGCACCTATAGTCCCACCTACTCTGGAGGCTGAGAAGAAAGGATCATTTGAGCCCAGGAGTTCGAGGTTACAGTGAGCTATGATCACACCACTGCACTCCAGCCTGAACAACAGAGCCAGACCCTGTCTCTGTCTCTCTGTCTCTCTCTCTCTCTCTCTCTCCATATATATATATATATACACTTTTTTTTTTAATTTAAAAATTAGGCTTTCCAAAGTTTGCCTATCTAACAGGTGTGTAACAGTATAATTGTGTGGTTTTAATTTGCATTTTCATGACTACTGGTGAGGTTGAACTCCTTTTTATATGTTTGTTAGTCAATTAAATGTTTTTTTGTTGTTTCAGCAGTGTCTGAGTCTCTTAGCCATTTTTCTGTTGAGTTGTTGACCTTTTGTTTATTGATCTATAGAACTTCTTTATTCTGAATATCCTTTGATGATTACATGTGCTGCAGATGTCTTCGCCTCTCATTGGCTTTTCTTTTCATCATTTTCATACTGACATATGATGAAAAGTTTTTAATTTTCATGTAGTCAGCTTCATGAATCTTCTTTTTTTGTGACTACTGCTTTCAACAAAAAAATACTTTGTACCCAAGGTCACAAAGATATGTTCCTATATACTCTTCTAACATCTTTAACCTATTACATTTAGGTCTTTAACCTACCTGGAAATTGTTTTTATATGTTATGAAGGAGAGATTTAATTTTATTTTTAGTATATACATAGCCAATTGTCTCACATTTGATTGAGAATTCCATCATTTCCCAACAGGATAAAATTCCTCCTCTGCTATCAATACTTTCTGTTATCAAAACTGTGAGTTCTTTCTGAACTCCCTGTTATATCCACTGGTCTATTTGTCTAGCCTTGCACGAATACCACACTATTTTAATTCTGTAGCTTTGTGGTATGTCTTGATTTCTAGAAGAGCGAGTCCTCTCACCTCATTTTTTATATTCCACAGAGTTTTGGTTATTCCTGTCTTGGATAGTCCACACAAATTTTACAACCAGCTTATCAAATTCCCTGAAAAGTGTAGTCTCTTTCCTCAATCAATCTGTTTCACTGTTCCTAAGTCAGTATCATACTGTTTCAGCTACTGTAGCTCTTTAGTATGCTTTGATATCTATAGAGAAAGCTGCCCCCATTCTTCTAAAATTCATTTGGATATTTTATATTTTTGTTCTTTATGATGTATTTAGCCTATCATGTTTCATTAAAATTATCCTTGGATTTTAAAAAAATAATTGCATTAATTTATAGCTTTGTTTTGCAAGAATTGGTACTTTTATAATGTAATATTCCCATTCACCTCCTTTTTTATATCTACAGCAAGTGTTAAGGCTTTATTCATATAGGTCTTGCATGTTAAATAACGTAAGTGTATTTGTGGGTATTTTAAAGCCTTTCTTTTCATTGTGAATTTTGTGTAGAAATTCTAGTAGATGCTATTTATCAACCTTCTTGTTTTTTTATTGCCATTATTGATTTTTTATTTATTGTTATTATTAACTTTTTGTAGAATTTATTGAGATTTTGAGAAAGGTCACACATTTGACATTTTGATAAACGTCAGCCATCTTGACTCTGACGCATGGAGCTAGCATTTTAAGTACATTTTCAATAGGATTTCTGAGAGGTAGAAATTACAGGGTGAAGAACATTACAGGATTAGTGGGAATTATGAGCAACAGCACAGAATTGGAAGGTGTGTAGCCTGTTTGTTGAATATAAATTGATCTGGTTTAGATCAACTATAAGGTGTATGTAGAGAAGCAATGGAAAGCCGTAAGGTTGAAGCTATTTTATGGAGGACCCTGCACACCCAGCCAGGCAGTAGAAACTGTACTTTCTGACATTGTCACATTGCTATTCTGTTCTACATAATGTAGAGCTTTAATTCAGACGTTATCAAAGTAGAAATATATCAATAATACATTATATAGTATGTAATTAAACATACTCAATTGTGAAACATGCAGATTCAATAACACAGCAGGAGTATAGGTATGAATACAAATCTATATCAACATTAAAAAGAGCTTTCTCAAATTATCAAACCTCCCAAGTGTTATCTACTTTTCAAAATCCATGTCAAACACAATAAGTTTCACTAATGTGGCCCCTCATCCTTCTAAATACTCCTACCTCCTCCTACTGTTGTTCCCTAAAATTAGAACCCAAGAAAAACATATCAGCACGGAAGAGAAACAAGAGGTTTCAAAATATTAAATTACCCTCTGATCCATTTCTAGGTTGCGTTTCTGCTGTCTGTGATTTCTTACAGGACTTGGATATAGATTTATCTTCTAAGTGAGGTATTTCATTCAGTTTCATTGTTTGGAGGGTCCTGACTTTGGAATTGTGTGTCTCTTGATTTCTGTATTGAAATCAGAGTAGCCAAGGGTTGCATGTATTTTGCTTCTCCTCTTTCCATCTCTACAGCCAAGTGCAAAATTGCTCTTTTGACCCACTATTCACAGTTAATCAATTGTTACAGAGTAAATTATCTTTGGCCACAATTTACTCCCCATCCCAAACCAGACTTTGCAAATCATGGGTCTCAAAAAATGCCACTCTTAAATTGCTGACTTCTAAGGAGCTTCCAATATGAGATATAACAAAGCCCATTTCTTGTATGGTTTGTCAACTAACTTTATAGTCAATACCTCTAACCCTTGGCCCCACATACAAACTATATGTGTGTGTGCACATGTGTGCATATGTATGTATTTGTACATTTTTTTCCAGGAAAATGACCTCCAGATTTAAGTTTGAATTGATAAGTCCTTACACTGTTGTTAGTAGTAAGTCATAGTATTTGAAAATTATACATTGCATGTATCCAGGTATACACATATATGTAAATATGAACATAGAAGCAGCCACACGATTTGCAATATAAAAGGTGGTTCTAGCTCAGATGACAATTTTTAAAGTAGAATATATATTTCCATGTCTATTAATTTTCATAGAGCTGGTCTTGAGGGAGGAAGTTGTTGCATAACCTCTAGTTAGCAAGAGAAGTCTGTGTGGAGTAAGTGGCATTTTGTGAGGTCCTGTAGATGCCAAACTAACTCACCTGAGCCATCCTTAACAATCATTTTTTAATAGTTATTTTTTAAAAAAATTGATTAAATAGTTCTAAGTGCTTTTCATAAGAGCAATCCAGAAATACTTAATTCCTTTGACAGAGTTTGAACTAATATCTAAGTTACTTTTCCATCATTATTACTCAAAGTATCTGGGACCAAAACAGTTGTTTCACAAGAAAAAGAGAATGAAGAGGAGAGAGTTTGTCAGCAGTAACTTTTCAGGACCCATTATATAGCATCTGATGTTGAAAGTTTGACAACAGCAAATACAAGTAGGTAAATAATGAACAATTGTTCCATTGATTCCTAGATTCATTTCACTCACAGGACACTCTCTGGAATGTAAGTCCTTTCCTGAAATCCAGTTCACTGTGGATGGTACAGTCTAGCTGACTCATTTAACGTAAGTAGTCTGGAGGCCACTGAAAAACTGGGTCAGTTCTATCATCTCCAGTGACCTCAGATATACTGAGGAAGGGCCAAGATGGCATGATGGGCCCTGAATTAACAGATAACCTCAGATACAAACTGAAGCCTGACTTGATGCATTCCTGGGATTATCATTTCAGTAGACAGCTGTCCAGAGTGGGTATGACATGGCACTGGTTAAACTTGAGAATAGCTTTTTCCAAAATGTAAGACTGGTTCCATAACACCTCTTTCTGGCTTCCTCTCCTCTTAAGTGAACAAGAGGACTGGGACTGGCCTTTTCCAATATGAGTTCTTGAGAATCATTAGTCTCACAAGTTGGTCCATGAGAAGAGGTTTCCATCGTTAGCAAGTGTGGGAAATTGTGAACATTAAAACATTTTTGTGGGATTTGTAAATGCATTCAGTTGTAATGACCCCAAGAAGCAGAGCCTTGAGTAAAATAAACCTACTGGCTTTGTTCCACTTTGCATATCTGAAAACTACACAACTACAAAACAATACATTTAAGTAACATCAGTTCATTTTGTTCCATAGCATATGCTTCGTGAATCCCCACATTAACATTGTCCAGAGTGGCAACTCCAGACCTGCCCTGGTCTAAACCCAAATCCTTGGGACAGAATGGGCAGAGGACAGAAATGGCATCCATGGCTGGGGAGAGAGGCTCAGGTTACCGTCCTCCCCACCTCTGCCATTTACTTTACAACTAAATGCGTTACTCTTGGAAGTTACTCCCCTGCTTTGGGACTCATTTTCCTCATCTGTAAAATGAGCCAGCTGAATGACCCTTTCAGCTCTGTCATTGCACCAAATATCCTTCCCACAGGTGAGTTTACTTTAGAATTTGACCTCTTCCCAGCTCCTGGGCTGCTGAGTGACAGACACCACAGCTAATCCTCCATAAATAGATGTTCCAGATCTTGGGTCTCAGAATGAATTTATAGCTGAAGATTGACATTTAGTAACTTTTAAACAAGACTAATTTGACCTCCAAGAAAAAAATGTTATACTATTTTAAAACCATTATATTATGTTACATTACACTGCATAGCAATGTTACATGTTTTCAGAAATATGCATGATACCCCAGATTTTTATTATTTATTTATTTATTTATTTATTTATTTATTTATTTATTTATTTTTGAGACAGGAAGTTTCACTCTTGTCGCCCAGGCTGGAGTGCAATGGCATGATTTCAGCTCACTGTAACCTCTGCCTTCCGGGTTCAAGTAGTTCTCCTGCCTCAGCCTCTCCAGTAGCTAGGATTACAGGTGCACGTCACCATGCGCAGCTAATTTTTGTATTTTCAGTAGAGACGGGATTTCACCATGTTGGCCAGGCTAGTCTTAAACTCCTGACCTCAGGTGATCCACCTGCCTTGGCCTCCCAAAGTGCTGGGATTACAGGCACGAGCCACAGTGTCCAGCCTGGATTTTTATTTTTTTAAATGTGTTTAAAGCTAACCATACTTACTGGTCAGCTTATCTGGACAAGACAATATGCAAGAGGAATTTCAATGAAACTTAGAGCTATTCCAGGAACCACTGGGGCTAATAATGACTTTTTACCTAAAGTATTTGTTTCCTTTTGCTTTTCCTTTTTATGAAAAGCAATAAAGGGCCTTTCAACATGACTAGTACAGTTCCTCATTGGTCACAGGTGTGTGTCATTCGATCACCCCAGGAGCTTAACAAGTAGCAGAAATATTTGATTCCTCTGTCATTTTGCTTAACTCTAAATGGTGGCAAAAGGAATATGATTCCAGCTGATGGAAAAAAATGAATCCAAGGCTGCAGAGACTTGGAGGAATCAAAAGTAAAATGAAAACCCAATTTAAATGCCCAGGAAAATATGAGTTTCAGGAAAGAGTATTTATTACGGACTGTACGTCTGTGTCCCTCCTAACCTCCAATGCAGTGGTATTCAGAAATGGCACCTTTGGGAGGTTTAGATGAGCTCATGAGAGTGGAGCCATCATGAAGGGATTAATATATCTATCAGAAGAGACAGGACTAGAGCTCTCTATCACCTGATGAATTAATCAGAAGACTGCCATCTGCAAACCATGAAGAGAGCTCTCACCAGACCCTAAATCTGCCAGCACCTTGATCTTGGACTTCCCAGACTCCTGAACTATGAGAAATAAATTTCTGTTGTTCAAGCCTCCCAGTCTATGGTATCTTGGTATAGCAGCCCAAACTGACTAACAGTATTCTAAAAGACTACCCAAGGTATGGTATTTTTAGTGAGAAAAATGAGATAATAAACTAGTAATGTGCTAATCTCAAACTAATAATGTGCAATATTCAAGTGAATATCCAAAACAAAACCCAGGACCTGATTAGCAGTTTGGAACTGACTTCGGCTTCCTGGAATAAGAAAAATAGTCCCACATGTAAGGAAGATTAAAATGCACTATTTCCACAGGCTAAATACCTGACATCCTTAGAACACCAAAAGGAATCCTCCTCTCCATCCCAGCTCAACTCACCTTATCGGCTTCCTCTGTCTCTAGTTGCACAAAATGAGAATGAACACAGGGTCACAAGGCCAACTGTTGCTTTGCCATAGCCACTTAAAGGTTCAGACCGAAAGCCTTAAGACAGACCATTATTGGCATTTAGCTAGAGGTTACCCCAGATGGTGTTTATGTACAGTCTTTCCCGTGGACCTTTGAATATATTCCCACCATTTACAAAGCCAACACCTGCATCTCTGTGCCTGAGTCTCTTTCCCCAAGACTCAGGGAAGCCAGCTGCAGACCAAAAGTGCTAAGGAATTAACACACCTCATCTGTCACCAAATATAGCACTCAATCATGACTTTCAAGAGTTATTATATTAATACCCCAGCTGCCTTCCACCTTGGTTGGGATCATTTTGAGCTTTGCACTTAACCCAGTTTTCCTGTGACTTAATGATTCCACTTTCTCTTCCCTGTACAACATGCCTTTCTTTCCTGGAGTTGCCTGCACTTCTTAAATAAAGTAGTTTCATTAAAATCCTCTTGGCGTCTGAATCTGAACCAACTCACAGTAAGACTCATTAAATCCAATGGCTATATCACAACATGAGCAAGGGAAGCTCTCACAAACAGATACACCGCAAAGGCACTGGTTATTTAAAAAGTCTTACCTCTACCACACTCAGGCCCTCAAGAGGCCATCTGAACAGGCAGGACACAGTCTCATATTACTGACTGTCCATGCCATTTAGCCCACCTAACATGCTTTCCTCCATCTTCTCAGCCCATCTGTGTCTAATTCCTTCCTAGAAGCTACATTCAAACCTAACCACGCTATTCTCTAGGATAGTGGTTCCTGATAATGCTCCTGGTCTGAACCATTAGGTGGCCATGGCAAAGCAACAATTGGCCTGTGACTTTGCATTCACTCCCATTTTTTGCAACTAGATAAAGAGAAAGCTAATAAAGTGAGTTGACGTGGGGTGGAGAAATAGAGATTGCTGGGCCCCACCCAAAAGAGGAGCCCACAAATTTGCATTTTTTAACAAGTTCCCAGGTGATCCTAATGCTGCTGGTTCTGGGACCACACCTGTGAAGATTCAAAGGAAGATGGCTGTCTTCGAACTATGAAGAGAGTCCTCATCCACTCTTGGGTAGCAGCCCAGCAATCTCTATTTTCACAAGCCCGCCAAGTGATTCTGATGTTAAAACAAAAAAAGCCTGAGAACTGCTGCTCTATGAAGTATTTCCTGTCACCCCCAACCCCAGCTCCCCATCATCTTCCACATTCATTCAGTCAACAAACTCTCAGCACTACCTCCTACCTCTCTCTCGCACCAGCCTCTTCTCCCCCATTGCTGCTGCTTTAATTCAGACCAATCAATATTTGTCACCTGAATTATCAATAAAGCTTCCCTACTCGTCTCCCTGAATCCAGGCCTCCAACTATTCTTCATCAGCTGCTAGAGTTACCCGTCTAGAAAGCCAATGTGTTAAGTTCCTCAAGTGTTTCAAGGAGTACCTGAAATACCTCCATCACAAGTCCATTCTGCAGGGATTCTGAGGCCCCTCCAGCAGCCCTGCTTAAACAAACAATGGACATGTGAAAAACAGCCCTTTACAGCAATAGCAGAGCTTGGAGGGGATCACAGCTGAAAGCAATTCAGGCTGCAGCAGTGAAGAGTGAAGGAAGGCAGAGCTAAAGACAGATTTTTCTCACCTTTCACAATATTCCCCAGGGAAGTTCTTACCCTCCTGGCTTAGTCAGCCCACCTGGCTTCTGCATCTACCATCCCTGCCTCTAGGATTTCTCATGTTCCTGAACTCTTTGAAATGAACTCCTTCTCTGTAAACTAGACATGAATATTTGCCTTATCTACTACATGGCACTGGTCAAGGCTGACACGAGAAAACATTTCCCACAGGCTTTGAAAGGTTTGGCATAAGGCAGAAGTAAGGTATTGTTAAATAATTGTAATAATTATACTAGTCAACATTCAGAGAGCACTATTTTTTTTTTTTTTTTTTTGAGATGGAGTCTCTCTCTGTTGCTCAGGCTGGAGTACTGTGGTGTGATCTTGGCTCACTGCAACCTCTGCCTCCCGGGTTCAAGAGATTCTCCTGCCTCAGCCTCTGGAGTATCTGGGATTACAGGCACATGCCACCATGCCCAGTTAAATTTTGTATTTTTTAGTAGAGATGAGGTTTCACCATGTTGGCCAGGCTGGTCTTGAACTCCCAACCTCAATTGATCCACCCGCCTTGGCCTCCCAAAGTGCTGGGATTACAGGCGTGAGCCACCGCACCCAGCCTCAACAAGCCTAATTTTATGTACTTCTCTTAACATCTCATGAGTAAGATATTTTGATAATTCTATCTTTCTGCATAAGAAAACTGAGGCACACAGATGTGGAAAAAACTGGCCCCAGGTCACACAACTTGCAAGTGATGGTACTGGGATTCAAACTCAGGTAGTGTCACTCAGAGTTCAAACTCCTTGCTCCTGCATACTGCTCCCTCACAAGCATGTCTGTGACTGTGTGTACTTGAAGGGCCTGGCATGTCCTTGAGCAGGCCAGTCAAGCTCTCTGTGCAGGGATCAATCTGTTGCTCTATTGTCCATCCATCCATCCACCCATCATCCTCCATAGGTCATCCTCCACAGGGGAAGTATGGTCTGAATGTTTATGCCCCACCAAATTCACATGTTGAAACATAGTACCCAGTGTTAGGATATTTGGGCTGGGTGTAGTGGCTCATGCCTGTAATCCCAGCACTTTGGGAGACCGAGATGGGAGAAACGCTTGAGGCCAGGAGTCTGAGACCATCCTGGTCAATGTAGTGAGGCTCCATCTCTATTAAACAAAATGTTTTAAAGGATATTTGGAGATGAGCCTTTGGGGGTTGATCAGGTCATGAGGCTTTCATGAGTGGGGTTATAAAAGAGGACTGAGGGAGTCCTCTTTTTTATAAAAGAGGACTGAGGGAGTTCACTGCCCTGTCTGCCATGTGAGGTCACATTGAAAAGATGGCTACCTCTGAACCAAGAAGACTCTGAACCAGGTCAGAGTCCTGGTTTGGTGTCCTCAGCAGACACCAAATCTGCCAGCACCTGGATCTTGGACTTCCCAGCCCCCAAAACTGTGAGCAATAAATGTTTGTTGTTTTTAAACCACCCAGTCTATGATATTTTGTAATAGCATTCCCAAACAGAGAAGGACAGGGCCAGAGTGATGAAAATTCCTGTCCCTGGGATCAGAGCACGTGAGTGTGGGTTGCCAGGGTCTGCAAAAACACTAACAGTGTTGGATGGGCATGGTGGTTCACGTCTGTAATCCCAGCACTTTGGGAGGCCAAGGCAGGAGGACCCCTTGAGACCAGGAGTTCAAGACCAGCCTTGGCAACATGGGGAGATCCTATCTTTACCAAAAAAAAAAAAAAAATAGCTGGTCATAGTGGTGTGTACCTGTGGTCCTAGCTACTTGGGAAGCTGAGGTGGGAGGATCGCTTGAGCCCGGGAGGTCAAGGATACAGTGAGCCGTGATTGTGCCATCACACTCTAGCCTGGGTGACAGAGTGAGGCCTTATCTGAAAAATAAATAAATAAAAAAAAAATAAGATACTAACAGTATGGCCTCAAACAAGTAACTTACTTGCCTTGGGTCTTGGATTCCTTATGTGCAAAGTGAAGATGATATTTGTTCCTGCCTCATAATGTTTTGTGCAGATTAAATGACAGGATTCATATAAAAAGCCTAGAAGAGTGCCTAATACACAGTAATTGCTCAATAAATATTGGTTATTATTGTTATTTTTCTGGGGCAGTAGCAGTGGGGTCAGGTAAAGCAGTCCCTCACCATCAAAATGTGGAGAGTATATTACAGGCACAATGCCTCAGGGGAACACTGGCAGCACTGAGAAAATGGTTCTGAGCCCTGAGCCCTCTCTGGGTCACTGGACAAGAACAAACAGGCTTAAGGCCTGGTGTAAGCACAGTGTTGTTTGCAGAGCTCACTGCTGCAAATAGCAGCCACCTGCGGGCTGGAGAGGAGCACGTCCACCCTCTGGCAAAGGACGGGTGAGATGCGGATGAGAAAAGGACAGGAGACAGCCAGGCACTGCTCTGAGTCAGGAGCATGAGGACGTGAGCAGAGTGATGTCAGAGCAAAGGCAGCATGTGTTGGCTCAGCAGGTAGAAGGGAAGGAACAAGGCACATGTCAATTAAAAAATGGCTTCTTCCTAAGTGCGAGCAGGGCTATCTGTGGGGAGCCAGTCCCTTGGCCCAGCCTCACTATCGCAATGGGCCTCAAATGTAGGAGTCTGAAGTCATGACTAATGAGGCAAATGATTGCTGCCTGAGATAAACTCACAGGATTAAAATAAATTGTCTTTTCTTAGGGAGTTGAAAACTTGAATGCTCCTTCCAAGAGTACACTGTAAATTAATATTTTCAAAGTAAGTTCTGTAATTATCTTGTGAATAACATGGTTGTATTGCACTCTATTTTTGGGTTATAAATGGTTAATTTAAAACATTTGAAGTATCCCACAATATATATAATCCCACAAATCTTGCTACAGTATTTTTTAAAAATTATTTTTTAGTAAGTCAGGAGGCGTCAAAGAGGAAGTGGAATAGGCTAGGAGATGAATCCTGTGAAACTTTGAAAATCCTTTGAAATGACCTGGACCTCAGGGTGTTATGGGTTTGTGTCTCCCTAAAAGATATGTTGAAGTCCTGATCTCCAGGGTCTCAGAATGTGACCTCATTTGGAAAGAGGGTCACTGTAGATATAGTGAGTTAAAATGAGGTCATTCTAGAGCAGTGTGGCTTCTTAATCCAATACGACTGGTGTCCTTGGAGGAGGAGTAGAGACAGAGAGGACAATGCCATGTGACTAGACAGAGACACAAAGGGAGAAGACAGGGTGTGACAATGGAGGCAGAGCTTGGATTGAGGCATCTACAAGCCAAGGAACTCCAAGGATTCTCAGCAAACACCAGAAGCTGGAAGAGACAGGAAGAATTCACCCCCAGGTTTCAGAAGGAGCCTGGCCCTTCTGACTCCTTGATTTCAGACTTCTAGCACCCAGAACTGCAGGACAATAAATGTCTATTGCTGTAGGCCACCCAGTTGGTGGTACTTTGTTACTTCGTTACACTGTCCCTAGGAAACTGATACAAACAGTTGGTTTTTTTTTCCTTTGTTTTCACAGATTCAGGCATCTGTTAGAACAAGGTCCCCTGCATTTATTGTGTAACTCAGCATATAATAGTTGCTCAGTAAATGCCTGTATGAATGAATGAATAGATCTCAAAGAGCCTCTGGGATTCACCTTGACTGCCTATTTACCTCCAGCCTCTGGGCCTTGAATACTGAACTGCTTCCCAACTTAACAGGAACACAAAGGTTCCCAGGTGTGAAAAACCAAGGCAGCAGCAAATAGACCCGGAGGGCACTGTGGAATCTGAGACACTGAGTGGGCCACACAGCCTTGGCCTCAGATCTGCCCCTTACCTCCTCTGAGCAGCCTTGAGCTACACATTTGGCCTTTTGGGTCTTTTTCAGACTGAGTCTCACTGTGTTGACCATGCTGGCCTTGAACTCCTGGGCTCAAGCTTCCCAACTATCTGGGGCTACTGGTACAAGCCACCGTACCTGGTTTATTTTCCATCTTTTAAAAAGTAAGTTATAGACAATTGACTCGACTGGCTGACTTGCCTGGGAAACAACTCCTTGTAATTAAAGATGAGTATTGCTTCAATGTTAAGTGCACATTTTGTGTGATAAAAGCTGTAACTCAGTATTTCTGCTTCTCTATACACTACACACAAACACGTGCACACATACATATGTAGAGTGTGTGGATGGATTTCTGATTTGGGTGTAAACACCATTTGATTTGATATATTATGATCTTCACAACTAGTCTAATGCAACTCTTACTGTATATGCAACAATTAGATTGAAAATAATTATATTATTAAACACGTCAGCTATGGAAAGATGACATGTAACAAAAGGAAAAGAAATAGTAAAACAAAAATCACCTCATTAAAGTGTATGCGTTTTCAGAAGTATTGGACATTTACAGTTCTTCAAAATGTGTAACTTCAAACATATCCAATTTATGCTTCACTAGAAAAAGTTGTATTTTGTTATTTATCCTTAGATGGAAATAGGCTTATTTCTAACAGAGAACCATCGTGACTTAAGAACTGGCACCCCCAGTCAACCACAGACAGTTGCTGGGAGGATCAGATGGGAAAGAGAACGACTATGTGCTCACCATCTGTTTCCCATATTGCCTGAGAAAAGATCCAGAAAATCTGAGTTTTCAGGGCAGCTAGCCTTCACATCAGTTGCCAGAAACAGAAATGCTTCCTGCCACTTCTAAACTGACCACACTACCGTAAGTATACCTCATGTTCAGTGGTCAGAATCTCCACTGCCTGCTGTGATTTGAAGAATACAATGCCAAAAACATCTAGAGAACTCCGACCCATCTAGACTGCACACTTCTGGGTACAACTGTTTTAGATGTGACACTTGGTTACGCTGGGGCCTTCCTTTCTCTGAATTTATACTCAGGCCTGTCTACCTGCCAAGCAGTGTGGATTTCAGTAGCTTGCCAGAGGGTTAGCCAGACTGGGGTTTAAACCGGGGGCATGTTGCTTAAAATCAGATATTGGCATAGACCTGACATGAATATATTTTTTAAAAACATTTAAAAATAATCTTGCCTAGAGGTTTTCTGACCATGGTCTTTAAAGCCCTTGTGGCTGTACGGAGTTCCCCTGGGGTTACTCCAGTGGAAGCTTACTGTAGAATTGCTCTATTTCCCGCTCCCCTCTTTTTACATATTGGGATTTTTCTCTTGAAAGGCAAGGCAGAACTTGGATCTAAAATTTTAATGCATTATAGCAGGCATTCAGTAAATAGTTATTGAATGGCCTAAAATATTAAAAATATATGTACTTGGTGAATTTTGGATTAGCAGATGCTAAATAATGTCACTGCTTATGAAAGCAGGCCAGACCAAAAGGCCTAGTCACTGAAAGCTGTGCGAATGGTATACAGGCATTTAGGTACACCTTCCTCTTGACACTGTCTTGTGGGTATTTCACACAGCATGGGCTGTGCCCCCTGAGGAAGAAAGAGGAAACCAAGTGAAGAGAACTCAGAGGTCTTGAGGTCTTTTCATGACCTTTAACTGCTCCGTGTAAACAGGGAAACCAAACACACATGCAATCAAACAACTCCCCAAGCCCTTGTGGCTGAAGCCACAAAGCCCGGCTGCCATGTGGGGGTGGGGGACCTGGGTCCATGCGTTATTATTCCCATCACCACCAGCTCTGGTGGAGCCCCTCTCTGAGACCCATCCTCAACACTGCCTAGACGCCAGGCACACCACAGGCAGCGTCTCCCCTCTGTCCTAGCCAGGCTGAGACCACAGAGAGGTATGGTGGCCCACCTCCCTGGGCACTAGGGGAAATCTGCAAGGCTGAAGTTCTCAAGTTTCCCTCTATTTGCTGGCCAGATGGGCTCCTGACCTTGTAGTCATGGCTATTTTTCAATTTTCAAAAATCAAGTAAAAGTAGCACTTTTACTAAGTGATTCTTATGCAAATGCACACACGCATACACACACACCCCCAGGAGATATAATCAATGCAAATGATACCTGCAGGCATGTGAAACCAGCTCGTGCAGGAGACATTGGGTAGACCAACAAGTATGACTCTGTCCCACAAATCAAAGCATTTTTCCAGCAAATACTTGCTGAGTGCCAACTATGTGCTAGGAACCATTTGCAGTGCTACGGATACAGTGATGACTAAAACAGATGAATTCCTGTGCCTCCTGTGCTTATATCCTAATGAAGGAGATAGATGATATGCACATGGACACATAAATGTTCTTACAGAGGGACGAGCTGTCTGGGAGAGCCAGGGAGACTCTGAGAAGGTGAAGTTGGAGCACAGTCCTCAATGAAATGAGAGCGAGCCAAGTGCATGTCTGAGGGAGACCCTTCTGGGCCGAGGGAGACCCTTCTGGGCCGAGGAAACAGCAAATACAAAGGCCCTAGGGAGGAATGTGCTATTCAAGTAAAAGAGAAACCAAGCAGGCTGGGAGAGAACAATGGGAGAAGATGAGCAGGAGACAGCTAGGAACACCACCTGGATCAAATCTTACTGGCTCTTATGATGCTTTTGAAGGTTTTGAGTCAGGGAGTGGCATCTATGTGCAGTGTGGTCCACATAGATAAATCTTGAAAAGGGTATTACTGTACTGCTGAGGACTGGGCAGTGTCTTTGGTCAAGTATTTAGGGATGACCAGAGAGTCACTTTTGCTTACAGAAAGCAAGTTCAAGTCTCAGACATTATGGAGCTAATTAGGGAGTGGGCATCACTCTGTCCACATTTCTGTCCTCCCTCCTGCTCCCCATCCTCTGGGACTCACCCTCCACTCCAGGCTTCCAGGGAAGGTGAGCTGTGAGAAAAGACAAAACAAAGCCAGCTAATCTTTCAACTAAGTCTTTCAACTTGGCCCAAGTTTAGGTAATGGAGGGACTAACGCTGACTGGAGGTCTGAGAAGTAGTCAAGCAATGTGGATCTTTTGTGTTTGCCCTTTGCTTTCTTTAGATTCATTTATCCAGCCCCAGCCTTGCTCTTTTATTTGCTTATTCTTTTTTTTTATTTTATTGCTTCTTTATTTTTGAGCCTTTGAACTCACCCGTCTGGAAAATAGGTTCCCACTTGTACCAGCCCACCCTGTCCACGCCACACCTCTGCCACCTCAGGAGAAACCTGAGGCCAGGAGAGTTGTGACCTTCTCTTCTTGGATTTCAAAAGGTTTCATGGGGAAAAAATGGCTTCGGGAGATAATACAGGAACATTCGATGCACAGCACATAATCTCTCAGCCTTGCAAATACTTTAAAAGTTAGCTGAGAGACAAATCATAGGCATCGACATCAATTCTCTCTGTCTCCAGGAGAAAATACAAGGGAAAAGGGAAAAGTGGAGGAAATAGGGCTTATCTACTCTTTCTAAGTAGTGACTTCAGAGCTTGGAAATACAAGATGAACTGGAATGCGTGCCCTTTCCTGCCTCTTTCCTCTGCCATCAACTCCACATGCTCTCCAAGAAGCCCTGCCAGACCCGCTCCATCCTTCCCTCCTCCTCACCCCTCACAGACTCGCTCCATCCTTCCCTCCTCCTCACCCCTGCCAGACCCGCTCCATCCTTCCCTCCTCCTCACCCTGCCAGACCCGCTCCATCCTTCCCTCCTCCTCACCCCAACCTCCGGGTTCCACCTCTAGTGTCAAAACCACCAAGGCCACCACAGAGCGGGAAGGAGATGGGAGAAGCAGTGTTTTAACCTGCTGTACATGGACTGAAATACAGCACTGAGAGCCGAAATAAAAACAAAGCTCTCCCATTAGAATGAAATCCAATCTCCTTGCCTCAGGTCCGCTTCCGGCCCCTCCGTCCTCAGGCCTCCCCAGTGACTGCTGCAATTCCCTTGGCCTTGCTGGGAGCTCTGGGCTTCAGATCTGCTGTGCCCTGCCCAGAACATTCTTCTCCCAAACACACCCCGGACTCCCTGCCTCAAGTGCTTAAGCTCCCTGCTCAAACAGCATTTCCTCCCCACAGCGCCTGCCCATCGCTCTCCACACCCCTGCCTTGCTGTATTGCCTGCGTGCTGCTCACCCCCTCCACCTTCCGCTGTGGCGCTGTCTATCCGGGTATGAACTGACCCCTCCCCCGGGCACGGGCTGCTAAGAGCTGGGACTGCAGGGGCTTGTTTCATGCTGTGAATTAGTTCCCGGCATGCAGAAGGTACACAAAAAAACAAGTGAGAACAGAAGTTTGAGTAGCATAATACACTAGAAATTACTTCCTATTTGTGGTATTCATTTTAGAAATGGAGAAAATGAGGCCTAGAAAGGTAGAGGGGCTTCCCCAAAGCCACATGACCAGGGAGCAGTGGAGCCCAGACCTAGAGGTCCAGGGGTCCTGACTCTCCCAGACCCGTGTTCATCCAAACACCCCACCCTCACCCACAGTGGCCTTGGGTGTGTTCTCTCTCTCTCTCTCTGTCTCTCTCTGTCTCTCTCTCTCTCTCTCACACACACACACACACCCCTTCTAATGGGCCACAAGGGAAATCTCAGGTAAATGATATTCAGTAGTGGTTTCCTGCCTCAACATTCAAAATTTGAGCCAAGAGAGAAAGGAAGTTGAGAGCTACTGAGTAAACATCTAAAGCCTACAAGGCAGAGCTCTCCTCCAAATTTGACAGATAAAACACTGGGCCTTGAAGAAGCAGAGAAGGTAAGAAGCTTTGCTCAGTAGCTCCACCACCAAGCTGCGTTGCTGACCCAGAGCCCTTTGTCATAACCGCACTGCTGGGCCCCTCATTAGCCTGCCTGCACCAAGGCTGAGGTCTCCTGTTGGTTGTCCCCATCTCTGGTGGATGCCCTTGTGACTGCAATGACCTACAGTCTCTCAGATTCTTTACAAGCCACATCAGCTTTGGAGTAGCAGCCCTACGTTTGATTCAGAGCTTCGGGTGTGCACCGTCGAGGCTGAGAGGAGTGTGCAGGCATAGCTGGCACTTTCTAGAATGATAGCTCATCTGCCTGCCCGCCCCTGAAAGTGCAAGGGACTGAGATAACCCAAAGGCGCTCACCCTCCCAGGAGTACCTCTCATCCTCCCCCTTGCATTAGCTCCCAGGGTCAGTGGGATGCTCCCAGCTAGAGATTAGTGGGCAAAGCCACCTTTAAAATGAACAAACTCACACATATAGTCCCCCCAGCTACTCAGGAGGCTGAGGCAGGAGCATCACTTGAGCCCAGGAGTTGGGCTCCAGCATGGGCAACATGGCAGGTGAGACCCCCATTTCTAAAACACAGAAAAGAAAAGAAAAGAAAAGAAAAGAAAAATCAATGAGCCCAGCTAGCACTTAGCAAGTGTGGGCACAAACATGCACGTTCAATGTTCAAGCACCAGAGGACACACACGAACACCCCTCACAGTTTTATTTGAGGTCAGAAGTAGGCAACCTTGGAGTTGGAACTTGGAAACAGGCATATGTTAGTGTCACACAGAGGACAGATGAGACAGAATCTGAGGGGCTCCACAGGGCAGAATGAGGCTTAAGAGAGTTACAGGGAAGTCGGTACAGAGAAAGACTTCCTAACAGCTAGAGCTGCCTGAAAAATAAGCAGCCTGCCTGGCAAGGCAGTGGCTGCTGTGGCTCAAAGGGTACGGAAGATGACTGCACAGCCTCTGAGTAGGAGCGCTGAGGGGACTTCAGCCTCCAGGATCCTTCCAACACTAAGACTCTGAGACAGCGTGAAATAGTTCACTTACTGCTGTCTGGTGTCGAATCATCATTTCCTAAAGTCACTATGAGTCATGGTTCCTGAGGACAACTTTTGTCACCATATCCCAGACGTATTCACTTTGAAGTTTTAAGAAAGAAGATAAATTTGTAAGCAGGGAGTTTGTGTTTGGCTGTCAGTGATAACTTACAGCTCTTTCTCACCTTCCTCTCCCTGTGATATATTTAAAAAGTATATTACTATAGGGAATATACTTGGAGGGAACTGTCAAAACGTCTTCAAAACTCAGGGAGTTAAAATGGATGTCCTGCTTTCAGAAATAGCCAGGTAAATCCTTCCATTGACCTAAAACTCTCTGCTCAGCACCCTCACTCAGCTCGTACCTGTCTGGGAGCAATAAGGAGGGCTTGCTAATCCTCTTCAAGGAGCAGAGAAATATTTGCCATTACACTTGTGAGCCTGCAATGTGACCCTGGGAAAGCTGCTTAGCTTCTCTGAGCCTCAGTTTCCTCATGTGAAATGTGGAGATTAGAATAGTGCCTGCTGTACAGAGTTACTGGTAGCATTAAATTAAATAATGCGTGGAATGCACTTACACTATCAGACACAGTCAATACTAAAAAAAGAGGTTAGCTACAATTATTATTAACATCATCAGCATCATCTTCATTAGAAATTACTACTGTAAAGAGAGTACAGTACTTACAGTACTTACAAATACAACCAGGTCTCTATTCTGGGTTTGCCACTCTTAGCATTAGAATAGCACAGACATGTCAGGTTCATCGATGTTTTTCTTCTTGTAACTGGGATGTCATCCAGGCTGGCACAGGGTGCATGACACTAAAGATAAAAGATACTAAAACACTTCTGAGACAGGTGACATTGCCTACTCTTGCTACCCAAAGTGTGGTCGATAGACCTGCAGCATGGGCCTCACTTGAGAGCTTGCTAGAAAATCAGCCTTGAAGGCTGGCACAGTGGCTCACCCCTGTAATCCCAGCACTTTGGGAGGCTGAGGCAGGAGGATACCTTGTGCCCAAGAGTTTGAAACCAGCCTGACCAATATGGCAAGACCCCATCTCTAGAAAATTTTTAAAAATTAACTGAGTGTGGTGGCATGCTCCTATAGTCCCAGCTACTTGGGGGTGCTGAGATAGGAGGATCGCTTAAGTCTGGGGGGGGTCAAGGTTGCAGTGAGGTGTGATCATGCCACTGTACTCCAGCCTGGGCAACAGAGTAATACCCTGTTGAAAAAAAGAAAATCAGCCTGGGGAACAACACTACCTTTGATTCAGAGCTGAGGGTGAGTGTGGGGGAGGGAACAGAAGGGGAGTTGTGTAGAATCTCTCCCTGAGCATTTTTTTTAACTGAGCATTAGAGATATTGTTTCCCTTTAAAATGGTCCAACCCCCACTCCCCCCCCACCCCCCCCACCCTCAGCCAAACACTCTCATCAATTTGGTATATTCTAGGTGCTCTTGGGCAGTGAATGCAAAATCAAGACTGTCTTTCTAATAGCATGTGATAAGCCAAAGTAAAACGGGTGACTTACTAGATAGAGGAAGTTCATTTTAGAGTTTAGAGTTTTAGACCAGTGAAAGGATTTACCTGGCTATTTCTGAAAGCAGGACATCAGTTTTAACTCTGGGGTTTAGAGGACGTTTTGACAGTGCCGTTCAAGTACATACCTATAGCGATGTGCTTTACAAATACATCACAGGGAAAGAGAGATGAGAAATATATGTAAGTTCTCATTGACAGCCAAACATAAACTCATATTTAAATGAACCACAAAAGCATCTCTGTATTGTGGCCTTCAGAAAATTAGCTGAACATTCCTCCAACATCTGCCGCAATGTCTGACATACAATAGATGCCCAAAATATAACTGATATATTAATTTTTAAATTATAGTGTTTCTTAGTCTCTAAATAATTAAAGTAATTTATCCTGAAATTCTAGGCCTACCACAATCTGGATACATATGACAGAAAAATACTAAAGAACTGTATTTTAAAATTCTCTCTCATATAAAACAAGTCTGGAGATAAGCAGTCTCAGGCTACTTTGAGGCATTATTAATAACCCAGGCTCCTTCTTTTCTTCTTTATAAGCTTCAATATACGCCATTCTCAAATCACCTCCTAGCACAAGACGGCTGCTGGAACTCCAGCCACCCCATCTGCAGTCCATGTGGCAGGAGGAAAGGAGGAAATGGACATGCATCTTCCCAGAGTCCCCCAGAGCATTTCTGCCTATATCTCCTTGTTTGGAGCCCAGCCATGTGTGCACACTTAATTGCAAAGGAGGGTGGAAAGTGTTATCTTTAATTCTGAGCATTAAGAAGCTCAGCTAAAAATCAAGGTTGGGTTATTAAGGAGGAAGAGAAGATACTGGGATAGGTAACTAGGGATGTCTGCCAAATCTTGAACCCCCTTCCAGCTGAAGCTGCTGTCCGCTCACTCTCATCTGTCCTGCCCTACAAAGACGCTCATGTGCTTGTTGCTCCCTACACGGCACTTCTGTGTCCCGCTCGTCGTGTTGTCCTGGCTTGGCGTGCCTCTGGCTTCTCTTCGCTGCCAGCGGCCTCCTCCTTCCAGGCTCCTATCAGGACCCTCCTCCTCCACAGAACATCATGACCTCATTTTCCAGGAGAGACACGCCTTGCATTTTACCTTGTTGTTAAAATTTTACCTCCAAGGTTAGGTGCAGTGACTCACACCTGTAATCCCAGCATCTTGGGAGGCGAAGGTGGGCAGATTACTTGAGCTCAGGAGTTCGAGACCAGCTTGGCCAACAGGGTGAAACTCTGTGTCTACTAAAAATACAAAAATCAGTCAAGCGTGGTGGCACCCACCTATGATCCCAGCTACTCAGGAGGCTGAGGCAGGAGAATCACTTGGACTCAGGAGGCGGAGGTTGTAGTGAGCCGAGATGGTGCCACTGTACTTCAGCCTGAGTGAAAGAACGAAACTGCCTCTCAAGAAAGAAAAAAAAAGAAAGAAAATTTATCTCCAGAATGATAGGATGAGCTCGTCAGGCCTCGGATCAATTTTGTTTTTTAACCAAGTTCCTGTCACAGTAAGCTCACCCCATTTTGTGAATATTCCATACCTATTTGGCTTCGTCGTCAATGGCAGTGATAAGCAAGAGCTTGATAAGCAGAGCTGTAAGTCTGGGTAATTATTTCAGCTTGTCGAACTCCCTTGGCTCCTATGAGTAGTATCACAAAACCGTACTGTCTCTCTAACTCTCTTTGGAGTAAACTAGTCCAAGGTGCTGTTAGCTAATCTCAAAGGAATATGGAGAAGATGTGGAGAGTGGTAAAATTATTATACAGACTTTACAGACGACATTAAAAAATTTTTATAAGCCCTATTTGTGGATGAAGTCTGGGTCTCCTGGGTAGTTTTTGGTCTCTGTTTAACTTTGCAAAGATTATTGAATCAGAGGTTAGAAAATTAGAAAGTTATCATATTATGAAGTCTTATCTTCCTATTATACAGACAAGCAAACTGAGATAAACTGGGCTTAGAGAGAAAATGTTATGGCCAACATAGAACCAGAGTTAGGAGGCTCTTCTCCAGACACGCTCCAGGTTCCTTACCACTGTACCACATCACCATGTTAGAGGACCTTTGCTTCCTTCTCTAAAGACGTCTGAGACAAATACTCTATTGGGCCATTCCGGTATCCATTGTTCTTTCTTCTCTAGCCTCTCCTCCTCGTCAGAAGCCCAGACATAGACTCTCCAGTTGAGCAAGGGTAGAGTGAAGAATTTATGTGTTAAACTAATCCAGACCTTTAAAGACCTTGATTTAGAAATGGAGACCCTCAATCTTGGCTTAGCCTCCCTTTCCTGCCTAGAGCCTGGACACTATGAAGCATTCCCATGATCTAAGCCAACAAGCCATTGTCATTTCCTTATTATGTTTACATTTAGACCTTGCCGTTGTTTTGGTTTTTTTCTTTTCTCAGATCTCTATTTCTGGACTAAATAGAGAGGTGACATGAAACAGTTCAGCAAACACAGCTGTCTGGGGCAGCCCCGTGCCTCTGGAAAGCAGTTGCTTCTCCTCCAGTAACACCAAGGAGCCAGCTCACACTGAAAGGTCATTGGCTACCAAGCTGGCTCTGAGGTGTCTGAAATGCGACAGTTGTTTGGCGTCCACTAATGCTGGTTTTACTCATGAGTTTGGCTTGTTTCTGGAAGCAACCAG
Source organism: Colobus angolensis palliatus (assembly GCF_000951035.1). Classification (NCBI taxonomy): domain Eukaryota; kingdom Metazoa; phylum Chordata; class Mammalia; order Primates; family Cercopithecidae; genus Colobus; species Colobus angolensis. Next base: position 1,290,641 of record NW_012115322.1, on the reverse strand, counting down.
GGATTATTATGACTACCAAGGCATACTATTTATTGAGTGCTTACGGTGTAAACAAAAAAGGGAGTATGTCTGTATTCAAAAAGGAGCTAGTGAAGGCACTGCACATGTCTTGAAGAGAAATACATTTCATTTTGGCTGCTCAACAAACGATCCCACAATAGTTCTTGGAGGTCTCCCATCTCACATAAACCTATTCCTCATTCCCTACCTGAACCAGGCAGGGTGCTGGTACCTGCGAGAGACAGAGGAGGTGTGAAGGAGGTGTGTTGGCCACAGCCCTGAGTCACATGTCCCCAACCTCTTTTCTTTCCAGAGGGCCACATGGGCTTACATCTCAGCCAAGACTGAATCTCCCTTACAACAAATGCTACCCACAGACATTACAGGGATTCAGCAATGCTCCTTCTAAAAGACTGAAAAATGACTCCAACCAGACTCTTCATAGCACCATCAGCTTACTGAAAAGTGGAAGGAACTCTAATATCTTCTAATCCAGTCTTCCTGGCTTCCACACAACATTCCTATCAGATAATTTTTTTCCAGAGTCTGGGATTCCCCAGTTTTGTGAGGCAAATTTATTAGCAATACCTCAGTTTGGTTCTGTAATTGTTTAATAAGAAATCTTTGAGTGGCCAAGACTCAGGCTAGAGTAAGAAAGAAACTTAAGATAAACAAATTCTATAGTCTTGTAACTTAAAGATGAGCCAGGTAAGGCTTTTCAGCAGAGGAGCCTCTGGTTCTGTCCCTTGCAGCACCTTAGGATCACCTGGGATCTTTGTTATTCATCTTGCCACTGAGGATATGGAGCCTGTACTTCTTCTAAATACAGACTTTTCAACTATCTGGTCCAAGAATGGAACAAAAATGGAAGGCCTCACGTGCTACAAAAGAGGGTTACATTCCGTGTCTTTAAAGAAAACCTTCAAACACCTGAAAGTCTCTGTGTGAAGCTTCCTCTGCTATCTTCCTTCCTCAAATGGAATTGACTATTCTCTGCTTTGTGTTCCTAGCATGACCTAAGAATGTTTTTCATAGCACAACAACAATACTTTATTTGGTGGTATACCAGAGCTGGCTAGTAGCTACTCTCTAAAAAAAAAAGCAAATCTGAAGAAACTAGCCATATTAGATATTAAGCCATATTATTAAACTACAGAAATTTAAAAGAGTTTGTGATATTGCAGGATGACTCAGAAGATCACTGGCTCAGAATAGAGAATAAAATAGAAATGATAAAAGCAGCATTTCTAATCAGGGTAAGAAAGATTATTCAGTAGATGGTGTGAGGACTTAGTGCAATGAAAACAAAAATTAGATTCCTATTTTGTTTCTCACATGAATATTAATCCCAGATGAATAAAGATGTAAGTACAACATAATGAAACCATGAAAGTACTAGAAGGAGATATTCTTGGCCTGAGGAGATACTTTCTTGAATAAGATACAACCTAGAAATCATAAAGATTGGCAAATGTACTACATAAATTTTGCATTAAAAATATCATAAGTTAAAAGAAAATGAACTGGAAAAAAAAAATTGCAATTCATAGGAGAATGGAGTTAACTTCCCTAATATATAAAGGCATTTATACAGCAATTTGAAAAGGGGCATATATGAATCTTCAAATATATTTTAATGTTTTATTTCATTAAGAATATATCTGTAATATTCTTTACAAATATTTGGAGAAAAAAAGAATAAAAAAAAGGAAGACTCATTTGACTCCAACACCCGTTAGTCTTTATAAAAGGGGTTCAATCTGTTTTAAAAATGAGAAAAGGCTTTGAATATGCAGTTCAAAAGGAATAAAAGAAAGGGCCAATAAACAAATGAAAAGAGTTTTTATCTCATATATAATTAAAGAAATGCTAATTAAAATGCTATTTTCCACCGATGCTTGTCTAATGTTAAGTCATTTGATAATACCCAGCATATAATAGTCAAACTTTTTGAAGTGCAATTATGTCTTTAAAAATATAACCTGAACAAATCCTTTGACCTGGCAGCTCCATTTCTAGTAATTTAGTTCATATATGTATATATAATATATATACTTTTATTAGCACATGGAAACATCTTCAGCAATATTTGTAACAAAGAAATGATTGCAATAGGGGAAAGTAAACAATTAAATGCCCATCAATAGGAAGTTGGGGTAATAAATGAGGGTACCTCTAACATGAAATGTACAGCCATTAAAACAAATGAGGTAGATCTGTGTGAATATAAAAAGTTGTCTAAGATATAGTAAGTGAACAACACAAGGTGCAGATACATAGGAGCTTATCTGATGTAAAATAGATATGTATATTTGTATATTTGTAGACATTTCTGTAAGAAGACATGAATTATTAGCAGTAATTACCATTTCTTTTAAATTTAACGTATGCAGAGGCAGTTCTGTACTTCATTTATTGATACTACATATATAGCAAGTAGAAAGCATACTTGAAACTAAGACATAATATAGTTTATTTTAGGGATAAAAGAGTGGAATGAAATTGGAGAGGAGCACATATAAATCTTTAAACACACTTTAATGTTTTATTTTTTTAAGAATATATCTGTAACACCCCTTATAAATATTTGAAGGGGGAAAAAAAGAAATGAAAGACTTATTTGACTCCAACACCCGTTAACCTCTATAAAACTGCTTAAAATAATCAGTGATACAATGATGACTCACTTTTTTTTTTAATGTGAAAGCCTGTCATGTGTAGGGATTAACATTTCCTTTGAGAAACTGGATCTACTTGGTGGAACATTCTTGTACTGATCTTTCTTGTTTACCAGATTTTTTCTATTAATACAGTCTGAAAGGAACAGTTGTGGTTTTATAGCATGTCTCTGTTTGTTGTCAAACAGCAGCTGATATTTTATTAAGTTAGTAGTGCTGGGGAAGTAGCCCCATGAACCCCTTACCTTCCTCACCTGCCTTGGAGATCTCTCACCAAAATTACTGGATCTTTTGTAAGACATGGGTCTCCAGCAAAATATTACTGGCAGATATTCTTTGAAACCTAAGAGGGTAGGTCTCCATTTTCTGGAGAAGTCAAAAGTTAAAAATTGTTCACTCTGAGCTGTGGGCTGGGTTCTTAGATCTGCACAGCAGAATTCTCCCTTAAATATCGAGAACTTTTTCCTGCTTAAAAATCCCCACTGACACCTTTGGGAACTCTCTGTGCAGGATGATTCAGAATCCACCACTCAGACTGCTCCCTAAGAGCAAAGAGGAGGGCTGGGTGACGTGGCACTAACTGCCCTCTAGTCCCTGATTCAGAAACTCATAGAGACAAGAGATAACAGCACCAAGCAATGAAACTAACATTAGTCAAATGTGGGTGGGAGGCAGCTATTGCTTTGGATACCAAAGTAAATGGCATATCTTCTTGCACGACACACATTTCACCCTCGTAGCATTAAAATGGAGCTTTAAACATGCACAGTGGATTTTCTCCCAAATACTGTGTCATCAGTATGATGAATATTACTTAGTGAGGGGCACACATCACTTTTTGTATTGTTTTGTTTTGCTTTGGAGACAAGGTCTCGCTCTGTCTCCCAGGCTGGAGTGCAGTGGCATGATCACAGCTCACTGCAGCTATGACCTCCCAGGCTAGTGATCCTTCCACCTTAGCTTCCTGAGTAGCTGGGACAGAGGGATATGCCACCATGCCAGGGTAATTTTTTTTATTTTTTGTTTTTTGCAGAGATGGGGTCTTGCTACGGTGACCAGGCTGGTCTTGAACTCCTGGCCTCAAGTGATCTCCTCACTTTGGCCTCCCAAATTGCTGGGATTACAAGCATGAGCCATGATGCCTGGCCCCTAAAAGTCACTTTTAAGGAGACAGTTTCCTACCCAGAAACCTGGGACAAACTCATTTCAGTAGACAGCCCAGTTGGCTAGTACCAACATCCCAATGGAAAGCATGCTAGCCACAAATTAGTCAAAGAAAGTATTATAGGAAGAAAAAAGCTACATTACATGTTGCTAGGGTCTGAATATGTCCCCCCAAATTCATATGTTGAAACATAATTATGAATGTGATAGTGTTGAGAGGTGAGACCTTCAGAAAGTAATCAAGTCATAATGGCAGAACCCTCATGGATGGGATCAGGGCGCTCATAAAAGGGGGCTTAAGGGACCAGGCCCTCACCAGACACTGAACCTGCCAGCACCTTGGTCTTGGACTTCCCAGCCTCCAGAACTGTGAGAAATAAATTTGTATTGTTTGTCAATCACTCAGTCTGTGTTAGAATGTTATCGCAGTAAAAAACAGGCTAAGACACATACCTTGCCATGACAAATCCTAGAATAGTACTGTCAGTGAAAAGAGCCAAAGTCTGTAAAATACTTGAAGAGTTTTATTTTGAGCCAAATATGAGTGACCATGGCCCACATCACTGTCTCAAGAGGTCCTGAGAACATGTGCCCAAGGTGGTTGGGTTGCAGCTTGGTTTTGCACGTCTTAGGGAGACATAGGCCATCAATCAATACATGTGAGGTATACATTGGTTAAGTCCCAAAAGGCAGGGCAGTTTGAAGGGTGGGGACTTACAGGTCACAGGTCGATTCAAAGATTTTCTGATTGGCTGAGAGTTAAGTTATTATCTAAAAACCTGGGATCAATAGAAAGGAGTGTCTGGGTTAAGCTAAGGGGTTGTGGCTCCAAGGTTCTTATTATGTAGTGAAGCAGGCAGTTTCCAGTAGTCTATAAGTGGCAGGCCTTTCAGCTGGGCGCGGTGGCTCAAGCCTGTAATCCCAGCACTTTGGGAGGCCGAGATGGGCGCATCACGAGGTCAGGAGATCGAGACCATCCTGGCTAACACGGTGAAACCCCGTCTCTACTAAAAAATACAAAAAACTAGCCGGGCGAGGTGGCGGGTGCCTGTAGTCCCAGCTACTCCGGAGGCTGAGGCAGGAGAATGGTGTAAACCCAGGAGGCGGAGCTTGCAGAGATCCGGCCACTGCACTCCAGCCTGGGCGACAGAGCAAGACTCCATCTCAAAAAAAAAAAAAAAAAAAAAATCTCTTCAAGACTGGGAGGACCTGGAAGAGGAAAGACCTAGTTATGTTAATGGAGATTCTTTACAGATGCAAATTTCCCCCACAAAAAAAGGCTTTACAGGGCTATTTCAAAATATGGTGATGAAACATATTTTTGGGGTAAAATATTTTGGTTTCCCTCTTCATCTGTCATGTGATGTTATGACAGAATCAAGTTGGAAAGTAATTCACGTTACATAGGGTTAAAAAAAACCCATCTTCTGAGACTTTATGTTTGTAGGATATGACTCCTATGACCCCTCAGGTAGGGATTTAGACAAGAGAGAAAAATGGTCAGAGTTTAGTTCTTGGTATATTTTGGTGAGCTCTCTGATGGTGTCTGGGTCTTGCTCTGTCAGCCTGCCTGGAGTGCAATGATACAATCATGGCTCAGTGCAGCCTTGACCTCCTGGGCTCAAGTGATCCTCCCACCTCAGCCTCCCAAGTAGCTGGGACTACACAAGATTTTTCATTTTGTTGCCCAGGCTGGTTTTGAATTCCTGAGCTCAGGTGTTCCTTCCACCTCAGACTCCCAAAGTGCTGCGATTACAAGTGTGAGCCACTGTGCCCAGCCTGGTTTGCATTTAGAGATGCTCTGTCGGCAGACTCCTCAGCAGAGCCTGCCCTCTGCTGTGTCTTCCCACTGGTACAACAAGCCTGTTGCTCTTTGGGTGTCCTCTGCTCTCCTGTCTCTTTGGGGCTCTGGGAGACATAGGCTTTTGCATATTCACCTCACTCCTGGTCCAGTGTCCTTACTCATTCATCATGGGCACTTTAGGTCTTTCTGCTGCTCCAGATGTTAACAGGTGAATGAAGTCTCATAGTCACCCTGTCAACTAGTGGGTACAGCAGCTCGCAGAATAAAACTTTCTTTCTCCACATCTTGCATTATGTTATTATCTATCAGCTAGCATATATTGAACACTAGGAGGCGCCAGACCTGCCCTGTCCAGTACAGGAGTCATTAGCTACTCTGGAGCACTTGCAAGGCACCTAAAACAAATTGAGATGTGCTCTGAATGTAAAGTACACAATGGATTTTGAAGACTTAACACAAAACAATGTAAAATATCTCAATAATTTTTATACTGATTATATGTTGCAGTGATAACATCTTAGATATATTGGGTGATTAAAATGTATTATTAAAATTGATGTTATTGTTTCTTATTACATTTGAATGTAACTACTCAACAATTTAAAATTACATATGTGGCACACATCTTACTTCTATTGGACAGCACTGCTCAGGACACGTTTACTCAAATGTCTGTTGAGTGCCTACAAGGGTTCAGGCACTAGGCCAAGTGCTAGCTGCATGGTGGGGCTTATGAAAAAAATCAAAGTCTTTGCCTTCATGAAGACAGATAGTAATGTAAACACCCTGTGGGTTCTTCTTGCTGACTTCACAGATAGAGCCAATTTATCAAGGCAGGGGAATTGCAATAGAGAAAGAGTTTACCACTGCACTCCACCCTGGGTGACAGAGTGAGACCGTCTCAAAAAAAAAAAAAAAAAAAGTAGAGTTCATCAGAGTGAAACAGGCAACCTACAGAATGGGAGAAAACTTTTGCAACCTATCCATCTGACAAAGGGCTAATATCCAGAATCCACAATGAATTTAAACAAATTTACAAGAATAAAACAAACAATCCCATCAAAAAGTGGGCAAAGGATATGAACAGACACTTCTCAAAAGAAGACATTTATACAGCCAGCAAACATATGAAAAAAAGCTCATCATCACTGGTCATTAGAGAAATGCAAATCAAAACCACAATGAGATGCCATCTCACACCAGTTAGAATGGGTATCACTAAAAAGTCAGGAAACAACAGATGCTGGAGAGGATGTGGAGAAATAGGAATGCTTTTACACTGTTGGTGGGAGAGTAAAATAGTTCAACCATTCTGGAAGACAGTGTGGCGATTCCTCAAGGATCTAGAACTAGAAATACCATTTGACCCAGCAATCCCATTACTGGGTATATACCCAAAGGATTATAAATCATTCTACTATAAAGACACATGCACACATATGTTTATTGCAGCACTATTCACAATACCAAAGACTTGGAACCAACCCAAATGTCCATCAATGATAGACTGGATTAAGAAAATGTGGCACATATACATCATGGAATACTATGCAGCCATAAAAAAGGATGAGTTCATGTCCTTTGCAGGGACATGGATGAAGCTTGAAACCATCATTCTCAGCAAACTAACACAAGAACAGAAAACCAAACACTGCCTGTTCTCACTCATAAGTGGGGGCTGAACAGTGAGAACACATGGACACAGGGAGGGGAACATCACACACCAGGTCCTGTCAGGGAGTAGGGGCCTAGGAGAGGGATAGCATTAGGAAAAATACCTCATGTAGGTGACGGGTTGATAGGTGCAACAAACCACCATGGCACATGTATACCCATGGAACAAACCTGCACGTTCTGCACATGTACCCCAGAACCTAAAGTATAAAAACTAAAAAATAAAAAAATGAAAAGATTTAAGGGACTAGTTAAAAGGCAATAGCAGTCATTCAAGCTTGAGGTGTTGATAACTTGTACTAAGGTGGTAGCAGCAGAAGTGCTCAGTGGGGAAGTATGTTTCACCTGTCCCCAGTCTTCCAGTTCTCTGGGCTCAAATGAAAACAAAGACAAGAAAATATAAATAAATTAATAACTAGGAGAAGCTCAGCTTTCTCTCTACTGTTTCCAAGGAGCTCCAGAGAGGAACTTACATTTTCCCGGTGATCTCTCATCCTTGCTCCTGATCCCCGCTCTAAACTCTGTACTTGATTCTCTGTTCGGCTTGCTCTGAATGTGACCTTGCCGTGCTCATAAAAGTCTAGGCTGTGCTAATACAAGTCTAAGGAAGTAGTAAAGCTTCACTGAGGACTATGGAAAAGGTAAAAAAAACCAGAGTGTGAAAGAGAAAACAGCCTTCACATCAGTGTCTGTTGGTAAAGATCACTTTGGGCATTTCCTCCTCTCTCCTTTTCCTCCAGCTCCAGGGTTCCAACTCCTTTTCTTGAGTTTCAAAGAGAAAATGTAAAAGTCTCCCTCCTTCCTACTCAGAGCCAGTTAGTGTTACTGCCCTCTTTCTCTTGACCTCTTGCATCCAGATGCAGCTGGGGCTTTGCCTTCCAGAAGTACATGGCTCCAAAGCAGTATACATTTTCCTTGGCTGAAGCTTGAAACCATCATTCTCAGGATACAAAGATTCATGAGACTGTACCTGTCTTCAAGTAGTTCCTTGGTTGAGTCCCTTTAACATGAAATCATCTGAAATTAGGTTTTTAAAGAGAATTTTCTTTTTCCCACATTTGTATGACCTCATTTAATCCTCATATGAAGTAGATGTTGTGAAGCAGAAAAGAGAAGCTAAGAGAGGTGGCAGACTAATTTGCTCCAAATTATACAACAAGATCAAGAAAAGATTAAAAACTGCATCCAGCTGAAACCCTGGACCCATCACCACCAGCCTACACCACCTCCCCTGCAGAGATGGGCCCAAGGGCAAGGTCATTATTATCTCCTCACAGCACCACCACCTACTCCCTCTCCTTTTTGGAAAGCCACTTTTCACCTTGATGACTAGAGACTCAAGATTAAATTTTGCAGAAATTGTATAACCAAAACCGCATTCTAATTTAGTGCCATTTTTCCTCTTAAGGTTGATATTGTTGTTTTCTCTAAAGCACAATTCTCTGTGTGCCCAGGAGCTGGTAAGTCACTTAAATTTATTCTATTTCAATAAAAAGCAATAGTCACCCATGGAGATTCCAGGTGAAATTACAACAGAATTCTTTGAATTCTAAGCAAGGAAGAGACGAGTCAGAGTTCTGAACACTTCCTCCAACTAGGCAAGGATATACTAGCATCTTAGTGGGAAATAGAAAACAAAAAATTGCAAAGGCTGTGGTGGTGGTGATAATGGGAAGAAGAAGAAAGAAGGAGGAGGAGAAGAAGGGGAAGGAGAAGAAGAAGGGGAAGGGGGAGGGGGAGGAATCATCAACATTTATTGTCATTTGGTGCGAGGAGGAGGAGGATGAGAAGGGGGAGGAGTCGTCGTTGTCATCAACATTTACTGTCACTTGGTGCCATGCACCGCGCCAAGCACTTTGCATTCATTGACTCATTTAACTCTCACATCAACTCTGTGAGGTTGTTCCTACTGGTATCCCCATCTTACTGCTGAAGAAATTGAGTCTCAGACAAATTTACCAACGTGCCCAAGATCACAGAGTCTAGATGTTTTATTTTTAAAGCACATGAACTTCTGGAGCATTTTAGTAAGATAACCTGGAGAGAAACATTGGTCCTCAGAGCCTCTTCCAGATAACAGAACATCTAGAAAAGACAAACATCAACTGGGTGTTACTGAAAATTGGTGTATGAACCAAATGCCACTGCCACGCCTACTGATAAATTAATTGGGGCAGCAATTAATTTAGTTTTGGTTGCACCAATTTAATCATTGAATATTTATTCAAGTCATCACAGTGGAATGAATTTGATGCATTCATTTACTAATTTATTAATTCATTGATTAGCTGACACATGCCAGGTACGGCAAGGCACTGAGGATACAAAGATTCATGAGACTGTACCTGTCTTCAAACAGTTCAGAGCCTAGAAGGGGACCATAGACTTGGCAGGGTGGGACTCTTCCCGACTCTGCCCTCTCAAGCTGGCACCTTCAAGGCTAAGGTAATAGAAGGGGTCCTTGTGTACTGTGGCAGAAATGCAGATATTCTTAGCAGTAGAGAAAGGATTGTGTCAGGAGGTGTGCAACCTTCCCCATTTGTTTTTCAGACTTTGTATTCTGAGGTCAGACCTATATGGTGCTTCCTTTTTCCTTTCTTTTCCATTTTTAGAAGCAGAAGCTACCTTTCCTGTGTATCTGACAGGAGACCTGTGTGGAGCAGAAAATGGAGACAGATGCATGCAGCTGAGACACAGCAGACAGCAAACCTTTGCAGGGGACAGCAGTGGGGATCCAGGAGAAGGGAAGGACCATCCAGGAGGGGAGAGAGACCTTGAGAGAACTACACTTGGTGCAAGGTATTGAGGGGTGGCCAGAAAGGTGGTCCTGGGGAAGCAGCTGTACCCACAAATGTTTTACATCCAGCAAAATAACGTTGTCCATCTTATTAAATAAATGTTGCTTCTTTGAATGGCATTAAATTTGTGGTATTTAATATTTAATTTGTAAATGTATTTTCATTTAAATGTATCAGTAATAAATCTGATTTATAAATAAAAATATACTTGACTTTATATAGTCCTCCCTTATCTGTGGTTTTGCTGACCCACAGACAACTGAAGTCCAAAACTATTACATACAATAAGGCATTGAAAGAGATACCTACCACATTCACGAACTTGTATCGTAATAAATTGTTATAATTGTTCTATTTTTTAATTAATTTCTTACTATGCTTAATTTATAAATTAAATTTCATCATAGGTATGTCTGTACAGGAGAAACATAATATATATGTGTTCAGTACTATCCGTGGTTTCAGGCGTCCACTGGGGATCTTGGAACATAACCCTTGCAGGTAACAGTGCACTATTCAATGTACTTGGATGTGGAAATTTAGTAAAAACAACTCAGGTATGCATAGAATTATTTGATTAATTTTTCCATTTTCAAAATTACAGTATAATTTATAGTAAAATGTACCCTCTAGTGTACAGTTCTGTGAATTTTGACAAACATGTATAGTCATGTGGCCACCGCTATAATTAAAATGTCAAATGATTTCATCATCCCAAAAATGTCCCCCAAGCTCCTGTGTGGTTAACCCTGCTTATCACCCTGGCTCCTGGCAACCACTGATATGTTTTCTGTCTCTGTAGTTTTGCCTTCATAAGAATGTCACATTAATGGACTTGAACATTATGTAGCCTTCTAAAAAACAAAAAAACTTTGTTGAGGTATAACTGACATATAATAAATTGCACATATTTAAGGATACAATTTGGTGGTAAGTTTTGATGTATGTAAACACTCACGAAACCATCATCACTATAAAAATAATGAATATATCCATCATTCCAGACTGTTTCCTCACGCCCCTTTGTAATCCCAGTTCCCATATTTCCCTGGTCTCCCATTCCCACTAATCTGCTTTCTATGACTATACATTACTTGGCATTTTCTAGAATTTCATATAAATGGGATTATTCAGTATGCAATCTTTTTTGTCTGGCTTACATTCAGCATAATAATTTTGATATTCATGTGTCTTGGGTATCAATAGTTTGTTCCTTCTTACGGCATAGTAGTATTCCATTGTAGGGACATAACACGATTTGTTTGTACTTGCATGTGCTAAGGGACATTTGGTTTTTTTTCAGTTGTGGACTATTATAAAGCTCCTATGAACATTTGTGTACGAGTCTTTGAATGGGCTTTTTCACTTGGGTAAATACCTAGTAATGAAATGGCTGGGTCATACAATAGGCATAGGTTGAACTTTTTGAGAAACTACTTATTATTTCCCTAATAACTAATGCTGTTGAGCATCTTCTCATGTGCTTGTTTGTCCTCTGTATATCTACTTTGTTGAAATGTCTGTTCAGATCTTTTGCCTTTTTTTTTCTTTCTTTTGAGACAGGGTCTTGCTCTGTCACCCAGGTTGGAGTGTGGTGGCACAATCTCAGCACACTGCAACCTCCCCTTCCTGGGCTCAAGCAGTCTTCCCATCTTAGCCTCCTGAGTAGCTGGGACCACAGGTACATGCCACCATACCTGGCTAATTTTTTCTTTTTTTTGTAGAGACAGGGTTTTGCCATGTTGCCCAGGCTGGTCTCAAACTCCTGGACTCAAGCAATCTGCCCACCTCATCCTCCCAAAGTGTTGGGATTACAGGCGTGAGACACAGCACATTGTCCTATTTTTTTAATTGAGTTTATTTGCTTGTGATTTTTGGATATAAGTTCTTTATAAGATATGTGATTTGCAAATATTATTTGTTTCAATGTGTGGCTTATCTTTTGATTTTCTTATCCACATCTTTCAAAGAGCAGAAGTAAATTAGTTCCCCCTCATCCAGGAGGAATACATTTCAAGATGTCCAGCAGATACCTGGAATAGTACTGAACCTTACACACACTGTTTTTTTCCTATATATAATACCTATGATCAAGTTTAATTTATAAGTTAGGCATAGTAAGAGATTAACAATAATAAATCAGAGCAATTATAAAATGCTCTTAAAAGTTGTGTGAATGTGGTCTCTATCTCAAACATCTTACTGTATGTAACAATTTTGGACCATGGTATTCACTGCGGGTAATGCACAGATAGTGAACTACAGATAAGAGGAGACTACTGTACTTAATTTTTATGAAGTTTTTTTTTTGTTTTATGGCTCAAATTTTGGTTATATAGCTAACAAATCTTTGCCTAACCCAAAGTCACAAAGATTTTCTTCTGTGTTATCTTAAGAACTTTTATAGTTTCAAGTTTTACTGTTAGGTCTATATTCCATTTTTAGTTGATTTTTGTATAGGTTACAAGATATGGAACAAGGTTCTTTAAAAACAGTTTGCATGAACTCAAGTTTCAGAAACATTATAATGTTTTCTCAAGGAGCTTGCTTGAAAAGGGAAGGGAAGAATCAGATAATATCAAGAAGGTGGTATAAAGTTAAAAGAATTTAGGATTTTATTTCCTTTATACAGGGGAAAAGTTGGAAATGTCTTAGATCACATAGACAACTTGAGGGAAAGGGATTGAAAAACCAATAAAAAAGATTCTCCTCATCAGAATGGAAGCTCAACTTTGACCATCTTAATTATTATGACTACATTCCCAGCATCAGCACAGTGGCATGCATATAGTAGGTGTTCCATAAACTGTTATAGAAGGAAAAAAACAAGGCATGAATGCAAAGGGAAATGGAACTAAGAGTATAGTTATGGAAGGAGTCTTGAATCAGCCTCAGTGACTAGAGGAAACTCCCAGAAAATGAGCAAAGGGAGATAAAATGGTAGAGAAGTCCAGGAGTTCACACCTCATAGCCTTCATCATCTTTTAAATTATGAAGCAAGGTTGTCTGCTGGGGATGGGGAAAGGAATATGGAGAAGACCTGAGGAGTCCACTGAAGTACAGCAATACCCCATGCGGGCAGGGAGGAAGAGCATCCACTGTGTGCTGAGTGAGGTGTTTCAGGAGACACTGTGAAAGATGGGATTCCCTACTATTCAGCCGTAAAAAAGAAGGAAATGCTGTCATTTGTGACAACATAGATGAACCTGGAGGACACTACGCTAAGTGAAATAAGCCAGGCACATAAAGAGGACTACCACATGATCTCAGTCATATGTGAACACTCCATTTAAGGGTGTTGCTACTTTGCAGGGCCAAGATCGGTGCCAAGATCGGTGCTACCGAAATTTGAGAAATGGGAAAGAAGGAGGCAGGAGGTGGAGGGTAGGGAATATGAATTCACTTTCTGACATACACATTACGTTTCAGACATCATCTGAATGATCACAAAGGCAGCATGAATCTGTAGGTTACTAGGGTCTAAACAAACACTGAAAGGTCAAGGATGGAGAGGGAAGTTTGGTAAAACCCTGAGTGACTTGGGGTAGCAACAAGTGGGGGCATGTTATAAGGAATGCCCCACAATATAGAGGTGAAAGAGTAGTAGGCACAAATAAGAAAAAAAGAAAACAAACCTACCCCAATAGAATAACCAAGCTTGCTGCTGACATCTAATAAAAAGTGGAGATGCCCTGGCACTGACCTATTTCTTACAGGTCTTTAGGCTATTCCAAAAGTATGTACGTCAGGAATTTCATCACTAGAAGCAGAAATACTTATCTGTGATATATTTCTAACACCACATAATCTATTTGTTCATAAATCTGCCCCACCAGATTAAGAAAACTGGCAACATACATGGTTTCATTCTCTACATTCCTGACCTCTAGCTGATTCTAAGTCAGAGTAGCTACTCAAATGTCTACTTTTATTTTGCTATAAATAAAATTTTGCTATTATACATAAGAAGCCAAATGACACAATTTTGGATTCCCTAAGGGTGATGGGGTGAGGAGATACATACAGCATCAAAAGAATCATTTGTAGCTAAAATATTGTCCTCAGAAAACTGGACATGCACTTACTGATTTTTGCCCTGTTGATCGGTCCATCGAATGCTGTATAGTTCACTTGCATTTCCATTTAGCCAAGAAGGAGGGTAGGACTGCTTTCAGCCCATGGGGGCTCATGCATTTATATGCTTGACAGTCTTACACTGTGAGGAAACAGACAACTAACAAATGCCTCTGAAGTACATTTCTTATATGTCTGAAATGAAACGAGCAACATAGGTTTAAATTCCAGACACCTAAATAATTTTTTTACCCCAAAAGATCTATCTCCAAAGGAACTTTTCCAAAAAGTAAAATTTTTAACAGTGTCACCTTTTTCTGAATTCTCAATATGGGCTATGCAAGCTGGTATAGCTACACTTTGAAGAAACAAATATATTGAAAAGAAAAAAAAGCACAAGGTTTCCTTTGACTTTAATGAGTAGACTTTCAGCTCATTTCCTTTAAAATGCTGCCCCTGAATTGCAAATTACTTCATGGTCTTTATTTAGTGAGCTCTCTTCCTAGACTGACAGAGCCAGCTGCAGAATTGTACTGTCTGTGGAAATAATATCATCAGCACTTTGTCGCTGAATAAGACCACAATCATTACATTTGGCTTCTTTTTGCACAGCAGGAACTGAATATACGCTTGTTTACAGCAACAATATTCAGAAAGTTATCACTTTTGTACTCTATCAGTTGGCAACTTAAAATCAAAGGAAAATTTAGCATGAAATACCTGAATCCCTTTTTAAGGTTATTTAAATTTTAGCACATTGCTAATACTTAAACTCTTAGCTTTTTTTCTAGGATTCAAAGAGTATATTAATTATTACTAATTTTGATATTAAGTCAGAGCAGAAAGTACTAAGAAATCAATTTATATTATACATATTTATATTTCTTAGATTTTTGTTCCAACTTAGAAATAAAATTTTTGAGAACCACATTCACCATGAAAAATGTTGTATAAATTTATGTCACATCTTTTATTCAAGTGAAGTTCTCATCTGGCAAATATTAGCAAAGTAGTCCATTAAACTATAAATAATTTTAATTTGGCTCTCACCACGTATGAAAATAAGCAAGTAATTCTGTAATTTGAGAAAATATTTTACCTTTTCTTTATAAAATAACCACCACTCTCTCTCACACTATTTAATAAAAGCTTTATTAAAATGAAGCCAAAACATTAACACCATTTATATGTACAAGACCATTAAACATTTTATTTTTCTATCTTTAATAAATGTTCTTCCATTTTTTGTCATTTGCTACTTTCCTAATTTGAAAAATTGATTAATGTGAAGAAACATTACTAAATTAAACAAATGTAAAGTTTAAATTTAATTATTAAACTGTTGAGTTTAAATTTGACAGCTAGTTTAAGGTAGAAGACCTTCACAGTGCAATTACTTTTACTTGGTTTCAAAACTACCCCTAGGCAAATTGTTTCTCCTAAAATAGAAACTACATGCAAGAAAAACACAAGCAATGTTCATCATTTAAGATAAACTTAAAAACAGTTAAATTTTTAAAATTAATTTTAATACAAATTAATTTGTTACCAGTTAGCTATATAACCTAGAGCCTATCAATCTCTGTGTGTTTTCTCTTTTGTTAAATGTAGAGCTTAATTCTTGCTCTACATACCTCTCAGGATTGTGAGAATAAAGATGATACATGTAAAATCAACTTGGAAATTATGGCACTATTGTAGAGGTGGCAACGAATGGGAAATATTTTAGCAGATATACTGAACTCAGTTCCCAGCCAAGAACCAAATAATTTCAAAAATATTTAAGTGCAAAGAAACCACTAAGGTACCATGTAATCTCCTTTTACTAACAAATAGATGTAGTAATAAGACAAATCCAGACATAGAGTACTTGCATCACTTTATGATAATACATGATAAGGAAAAGTAAAATTGGCCAAACCCTGAAAGTTTCTGTTCTGTATATGTATTCATGGACACCCCCAATGCATGCCATGCTGGTAGTGGGGATATGGAGTTGAATGGAATTGAGTCACTGACCTCCAGAGGCTTGCAGTCTGGAACAACCTGCTGAAAACACAAAAATCCCGCACTATGGCAACAGAGAAAGATGTGCTGAATGGTCTTCCGGATCAGGCCAGACCTCCCAGGGTGACAGGAGAGCTCAGTCTTCAAGAATATGTCAAAGATTGCTATGTGAGAAAAGGAAGGAAAAGTCATTCTAGCTGAAAGGAACAGACTAGATCAAAGCATGAGACAGAAAGAGCAGATGTTTAGAATACATTTAATTATAATAACCAGCATTCAATATTTTAGAAATTGTCAAAAAGACAATCAGTCAAACCACTATTTATTGAGGTTCCAAAATATATCGGGCTTGTGTTAAGGGCTCTGATATATATTTAGTTAAAAATACAATGAAACTAAGGTCCAGGGATGTTACTTAGCTTGCTGATAATGTTGTGGGCATATTAATAGGGTGTCTTTTTCATGGTATCAGGCTGATGATTTTTCTCAGCACCATATCCTACTTACAGTTAGCTTTCTAAGAAAAAGATCAGGTAAAGTTAAAACATTTTTAAAGTTCTCCAGTTTGATTCTTATCTGTAGGCACATCTTTGTAATAAACTTGAAATAGCAGCATTCTGTACATGGCGTAAGGCAGTTACAATTCCTTCCAAAGGAATGAGAATTAGGAAATTCCTGGGAATAGTCATTGTAGGTCAGTTTGACTCAACCAATTGTCTACTGCTTGTGAATAACTTTTAAAAAGGTTTATTGCTAATCATTCTTCCCTGCCACTTGCCTTCTTACCTCAAATGTAAAAGATGAGAAACAAAAACTTTAAGGCAAAGCTCTTATTTTACAATATCATTTCAGGATTAAAACAACATGAATTGAGTTACAACTATGTGCTTGGATCATAGAACTAGTTTAGTTTCTTCATTGAATTAACAGCATCATATTAAGATTTGTGTAACTAGAGCAGGGCATGGTGGTGCAGGCCTGTAGTCCCAGCTATTGAGGAGGCTCAGGCAGGAGGATCACTTGTACTGAGGAGTTCAAGTCCAGCCTGGGCGACATAGTCAGACCTTGTCTGTAAAAATAAAATAAAATAAAATAAATAAATAAATAAATAAAGATGTGTGTAACTGAGGTAAAGAACAGGCAGAAATACTGATGATCATTCTGCCAATTTTGTAGATGAAAGAAGCCTTGCCTTTTTTTTTCTATTAGCAGTACTTAATGTTCACTACATTCATTCATTCATTCACATGAGTTATTTTTGATATAAAGGTCATTAATGACATAAAATTGCCTATTATAATGGCTCAATGTAAACATCAGCAGTCTGTCAGCAAGAAAAGCTTCATTATTCATGAATGCTGGTCAAGTCTTGCTACTAATTCATTTGATGATGACACAATTACCAACTGCCCCTTAAGCTGACCATTCCCCTCCACTGCTATCACTGCAAAAACACATTGTCCCCTATCTGAACACAGTATCTTTCTGAGTGTCATTTATGGATAATGTTGAGCTGATTCAAAACACACTTCATAATTAACAATGTGAATTATTTCACATCATCCCGCCTCTTTGTCTTATCATACAGTCATTCTTCCAGGCAGCAAGCTCCAACTACTCTGTGCCTCCTTCCTCTTTCTCCTCATATCTAGTTACCACAACTCTTCTGCCCAGACTAGTTCTGGAGGAATGTTTTTCTTCTTATTCCCCTTTTTCATGAATTTTTTTAAAAAATTATTTTTAGTTGACAAATTGTATATATTTATGGGGTATAATGTGGTATTTTGATATGCTGGAGTAATTATTAATAATGCCTTCTTTGACTCTTAAATGTGTTCCATTTTGGCTGATAACTTATACGGTTACTTACCCATATTCCATTAGATATCAAGTTTGTCTTTGCCTTCTCTGCCTTCAGGCCTTCATTTTTTCTTTCACCAGGGATACTATAATAATCTATTTATGATGTTATCCTCGGTTTCCTCTCTTTTCAACCCATATTTTAAAAGTTGCCACAATAACTTTCATTTTAAGAGGCTGGCCTTAAAACTGTTATTACTAGGACAGGCACAGTGACTCACGCCTATAATCCTAGCACTTTGGGAGGCCCAGGTGACAGGATCATTTGAGTTCAAGAGTTTGAGACCATCTTGGGCAACATAGCAAGACCACATCTCTAAGAAAAAAAAAAAAATTAGCCAGGCATGGTGATATGTGCCTGTAGTCCCAGCTATTTGGGAGGCTGAGGTTTGAGGATCACTTGAGCCCAGAAGGTCAAGGATGCAATGAGCCATGATCATGCCACTGCACTCCAGCCTGGGAAACAGAGCAAGATCCTGTCTCAAAACAAAATAAAACAAAAATGTTACTCCCCAGCTGCCAAACCTTCAGTGGTTCCCCAATGCCTACTACTACTACTACCTCATTTTAGTCTACAAGGACTGTTGACTCTTGCCATCACTGTCTCTTTTCATATAGCCTCCAGTACACCTGATCTGAACTATTCACTTTACATTTGGAGTGTTTTTTTTGTTTGTTTGTTTGTTTGTTTTTAATTTGAGATAGTCTCATGGTTCCCTGGGCTGGAATGCAGTGTTGCATGTTGCAGTTAGGGCTCACTGTAGCCTCAACCTCCCAAGATCAAGTGATCTTCCCACCTCAGCCTCCCAAGTAGCTGAGACAACAGGCACATGCCACCATGCCTAATTTTTTTTTTTTTTAGAGATGGGGTCTCACTATGTTGCCCAGGCTGGTCTCAAAGTCTTGGGCTCAGGCTCTCCTCCTGCCTGGGCCTCCCAAAGTGCTGACAATACAGGTGTGAGCCACCACGCCCAGCCCCTTTGGGTGTTTTTAAATCTTTTGTATTTATAATGAATGCAACCAAATGTTAGATCTTATTAGAAGTACTAAACTTTTAAAACACCATATCAGGTTAGTTGAAGAGCATTTTGAGTACAGCAGTTATACCATTAAAAAGGCCATTACCATGTACAACTAATTCTCTGTGGGCATTTGATGTCATTACTGCACAGCCAAAAAGAACCTATCCCACAAACCAACCAACCACCAAACCATCTAAAGCAAAACACATAATATCAAGGCATAAGCTAAAAGGGTAATCTCTACATCTGCAATATTTGGTAAGAACTTTGCCAAAATCAAACTTGCACTGGAGGTTGCAAATGGCATTGCATCAGCGAATTTTTGCCAATCATCTTTTGTTGTTGTTGTTAATTTCAACCTCTATTTTAGCTTCAGCAGGTATATGTGCAGGTTGTTACCTGAGTGTATTGCATGAAGCTGAGGTCTGGGGCATGACTGATCCCATCACCAAGGTACTGAGCATAGCACCCAATAGTTTTTCAACCTTTGGCCCCCTTTCCCTTACCCCTCTAGTAGTCCCCAATATTGCTGCCATCTTTATGTCCATAAGTACCCAATGTCTAGCTCCCACTTATGTCAGAACATGTGGTATTTGGTTTTCTATGTTAATTCGCTTAGGATAACCACCTCCAGCTGCATGCATGTTGCCACAAAGGATATTATTTTGTTCCTTTTTATGGCTGCATAGTATTCCACTTACCAATCATCTTGATCTCTAAACTGAGAGCTGCATCCCATTTACTTATTTACAACTTTTGTATTCCTTTCCAAGCCTCCATCCCTATGATTCTTTAAAAACAAAATGATTCAGCAGTATTTTGATTATTGGTATAATGCGCTCAATATAGAATATTTATCACACACAAAAGCATAATCAGAAAAATATTGACCTTAATGTTGCTGCCTACAACTCCTAATGTTATAATACATTTCTTTCTTTCTTCTTCTTCTTTTTTTTAAGACACAGTCGCACTCTGACACCTACGCTGGAGTGCAAACACAGCTCGCCGCAGCCTTTAACTCCTGGGCTCAAGTGATGCTCCCACTTTAGCCTCCTGAGTAGCTGGGACTCTAAGGTTCATGCCACATGTCTGGCTAGTTTTAAAAAATATTTTGTAGAGACAGGGTTTTGCCATGTTGCCCAGGCTGATCTTGAGTTCTTGGGCTCAAGCAATCCTCCTGCCTCAGCTTCCCAAGCTACTTTCCTTTTTTCTGTTTTTTGTTCTCGCATAATTGAGATGATAGATGTCAAAGTTTGCAATTTTTTTGTCCTGTTTAACATGTCACAACCATTAATAATTTCCTCATATTATTGAAATCTGTTAAAATATTTAATGGTAGCATGTTTTATCATATAACTCAACTGTTTTTAATATGATGAACATAAATGGATGGACACTGGGTGACTTTTCTGAAAGAATGAACACAGGACTTCCTATACAGGACTGGCATTTAGAGTTGACAGTGTAGATGAACACATTGGTGGGAGAGCATCCTAGAAGCAGAAGACTGGCCGTCTATGTTAGATAATAAAAGTTGTTCATTATTCTTCCCCAACATTAGAAAAAGGTCAGCTGGGAGACTGTATATGTCTTTTCCCTTCTACCCTTCCCAAAAGGAGTCAATCATCAGCATAGGCTGAATACATTATAAGCGGATTAACAAGTAAATTGCACAATAAAGGCCAAAGATCACAGAAACCTTGTGGGTGGAGGGAAGCTTTGCACTGCCCACTGCTGGAAGGACTGGTGAACATGTAACATGACCTGAAAATGCGCAGAGTGGTGGTGGCCTGTGACAGTAAACAGGTTTACAAATCTTAATATAAAATCTCTTAATATAGAGATGGCCATGTATGTGGCTGAAGAATTGACCAGGATGTGGGGAATCTCTTGGCAAGACAATTAGGCAATAGGCCACCAAAGCCTTTTAAAAGGCCATACACTTTGACACAGCAATTGGACTTCTGAGCATTCTACGAAAAATAAATCCAAATGTTAACTACAGTAAAATTACTGCAATGGTAAGAAATAAGGAACAACAATGCACATCAACATTAGACTGGTTAAATAAATTATGTCATGTCCAAACAGCAAACGCAATATATCCATTAAAATGTTTTATATGTAAATGATGTTTACAGTATATGGTGGAAAAAGAAACAGCTTTTTGGAATTCTATATTCAAAACAAACTAAGAAATATATAGTCATTCATTGCATAATGATGGGGATGTGTTCTAAGAAATGTATTGTAGGTGATTTCATCATTGTGTGATCATAGAGTGTATGTATGCAAACCTAGATGGTATAGCTACATGGTACAGCCTATCGTTCCTAGGCTACAAGCCTGTACAGCCGGTTACTGTACTGAACACTGCAGACATTCTAACACAATGGTTATGTATTTGTGTACCTAAACATAACTGAACACAGCAACAACATATGTTACTTGGGTGATGGATACACTAAAAGCTCTGACTTCACCACTGTGCCATCTATAGATGTAACAAAATTGTACTTGTACCCCACAAATTTATACAAAATTTATTTAAAAGATTAAAAAATGGTACATCTGTATAAGGCACTTAATGTGACTGGAGCTTGCAGGACTGGAAGTTGCTCTGGGTGAGTCAGTGGTGAGTGAAAGTAAAGGCCGAGAACATTACTGTGCAGTACTGTAGACTTTATAAACACCCTACACTTAGGCTATACTAAATTTATTTTAAAAACAAACGGTGCCACAACGTTACAACATCACTAAGTGATAGGAATTTTTAAGCTCCATTACAATCATACAGGACCACCACCATGTAGGTCATCCATTGCTAACTGAAACACCGTTATATGTCCCAAAGTGTTGATAATGGTTTTCTTAGAATGTTGGGAAAATTGATAATTTTAATTATCTCAATTTGGCTTATTATATCTCTTTTCTGATTTTCACTCAAAGGAGTCATGTATATCTTATGTGTTTTTTTTTT
>NW_012115322.1:1234379-1268220 GCF_000951035.1 Colobus angolensis palliatus | reverse complement strand
GCCTCCTAGGTTCAAGCGATTCTCATGCCTCAGCCTCCCGAGTAGCTAGAATTACTGGCGTGCACCACCACACCCAGCTAATTTTTTTCTATTTTTAGTAGAGACAGGGCTTCACCATGTTGGACAGGCTAGTCTCGAACTCTTGACCTCAAGTGATCTGCCCACCTCAGCCTCCAAAAGTGCTGGGATTACAGGCGTGAGTCACCACACCTGGCTGTAATTTTTTTTACATTAACAAACACTTTAGGCCAGGAGTGGTGACTTACAACCATAATCCCAGCACTTTGGGAAGCTGAAACGAGCAGATGACTTGAGACCAGGAGTTCGAGACCAGCCTGGCCAACATGGCAAAACCCTGTCTCTACCAAAAATACAAAAATTAGCCAGGCATGGTGACACATGCCTGTAATCCCAGCTACTCGGGAGGCTGAGGCAGGAGAACTGCTTGAACCCAGGAGGCAGAGGTTGCAGTGAGCCAAGATCACACCACTGCATGCCAGCTTGGGTGATAGAGTGGGACTCTGTCTCAAAAAACATACTACTCTATATGCTGAAAAGATAATTATAAAAATTTAAGTGGCATACTAGGATGTGTTTTGCACACACATCTGCAAAAACATGACAAGAGATAATACATTCACTATTAAACAGAGCTCCATTGGCAAAATTCGTTAGCACATGGTACTTATATTTACTATTTTAAGAATTTAATTTATTCACAAGAACACCAAGATTATGATAAATGAATAAAGCAAAAGAACAATTCGGAGGAAATTAAAACAGCAAAGAAAAATAGTCTTACTAACTAAATAAGTGGAAAATATAACAATATGCTTATCCCTCTGTTAAATTGGAAAGGGTTTTGTTGTTTCATATATTAGTGAAAATTTGAAATAGGCACCCTCAAATCCCATCCTACCATTTAATCTAGTAGTTTCACCTGAGATTATAGCCAAAAGAAGTAATTTTAAATATGAAAAAACACATAAAGTAGATGTCCATTGCAATGTTATTTGTAATAATATAGGAGATACAGTAGAATATAATTTGGGGATCTAAATGTATTGGAACTGTTTCAAAAAGATTTTTTAGGTAAACATCAATTTTGGTATAGAACAATTTGCTAGAATGCAAAGTATGTAATGATGAGAATAATGGGTCACCTAGGCATCCCAACTCGTGGAATCCCAAAAGGGTGGTAATCAATCATAAGGAACACATTCAAAAGGACTGTTAGAGGTTATTCTAATGTTGTGAAAATCTCATCAACTTCATGGGACAAGTTATTTGCCAGCAAAAAGGGGATATTCCAGATATCAAAAAATGAAGGAAGAATGAGCATAAAAGATGAATAAGACAAAGCTGTTTTTCCAAAAAAGCTGGTGTACCATTTACTATTTCAATGTCTGCAGATGCTGACAACAAACTCTGGTATGTTACTTACATTCCTTGATGTAGGTCCACACAGATTTCAAATACATAAAATTTCTATATATCTGCCACTGCATGATGCTTTTAAGCCATTTTTAAGGAAATAAGTACTATTTCTACTAAAAGACTGAATGAGAAAAACATAGTCACCTAGAAACCCTTTAGAAATTAGGCAGAATTAAATGAGAATTGAGGTAAGTGTTAAGAATTAAACGAGGCAGTATGCTGCAATCACATAGGTCAAAAAAACACCTACCTATGAGAACAAAAGATGTAGAAAAAAAAAACAAAAACATTAGTAATCCATTCATTCATCCGTCAACACGTATAAATTGAACACCTGTTACATACCAGGCACTGTCTGTGTTCAGCACAGAGAGATATAATTGCCATCCTGCGGTCTACATTCTAGTGGAGGGGAGAAACACAATATTCAAGTCAGCATGTGACTGAGGCTGACTCCTCTCTCCCTTTTTCCCTTTTTTCTTCTGTTTACTATCAACTATGCTCATGAATGTTCACTTTAATAATATTCATTTTAAATGACTGAACTTTTCTCAGATTTTAAAAGAAATCAACTATGCAAACTAATCATAATTTGTCAGGCTCATTTCCAATTCTAACATTCAGAAATAAAAGAGAGAGAGCTCTCTATAAATTGACCAGTGCCAGAAAAGTTTCCTAGAGAAGATCAGGACAATCTTTTTGTCATTTGCACAATGCAGCTGCCATACCTTTTCAATTACCATGTGGATCCCAGTCTTCCGACACTGAATCTGCACGTTTAGAGAATAAACCAGAATAAAAACACTGACAACACAGAGGTGTGAATAGTAATTATAATTAACCCTTTCTAAAAGAAAAGGTATATGTAATAGTACGTAACAGAGTAACAATTGTAACTCGTCTTTTTTTTTTTTTTTTTGCCTTTTTACTCAAAGCATAAACCAGAGACAATACGTTATACCAGATTAACATGCAACTTAAAAAGAGGTTAATGTACATATTAAGCATGGAAATTCACCAGTAAAATCTTATTTGTTTGTCATTTTACCCCAACTACCTTCACATTATTCTTCCATTTCATAATCAACAAGGTTCTACTTCTGGTCACCTGATAAACACCTTGCATTCCTGGAGCTTGACATTTCAGTCAATTATGGACACAAGAACATTGTTACAAGTATAATGAAAAAACACATCTACAAAGTAGCTGACTGCACTGCTTTCAATGAAGGTCCCCACTCCAACCTGCCCACTCCCACCCTTTTCTCAGCACAAACATAAATATCCCCCAGTCATTCATGAAGCTGTGTTGTTAAAAAGGTCCTGAAGCATTATTACCCTAGACACCCAACACATCAGTACTACCCAAATAAAAACCACCCAGGCACTCTAAAATTGTTTTTCAAACATGCCTTGTGTGTAAAATTTTCCTAGCATACAGAGAAACACAAGTTCGCAAAATGATAAAAAGATGAGACAAAATTTCTGCCTCTTCTTGCATGCAAATCTTAAGTCAAAACCTTTTATTGTTTTGGAAATTCAAATACAAGAAACCTAAGATTTTCTTATTTGCTTGTCAATGTGCATAGAGCTCAATTGGCAGGGATGGGGAGCGGAGGGGGGGAAGGTGTTACACAAAGAGACTAGGTGGAACCCATTTTTATCTAGGCTTCTCTAGGACAATATGATAAACAAGAAAGATTAATATCTACAAGAAGAATGTCATATTTAAAATCAATATGATTAGTAAAATGTATTTTACGTACAAATTAAAATGATTAGTATACATTTCTCTCATCTCTAGCAACCAAGAGAGCCCTCATTAGACATAGCTGCCTCCTCAATGCTGTATCCTGGACATTAGCCTAAAAAATATCTTTAAAAGTGCTTTGCAGGTATCACCTCATCTCATGGAACCACAGAGGGATGTAAGAAAAGGCTACTCCAATCTAAAGGACTATTTTCAAGCAAAAATAGAGGAATTCTGTGTATCATCAATGAAAGAAGTTTAGGGGAAGGGCATAGTACATACTACAATAATTTAAAATCATATGCACATTTCACTTCCCATGCACGATGATTTCTAACATGAAACAATGTAACTATACATCACTGAAAATACAATCAAGCTTTGCTCCAGAACTTACAGCCACACTCTACAGTCAGTTAAAAAAAAAAAAAACCCTGGAAGAATATATGATATATGTATTCAGATTCTATTAGTCTGATTTGTAAGTAGAATCTAAACAAAGAGGAGGAATTTGGGCACATATACACATGCACAAATGGCTAAACATCTAAATGATATGATACAAAATTACCACTAAGTATGAGAATCAAGAGGCTACTCTTATGCAAGCAACAAACTTTTACTTATGATTTCAAACATACAGTTTAATATTCTGTTAAAACTGTTTTAAAAAACCGTAGTAGGGTTCAGTTTTCTAGTCTCGGCATGAACTAATGCCAGGGACACGACTATTTGTAAAGAGATAAAATGGTGTGGCTTGTGCTTCATTACATCCTGGTTTGTTGAGGGTTAGGTGAGTGTCTTCAATTTCAAGACTTTTTATTCAGGCCAGGCACAGTGGTTCACGCCTGTAATCCCAGCACTTTGGGAGTCCAAGGCAGGCGGATCACGAGGTCAGGAGATCGAGACCATCCTGGCTAACATGGTGAAACCTCGTCTCTACTAAAAATACAGAAAATTAGCTGGGTGTGGTGGTGGGCGCCTGTGGTCCCAGCTACTTGGGAGGCTGAGGCAGGAGAATGGCATGAACCGGGGAGGTGAAGGTTGCAGTGAACCGAGATCACGCCACTGCAGTCCAGCATGGGCGACACAGCAAGACTCTGTCTCAAAAAAAAAAAAAAAACAAAATAGAAAAAGAAAAAAGACTTTTTATTCAAATAAAGCACAAATTGTGACAGAAACCCTCTAGGCTGTGTCATCAGTTAAGACAAGCACATACGATACCATAGAAAATATATATAATTTATTCAATAGGCTTAAAATCAACACAAATTCATTTTTAGGCACTTCTTGAGTATAGACTATGGGAATTTTTACCAAAGAACGGGATATCTAGCAGGTAACAGCATAAAGATTTAAACTTTAGTTTTCAGAACAATACACAAGGGCTAGACAACTGATAAGAAATACTGCATAACTAATCCAAGTGTATCCTGGAACATTTCTTCCCAATTTGACAGGGCTTGAGGGTTAACTAGAAAGTTACTTTTTAGCATCCAAAATTCTAATTTCTGGCTTTCTTTCCTTTTTACTCTATTATCATGGTCTTAAAATAAACTATCATACGTTCTTTGAGGGAACATGATATAGAAGTTTTATTTTTGTATAAGTGGAGCTTTAAAGACATATTTCTTTATCTGCATTTACAGTCAATGCATGACAAGTGATTATTTTGATGTCTTTTAAAGCCCATTTAAACAGGTTTATTTTGTAAGGATAGGCTTTCATTACTAACTCCTTTAGACATCTAATGCTTATCTCTGCTTTGTAAGTAAACATGAAGAAAAAAATGGGATGTGAGCAACAGCTTCAAGAATGCCCTTAGGTTATAGGCTACATATAAATTTGGTTTGGCATCTTTTTCCAACTCAAACTGAACTGGTATTCTGTGAAACATAACCATTCTTGGAAGTGGGAAGATAATACACATAAAACTTAATCCCGCCCATGCCTAACTAGTAGCTCAAGGAAGTGGCACAGTCTGGGTATTTCTCCTAAGTTTCTGAATCTACTTCCCAACATGTGAAGTTAAATTAAGAAGCATGAAAATGTTAAATATAAAGAATTATAATATTGGCATCTATATGCTATTCACACTGCAAGCTGGTCTTCTGATGGACTCCACATCTCTGATAATGCTCTCTAATGAGCAAAGTCCAAATCACTGCCTCAAGTCAGTGGTGAGAAGATAGCAAGGAACTAGAAAAGCTGCACAGAAACTACTGGTTTGGAAACCACTGCCTATAACAATGGTTACAGAGAAGGTTTAAAGTAACCTCCAGGACAGAGGTATCTTCACTGATAGTAAATGAAGACACAGGAGAGAAGGGGATACCTGAGCTATGGGGAAGCTGATCTTGAAAGCAAGGAGATCCAGATTACATTTGGAGAGTGGGAGGGGTCAAAGTTACATGGAGAAACTTGTCTCTCCCCAGCCTTGAAAAAGGGATTGATGACAAGATACAACCGGGCAATTGAGGGAAGACTGGAGTTTGGAGATAACCGATGATGTGGTACTATCTCCTATATACAAAGCAGAGCCTATTATACATACATTCCCAAATATGCCTGCAGAGAAATCTAGAAAGTTGTCTATAGTTTTTCTATTTACACTAATATAAACAGGTTTTGAGGTTGTCTGTACTGTATGTGGTTGCTGTAGTGACAGCAAGAAACATAAAATGCCTATACAAGAGAGGACAATAGAGTCATGTTTCTAGGCATCTTAATACTATATACTGAGATAAAAAGGAAAAGAATGTCAGGGACTTCATGACTTTGCTCAAGCTCTGTGCACTTCTCTAGGTCTCAAATGACCTAGGCACTTTTTAAAGGCCAGAAAATAAAAACTCTTCTTCCCTCTATTTCATCCCGTGCTTCTAAAGTCATTTTCACTAACTATATTAAAAATGCCAGCCAGCAGTGCTAAAACATTTTTATATTCTTAAGGCAGAATGTCATATAAGAAAATGAATCCCCTATCCACTTCCCCACTATAACCCCTAAGCCACCTGCCTTCGTTGTATGCTTTGCCCATTATGAGGACCAAGATGTACTGGGAAGATAAAAGAGAACCGAAAATTTCAAACAAGAACCCTCTATATAATGTGTAAGATATACTTTCACAGATGCTATTATGACAAAATTAAACATATTCAAATGCTTATAACATATGGTTACTTTTGCCCAGATATCAAAAGAAGTTAAATGACTTTCAAAATTAGTATCAAAAACAGGATATTTAAATCCAACCACAAGTACAGAAGTATGAATCTTTGTTCTTCTCAGAGCTGAACACAATGACTCCATGAGATGTTTTCACTCAAAAGTGGCATACTGAAAACCCAAAAGCATCTCCCTTTGCTTAATTCCACTTAAACTACATACAAATTGCCAATATGACTTTTCACCAGTCTCTCCATCTTATTTGAAAATAATACTGTTAAAATGATTTTGACATTTTCACATATAAATTTATTTTTTCCCAACTATAATTTTGGTTTTATGTACAAGTACACAAATACCACCTTATTTTTAATGTTTACCTTGAAGGGTAGAAAACAAAATGTTTTATAAATGTAGTATAAAATTACACATCTTCTCATGACGTCAAGTCAATAATCCACTAAACCAACTGTAACAAGGTGCATGCTTTAAACATCCAATTAAGAATAAATCTGAGCCAACATCTTGATGACAAGGTAATGTGCTGATACTGTGTTAAACGGATGTGGCAGTAATCCAAGGGATTACTAAGCACATGATTATTCAAATTAAAAAATAAAAAGGACAAAAGGTGTGGATTTTCTGGGCTACATCACAGAATATTTGTCTGGTGAAACCGTAATCCAGATTTGGGTGAAGGAGATTTTTAATAGATAACAAGTAATTCTTTATAATGATTTGAAAAAGTATGAGAACATATGAGAAAAGCTTAGTAATTTAAGATTTACTTTTGTAAAACCATGTGGACAAAGATTAAATGTTATGCTTGCATTTTGAACATTATAAATATAAAACACAAAACATTCAATGTTAAATACTGATCTCCCATGCCTGACCTGGATTTAGATATTGAGTATTTCCCATTTTAAAGAAAGAAAACTTTCAAAGTTTTGTCAATATTTAAAGTATATACTATTATTCCTCACCAAAATCTTCATGAAACTTAAAAGGCTGATATTAAAAGTAGTTTTTTTTTCTTAAATATGCTAAAACATGTGAGTTTGGATTAACCTTCAGATTTTCAAGGCATGAAAGACACATAGAGTACCCCAGAATATGTTTTAACACATTTAGGATAAGTTTGTTTACAATTGTGACAGTAATACCTTTAACTTTCAGACATGGAAAAAATACCCTAAGCAAACATACAGGGTGTTTTGGGTCAAGTTACTTCTTAGTACAAATAATACATTGTAGCAATCAATTTTTAAGCCGAATTCTTAGAATCATTCAAAAAACACTTGCAGTTTATAATTGTCAAGGCATTTATGTAATAGATAATACAACAAAACTTAGAAATAAAAAATCTCACACTATATTCCAAGTACCAAAATAAGAAAGAAACTGGCAAATTAAGAAATTATCAATGTTGCTCAGAAACATGCCTTACTTTTACTCTGAAATTCACTTTAACTCCTTGACGTATAATTTAATGCTTAAAAATAATATAGCTAAGTTGTTTAATAGTACTTATAGAATATTACTTTTCTGGGTAGACATGTTTCACACAACAGTTTTCAACGAATGCTGAGCATTCATTTGATAATTTTAATCATAATTTGACTCACTGATTAATGGATTAATAATTTATTCAGTAATTTAGATGCCATAAGAACCACTGAAAGGAATAATCTGATAGTTGCTCATTGTACAATCCTGCCCATTAGTAATACTAAGCTAAGAATCTGATAGCTATCCCACTCTGTTGAATTATGTGTTTCCATGTTTGTGATTTTGGTCAACAACAAAAAATCAATACGCAATGTCATGCTTTTTCCTTTTTTTTTTAAACAAGCAGCTCAATGATTTGGGAGATTGGTTAGTACAATACAGAGAACATAGAGAGAAAGTATAAAATGGCACTGAACACCAATGCCAATACTTATCTCATTATGGTTATAATGAAGGATATTATTAATATTTGTGTTATTTTTCTCTGGAACATAAATCAATGCCATTAACTTGAACTTGAGGTATATACACAATACACACACAACCTTAAGCAAAATACTTTTCATAAGTAACATTACATTTTAAAATATTGGAAACTGAATATCTGTGCTGATTTGTATTTTGACTTAATGGAACAAGAAGAAAACAACATTCAACTAGGGAGGGTTATACTGATAATAAAGCTCTTAAAATTCAAAATGTCTTCCTCTCCCTTTGTACTTACCACAGGCTACACAATATCCTGAGAGGATTCATTATGAGAAAAATGTCAATCACAGCTTTAATAACTTAACTTTGGAAAAAACTAATAAGAAAGTAAATTGGAAGGTGAGACTTCATCTTTGTTTTCAAATAAGTGGTCTTAATTTTTCTTCTTATAGAAAAAGTTTAAATCAGTTTATTATAAATATATCTAAACCATTAATTTTTGCAGCTTTCAGGTAAAGTCCAGCACTTCATTTATACAAAGTCTATGAGAAGAGGTCAGTAGAGATCATCTAATCTTAAGTCGTGACATCATCCATTCAAGTCCTTGGCACAATCTATAAAGAAAACAAAATCATTTGATTAAATTCTGAACTAAGAAGCTACAAACAGCAAACTAAAAGGCAGTATTTTTCATTTAGCTAAATAACAAATGAAACTAAATTTCATTTAGTTTAAGAACATTAAACATCAATAATATTCAGTGCTTGGGCTGCTGCAGTGAAGCCATATTCTCATACGTAATACACCTGTGCTTTTTTTGTCTTTCCTCTTTTTAAGACAGGATCTCCCTCTGTCACCCAGGCTGGATTGCAATGGCACAATCAATGGCAGCCATGACCTCTGGGCTCAAGCGATCTCCTCACCTCAGCCCCCCAGTAGCGGGGAGTAAAGGCGTGTGCCACCACGCCCAGCTAATACATCTGTGCTCTTTTGGTTCCGTTATATCTCTAGTCCCCAGAATGCTGTCTGACACTTTTAAAAAGCTTTATAATTATACAATGAGTGCCCACAGAAAGCAACATATGTCAAAAATATATCTGGCAATATGTATCAAAAATATTTAAAATATCAATACTCTGCATCTTTTTTTACTTCCAGAAATGTATCCTAAAAAAGAAAATCAGACGTAAACATAGACTTACATACAAAACTGTTCATTAAAGTACTTTTAATAGGAAAATAAT
The DNA here is from genome assembly GCF_000951035.1 of Colobus angolensis palliatus. NCBI lineage: Eukaryota > Metazoa > Chordata > Mammalia > Primates > Cercopithecidae > Colobus > Colobus angolensis. The sequence continues at coordinate 1,258,683 of NW_012115322.1, read as the reverse complement.
TTCTGTCTAGAAATACAGAAAAAAATTCATTACATTTGTATGATGAAATATTTAAAATTTTCCTTTCAAAAATGATTTCATAATTCTCATCACCAGGAAATGGAGGAAATAAAACCATTTTATAATAGGATAAAATGCTCATGATATAAATGACAAATGGCAGAATATTAAACAAAATATATATTTTGTAGTTATTAAAACAAAGTATACACATGTTACATAAATATTATAAAATGTAAGTATATAAAACTTTTGAAGGCAATAAAATTTCATATTGGTAACATCAGTTATCACTGAACAACTGGTAATTGAACATAACCCAAAATACAGAAAAGGACGTTCATTCTGGTAAAAGAAACTAAAAGTTCAGCAAAAGAGAAATGGTTGTACACATTAAGTTACAATAAAATGAAGAACTGTTAATATGTATTAACTATTATCTATGACAAGCTTTTGTAGACATAAAAAACTATGCTACAATATTACATTTTTTTCAATTCAGATTTTTGTTAAGTATGAGTCTAATAATGTAAAAGAAGACACAAATAGAAAAAAGACAGCAATGAGGTAAATAAATGGTTGTTTTGGGGTGGTTATCCCACACTTTACTCCTGTGACTAGATTTGTTACTTTTAAACTGACAGGAAATAGTATATAAAAATAATAGAAGAAGAGATTGTTTAACTCCAAACTGATAAATGAACAGTAGTTACCTAATAGCAAACTAGAAACTGACTTAACATCCATTCTCTTAATTAATCTTTACAACACTGAGATCAGAATCCTCCCAATGTTACAGAGGAAATCCAGGGTTGGCAATGTTAGCAAATGGGAAAAGTGGGAGTCAAATGAAGTCTCACACCGAAGTTTGTGATCTCCAATCCACTGAATCAAAACGCTAATGCATACTAAAACCAATAATTTAGATCAAGGCAGCTGAACTATAAAAGAAAAACAGAACATTTCTCTCAAAACTAAACTCATCTACTACCTTCCTATTTTTAAAACAAAGTTGTTTTATCTCTTTTTAAAATGAAATTGAGTTGATACCAATGATACATTTTCCATACAATTATCAAAGTATATAAATTAAATCTATGTCAATCCTAGATGACTTGTCTTCATTGCCAAATATTATAAATCCACACTTTGGCTTGACAAAGATATATATATTAAACTATTTGACAAATATTTAACATATTTTTACTTAAATGAATACATGGATAATTGGTATTATCTGTGATTTTTTTAATGAACAGGTTTTTTTTTTTAATTAAAAAACCTTTTTTAAGGTTCTAATTATGCTCTTCCAAATGCTGGTAATAGTGCCTTCTATTAAGATTTAGCTTCAATAATTCATTATATTTGGTTTACCCTTCATCGTGGTCTTGAAAGGAAAACAATTTCTTCCACTTGAGCTAATTCGTCTATACCCCATGCTTTTGTCCTTTTCTAAAACCTCAAGAACCCCAAACTTAAGACCTCTATTTAGAATCCTTTATAGCTTATTTCTTTTTTCCTCTGCTTTTAAATGCAATCATGCATCATTTAATGACAGGGATACATTCTGAGAAATGTGTCAGGTGATTTCATCACTGTGTGAACATCACAGAGTGTACTTACACAAACCTAGATGGTACAGCCTAGTATGCACCTAGGCTCCGTGCTATACAGTCTGGTGCTCCCAGGCTACACACCTACATAGCATGTTACTGTACTAAATTCTGCAGATGACCATAACCCAATAGTAAGAACTTTTGTACTGAAACATATCTAAAAATAGAACAGGTTATTGTAAACATACAGTATTTTAATTTTAAGGGACCACCATCATATATGTGGTCTATCACTGACGAAAACATCATTATAGGGTGCATGACTGTATATACAGATCCACCATACTTTGGAAAAACAACAACAAAAATTGTACTTTATTTTGATCCGTCTTTTGCCTTTTTATCCTATTTCCAACCTCCTCTATTTCATCTGCCACACTCAAGAGTTTACAAAGCTATTTTTGCTTCCTAAAATATACCTCCTCTTTAAACTACACTTACCTCATGCCCACTCTCCCAATGCACAGAATTTGTTCTGACAAACTGGTTGAATGTACTCATTTGTTGTTAATTCAATGGTATCCTCCATCTCCTGGTCCTTGACCTTAGATTTGACAATGCCACCCACACCACTTCCTTCTTGAAATACTTTCAACTGTGGGCACTAGACAGGGCAAATTTCTACTCTAGGCACACACTTCTCTTCCAACACCTATCATTCCAGAACCAAGGACCATCATTGCTACACTCTCTCCAATTCCCTCAATCCTTCTTTTGTTTAAGTGCATCAGTTCCAACAGTCAGTAACCCCAAAGTAGTCTCAGACATAAATTATCTTTGATTTGAGCTTCTTTATGCATAAAATATCACTTACAAACAATTACTCTGTAGGACTGTTATGGGGATTAAATGAAGCACTATATGGAAAGCACTCCAGACACAGGACATGCTCAGCAAGTGTCAGGTCTTCAGTTCCACTATCATCGTAAAATGTATTTCCTAACTTCTCCAGCTGTCACTGATACTCCCATTTCTCTGAGCTCCTACAGCAATTTTAACAGCTACATGCTTACATGTTCAGTAGGTTTATGTGTATTATGTTTACGTTGTTTTACTATTTACAGAACCACCCTAAAAAGTCTCTGATTATAGACATGAACTACAGCTTATGTCTGCCCCTTACGATGTTTTGTACAGAAGAGCCTTAAATATTTAGGAGTTTAAAGAAGATATACATGTTTCTAAGCAATATACAAGTTCGATAACATCTAAGAGGAAGACTTCTTACCCCTCGCCAGTTAGAGCACAGCATGCCTGGATATGCCACTGGTGATCTTTAATAGAAGTTAGCTTCAAAAACTGGGAGATTTCTGCTACAGTCATGCATTCTTTAACATCTTGTTTATTAGCAAAAATCAGCAGTCCAGCTTTTCTTAGGTCCTATTAAAGCAAATAAAACTGTGAAGGCCAATACATTTTCCACATATTTTTCAACTTAATTAACAGAATCTTTTTCACAATCTTAGTAAACAAGAATTTCTCAACTATGTGACATAAAAGCATCTCATAGTGCATAGGCTGATAACACATTTTTTATATTTGTATGTGTTTACATATTTCTTGTAGTCTTAGACTACCATTTTCTATGGTCCTAAGTGCTATATTTAACAGTCATGTTTTCTGGTATATATACTACCCACCCCCTAAATCCAAAATTAGGCTTAAATGGCAAAGAACTACCTTTTAGCCTAATACTTGAGAGCTCTCCAAAATTCTACCTTGCCTATACTTTTCTGTTTTACCTTACATCACTCCTATATAAGTCCTCTGCTGTAATTAGCAACCTACCCTACTGTTCTCTACACAGTTTTGGGCACTGCCATCTCTATGTTGTTCATATCATTTCTCTTGCATATATTTCCTTCCCTCCAACCTCCTAAACCAGCCTTTCCCAACCATGATTCCACAAGAGAATTAAGCTCCACAGAAAACGATGAGTGACTACATTGCAAATCTTCCAATAATGTATGTAGCTAGTACCTTCTAGCTGCATAGGAAATAAATGAATCCATTTCAATATATGCCTTAAAGCTTAGGGCTTAATTCTCAGTTGAAGTTCTATCCTAAACCAATCCTATTCACCCTAATTTCTGTCACTGTATATGAAGATTTCTTAGATTTGAATATGTAATATGGCCATCTTGGAGTGGCATTAAACTTATCAAGTTTCCCCAATTAGAAGTTCTATCGCTTCAATGCTATGACTCAGAGGCAAGTTCTTTAGGCTTTCTGAATTTGTTCCTCATTATCTTTTGAGTATCTGATCTGAGCAAAACACCCACTGCATTAACCCTTTTCCAAATGTAATTGTGCACACTCCAAATAACAGGTATAATGTTTTACTCACAAAATAGGCCAAAGGTTCTTAGTCTCTTCCTGCCCCACTCCTCTCTACCTGCCAGTTTTAAAGCCAGGGACTTCCTTGACAATCTGTTTAAAATCACAGACCTTTCCCTGGAAAACGCACATATGCATATACACAAAATTTTTTAAAGTTTATGTACAATTTTAGAGTGTTAATAAATATCCTAAATTCCCTACATGGATACTGGGCCAGGAATCCATGAAGGATGTACTCAATTAGCAAATGAAATTCTCATAAAATTCTGCCTGTTATATATTAAGAGATATAAAATTAAGGTTTTGGTGCCACACTTGCAAATTTTCACAACTGTTGAATGGCATCTGTCTTCTTAGGGATTTTACTGAGATATTTTGGTTTTAATAATGTGTGTATGTGTTTGAATCAATAAAATCTTCAGCAGATACAAAATGACTCGTTAGAATATAGTTTTGATGATTCTGATGCAAATAAAAACATTAGTAGTGTATTTATATTTCTTATTTGGTTAAAGGAGTTACATAAAACATTTTACATAGCAATCAAGACTAGGCCAGGCGCATTGGCTCACGCCTGTAATCCCAGCACTTTGGGAGGCCGAGGCGGGCGGATCACAAGGTCAGGAGATCAAAACCATCCTGAGTAACACGGTGAAACCCCGTGTCTACTAAAAATAAAAAAAAAAATTAGCTGGGCGTGGTGGCGGGCACCTGTAGTCCCAGCTACTTGGGAGGCTGAGGCAGGAGAATGGCGTCAACCTGGGAGGTGGAGCTTACAGTGAGCTGAGATCACACCACTGCACTCCAGCCTGGGTGACAGAGCTACACTCCATATTAAAAAAAAAAAAAAAAAATCAAGACTGACTTTAGTTACAGTGCCCTCTGCAGGATGGTAGCTAGTAATGCTACCACAGTTTATACAGTTATCTGAATAAGCACGGTCAGAAAGGAATACTGCTACAATGTTCACAATTGAGATAAAGTATAACTTGTATACATATAGTCATTATCAAGGATATACAGTAAATATTTTTTCTTTTCTCCTAAACAGAAAATGAAACCATTAATCAGCTGGGCGTGGTGTGTCTCACACCGGTAATCCCAGCACTTTGGAAGGCCAAGGTGGGGGATGTCTTGAAGCCAGAAGTTTGAAACCAGCCTAGCCAACAGGGCGAAACCCCGTTTCAACTGAAAACATAAAAATCAGCAAGGTGTAGTGGTGTACACCTGTATTCTCAGCTACTTGGGAGGCTGAGTGATGAAAATCGCTTGAACCCAGGAGGTGGACGTTGCAGTGAGCCAAGATAGTGCTGGTGCACTCCAGCCTGGGTGACAGAGTAAGACTCTGTCTCAAAAAAACACAAATAAAAGAAACCATTATCAATAGTTGTTACGTGGCTGAGTCAATAAGTAGATGGACTTTCCATGGGATTTAATTCCTATCTTTCTATCTTCTCAGTTTCAGTATGTCTTGCTAGTGTGTGCTGAAGTCTTATATAGGTGAAGTTTGCTAACGTTGACATATTGAAAGAACAACCTTCTGACAAATACTTTGCACAAGTTAGGACACATGGTTTATATTATTGTAAGTAATTTGTATTCATTCTTAATGATGAAATGATTTGTAGAAGCCCCTAAACTGGAAATTGAAAAATACAAAAAGTAAAGCCATTTAATAAAAGGTCTCCAAATACCTTAAATCAATTTTTCTAGATCTCAAAGGTTCAAACTTTAGAGTTCTTGACTTTTAAGAAGTTATTTTATCAATTTTTAAATATTTAGAAAGAGAAGAAAATCTTCATTTGCTTTCTATTATATAACCCCAAAACTGAAATGTATACATTAGAACAGTAGAAAATAGATATATTAAATTAAGGCTGTTCATCAACTCGGCTTAACAAGGGGTCAAAGTATAACGTGAACAATGGTGATCTTTTGTACATAAGCCATTTCAAATACTTTAAAACCATTTCTGCTACAAATTTTAAGTCTAAGATATATTTTAGTTTTATCAAGGAGATGAATAACAGCAATTGCAAGACACATTTACTTAGTATCTTCTATATACCATACATAGTTGGCAATTTGTTTCTTAAAACTTCATTTGGTGGATGGGTGCAGTGGCTCACGCCTGTAATCCCAGCACTTTGGGAGGCTGCGGCGGGCAGATCACCTGAGATCAGGAGTTTGAGACCAGCCTGGCCAACAAGGTGAAACCTCATCTCTACTAAAAATATTAAAAAATTAGCTGGGTGTGGTGGTGGTGCCTGTAATCTCAGCTACTCGGGAGGCTGAGGCAGAAGAATTGCTTGAACCCAGAAGATGGAGGTTGCAGTGAGCCGATACAGTGCCACTGCACTCCGGCCTTGGCAACAGAGTGAGACTCCGTAACAAAACAACAACAACAACAACAGCAAAAACACTTCATTTGTGAAGGTAACTCCTAGAAGTTGAGTCACTCTGAATAAAATTTCAGACTTTGGTGTTTGGAACCATTTTAAAATTAATGAGCTTTAAAGTTGAACACTTCATTTATGATAAAACTTTGAAAATTATTTTAAAATTTTTAGTTTTGTATTTTGCAATACTGTAAAGAATCATTATCAGCAATGACAATAAGATTTTGTTGGTTTATGTAGTATGTATGAAACATCCAACTAACATCATGTCTACATTTATTTTTCACTCACACATTCTCACTCTTTGATCCATTTGTCTCTCTCCAGAACTCTGTTTGGCTCTTCTTGACCCTACTGAGTAGCTTGCTCAAACTCCCAACTTCATCTGTAATTCCTTTCTTCTCTGGTCATCTCCTCATTCAGTCTCCTTTCACTTTCCAACTAGGCCCTACTTATGTCTTCTTTTTTCCTCTGCTAATAAAGAGTCTGAATGAGAATACTCAAGTTCAAAACCTAGATTTTAAAAAGCTAGTCAAGTCACATAACCTTTCTGGGTCCCAGTGTACTCACCCATAACAGATAAGGTTAAGTGACCTATGTAAGTTAATGCCCTCAGCTAGTAAAAATCAAAGACTTTGAACCCTGCTACTGAGCTCTTCATATATTGATCCTGCTGCATATTGGCCAATTAGAGTAAAAATCAGATAAGGTGACTACCTGTTAACAAAGTAAAAGATATAGCCCAGAGACAAATAACATTTGTATCAATTTTTCTTTTTCCAAACTCTTCATAAAACCACCCTTTGGAATAAACTGAAAAATGCTGCATTTTTGCAAAATATGAAGTTGAAAAGAAAAAAAAAAACAAAAAACCTTTGTCTTCTGCCTCTGTTATGGGTTACTGCTTATATCCCAACTAGAAATGGAATTTGGCAAATGAACACAGAATGGCAAGATGTATTTCTGTAAATCTCCAGGAGGTTTAAACACAGCTGCCGGAATTAGAGTCCAAAATAGGAAAAGGTGCATCTTAGTGGTCATAAGGAAATGAGGAACCTCAACTTACAGAACTACTTTACTAGGTTAGGTTCCCTAAAGCCCTGAAAGGTTGCCTGAAATACACAAAATTCTTAAAGCAACTCTCAAAAGCAGATCATCAAATCAATAATAAAATTAACATAAAACTTCACTACAAAGATATCCCTGTTTTCCTAAGCTTTGCAAAAAATTTCACTGAAATAAAAAAACTCTATATATCTAAATATTTTTTCTATTCCTATCTATAAATATGAGTTGAGAAAGTAGCTTCTGCAATATCCAAAAATACTCAATTTTACTAAATACTATATAAACACTATAATATTATAGTTATGAAGTTGACTATATTATTGTTTTTTAAACTTATATTACCGTAATATTTTTCTATTTAAAAAATTTAATTTTTAAATCAATTTTTATTTCTACTTATTTATTTTTAATTTTATTTTATTGTTTGAGACAAGGTCTCACTCTGTCATTTAGGCTGGAGTGCAGTGGCAAGAGCAGCTCACTGTAGCCTTGACCTCCTGGGCTCAAGCAATCCACTTGCTTCAGTCTCCCGAGTAGCTGGGACTACAGGTGCATGCCACCACACCTGGCTACTTTTGTTTATTTTTCGTAGAGATGGGGTCTTGCCATGTTGCTCAGCTGGTCTTGAACTCTTGGGTTCAAGTGATCCTCTCACCTCGGTCTCCTAAAGTGCTGTGATTACAAGAGTAAGCCACTGTGCCCGGCCGGTATTTTTCAAGGACTAAGAAAATGTGGCTAGTCATCTAGTTTTGTTTAGTCAAAGGGACAGTATTAGAGAAATCTAACAGCAATTACATTTAAATATTAGTCTGCTGAGTAACAATCAAGAATTGCTAAGCACCCAGGTACTTTAAAATCTCATTTCCAATGATAATCCTCTGTATAATTAATCTATTCAAAATGCAAAATGACAGCCACTTATAGCAATTACTTTTGCCCAGGAAAATTGTGAAACCAAATGTACCTAGGATAACTAAAATAAAGTTCTGCAACTTACTCCATAATCTTTCTGCTGCTTCCAGATACATTCCAAATTGGGAGATGGCAAAATAATCAAGCAGGTGTGGCCAGCAAATAACTAAATATTTTTAAAAATTTGAAATTGATAGCACCCTCATGAGAAACTAGAAAACAAAATAGCCATTCACATACCCTTCCCCATATCTAATGTAAAAAGACTACTTACTTACCTCATGCGCTAACATTTTATAGAGCTCTTCTCTAGTTACAGAAATCCTCTCTCTGTCTGTACTGTCCACAACAACTATTACAAACTAAAATAATTACAAAAAAATTATTAGTGATTATATAATTTGGTATCTGTAAAATTTATAATGTGTTTATTTGATATTCAGGCTATTAATATCAAGAAATTGGAATCTTATGGTATTGTTGGAAAATCAGAGCTACCTATACATTGTGAAGCCAAAAGGTCTGATCAATTTTAATATATTAACTAATTTTTAGAGAAAAGAGAATATGATACTAACATTCCAATTAATATATATAACGCATATCTGTTTTCAGTATCTTAAATGCTAATGGGCCTATATCCATCTATGTGCACTACAAATCAGTAAGAAAAACATACAATATGATCCTGAATTTATTACTTCCAGGTAGATATTATTTGTTAATATCAATCTGAAATCCTAAAAGGGCATGGGTATGGGAGTAAAGTAATGTGACAGTTAAAGAAATCAATTAAAAAAAAAATCAACCAACTGCAAGAATAAATCTCTATCTAAAAACAAGCTCTTTTCCTTACATAAGCATCACCTGCTACCTGCAAGCACAACCCCTTCATGAACTGATGAGCCTGGGATCAGAAGGTGCAATGAAAGACTTGTGATTGCTGTGCAGGACTGAGCTCCACCGCACTGCTTCCTCAACTCCGTGAGCACCCAAAAGGAACAGATCAGCAGAAACAGATGGAGATTTAACTTACTCACTTTATGATAGCATTTATGATGCCCAAGTTGGTTCTGACTGCCTATTAGTAACATGCACTATTTATTTTTTGGACCTAGATCTTAATTTTTAAATAAACTCTTACGATTTTCTGGATCTTTTCTATTCTTCAGACTACATCAATCAAAACGCAGATGTATGAGAACTGTGACTTTACCTCCCCTCTCACTTGACAGCTCACTGATAGGAGACTTTATCACTGTAAGGCCCATTTTATTCCAAGGTATTTTAATAAAGCTGCTAATTTTCAGAGTGTTGGCATGAATTTGAAACCTATAGCATTATGTATACAGTAGCATATATACCGTTATAATCATACATAACTTCCCTTAGAAAAAAAAAGATTACATGCCTAATGCAGTGTTGGGAAATCAGGTTGTTAGATACACTTAATGGTTTCTTAATGACTTAAAAGTTAGCTTTATGTACATACAAACCAGCTTTATTAACTTATAACGAACACTACAAAAACAATTGTCAGTCTTCTAATTCACAGGTCTATGCAATGAGGCACTTAAATGTCAAGGGTCTGAAATTTCCTTTGGAAAATAATGTGTAAATAAAAAGACATGATTATCTCTAAAATGCCTTATAATGAAAAGAAAAACAATTATTTAATGTGCAATTGTGTTTTGTAAAAGAAAATAGTAAAACTGGCTAGGATTCAAACCACCAAAACCCTCTCATTTGGTGAGCTAAACTCAGTCAAACATAAATAGAGAGAAATGAAATTATAAACTATGAGATGGAAGTCATTTAAAAAAAAAAAACTACTAAAGACAAGTTCTGGGCTCAATACACAATCAAAACATAATTAACCACCAATTCTCCCTATAGAGGTTCAATGATAGTGGACATATTAAACAATGACCCTGGAATAGGAAATCAAAGATTTTACTCTGCTTAAACTCTCTATAAATTAACATACTGTGATATTTCAAAAAGATTAACTATAAGGGCTCAAATCTAGATGTTTTCCAAGCATTCTGTTTTCCAAGCATTAAATATCGTAAGAAACATTACCTCTGTGTTAGTATAGTAAGTGTTCCAGGAAGAACGAAGAGATTCTTGGCCACCAATATCCCACATTAGGAAACGTGTATTATTAATCACTATCTCTTCTACATTACTTCCTATTGTAGGAGATGTATGTACAACTTCATTCATAGAACTGGGGGAAAAAGTTTATATATATTTTACAATTAGCACAGAAGCTAACTTGCTTGAACAATTTTTTAATCAAGGACAAATCAGCATGAACTTTTATAATTTATACCTAAATATCTTTTTCCCACTAGTTTACAACATGAGTGAGGGTTTAAACAGGGCTAGAACTAGGTTGTAGGCTATCTGGCATATACTAGATCATTCCAGGAAACTATAAAAACAAATATTTTTCTACTTTCTTTTTTAAAATGTTACCCAGGCCGGAGTGCAGTGGCGTGATCATACATAATCAGTGGCATGAGGTTCACTGCAGCCTTGACCTCCTCAATAGGATCAAGCAATCTTCTCACCTCAGTCTCCTGAGTAGCTGGAACTACAGGTGTGCACCACTACATCCAGCTAATTTTAAAATTTATATATATATATATATATACACACACACATATATCTTATAAAGAGACGGCGTACCACTACGTGGCCCAAGCAGTTTCTCAAAGTCCTGGCTTTAAGCAATCCTCCCACCTCTGCCACCCAAAGTGTTGGGATAAAGGCGTGAGCCACTGCACACGGCCATATTTTTGTACTTTCTACAAACAAAAGAGCTTTAGCACAAAACAAATGGACAACTCAGTGCCAACTATATGCTCAATATCATATAAATTTCTTGCTTTCTACAAAGTATTGCTGAGATTTGGCTCCAGGTTTATAGCAACCTGCTTTCTTACAGGGTAACTTAGGTTTCATGTAATTTCTTACTGCATTCATTGATCGAATATCACCCAGGCCAAGAAAGTAACTAGAAATAAAATAATTTTCAAGACAGTTAATACTTACAATTGGTAAAGAATGGTAGTTTTCCCTGCATTATCCAGCCCAACAATGATAACTTTGTGCTCTGAAATAGAGAAAACACCAGTGATTTTTTCTTCAAAAAAGGAAAAAAAAGATTAATTCGATTATGGACAAAAATATATTCCGTATTTCACCCTTCTATCTATGGCACAATTCAGTGCATGGCACTTTATACTTTCTTGGAAGTCAAAAGAACATCCTAGGAAGACCACCAGAAGTGTGCCATTATACTCACCTTCCCCATTGCCATTATTCTAGAGACAACTCTCATCTTTCCAACCTCCTCTCTAGGAAGTCACAGCACTACATTTCCTCTACTCCTAGGCAAGCCTACTCTCAGTAAAGTAAACCAAATACAATCACAACGATCTACAAATGACTTAAAGTATAAATGTTTCACAATGGATTACGTCAATGAGGTTCTAACAGGAAATTCAGGCATCAACTGGGTACGTGTATGTGGAGTGGAATGAGTGGGAAGGAAAAAAGGACCATTTTTTAAATGGGTAATTGTAATTTATGAGTACCTTAAAGCCACAGGGCCACTGTAACATGAAAAACAAATCTAAGAACCGATGGCTATGGTGGCAGTGACTCCCTCCACCCGTTTGGCTTCTGTGGCACCACTTTCTCCAAGTTTTCTTCCTGTCTCTAGTCATTCAATTTTTTCAATGACTCCTCTTCCTTGGGTCTTCTTTCAAACATTCACGTCCCCAGATGTTTTCTTGCACCCTCTTCACATTTCAGCCAGGCACTTGTAAGACCCATCTATTTCCAGGCTGTCTGAAAGCAATCCGCAAAGACAGCACAGCATGTGGAAGAAGCTAGTGTCCAAGATGGCCTCTGGATAGTCATGCCATTATGTAGCCGCCTCCTCTTCAATCTGGGCTGGCCCTGTGACTTACTTTTAACCCATAGATGCAGCAGAAATGACCAGGCATGATTTCTGAGCCTAAATTATCAGAAACATTGTAGTTGCTGCCTGGCCGTCTTACACAAGTCCTCCTGTGGTAAGTCAGATACCATATAGCAAGCCCAAGACTGCTGTGCCTTTTAATGAGTAAGCCCAAGTTGATCATGTGGTGAGACCCTGTTGAAAGGGATGACCAGTCAGTCCCTATCTCTTCCAGCCATTCTAGCTGAGATGACAGACAGACAAGTAAAGAAGCCATCTTGGCTATACAGCATGGTCGAACATACGGAGTACTCTAATTTTATCTGCTATCTGACTGCAACCAAAGGAGACTCCCCAAGGTAGAACTTCCTAGCTGAGCTCAGTCAACTCATAAGAAACATGAAAAATAATAAATCATTGCTTTAAGTCATAAAATTAGAGTGGCTTACTACATAGAAACAGATAATTGAAGGAAATATTAATGGTATTATAAGACCTTGAGCAAATGACTTTTATTATTTCTCTGACCTTAAGTTTCTTCATTGTAAGATAGGGGAAATACTACCTATCACTCAGGGTTGTTTAACAATTAAAATAGCACACAGCAGCGCCTAGCACTGAAGAGGAGAGAGTTCTTAACCTGTTTTACTAGCCCAGGAAAAGATAAAAATTTACTAGAAACTGTACTTCAAATTTTGAATTTTGATCTTTTCCAAGGCTAGTAATATCCAGTACAACACTCTCAAGACACCGGGCAGTAGCAGTGAGCTGCAGCTCCCAGTCAGCCATGCAGTAACAAGGGTAAACAACCAATACTGCATAATAGTATATACTGGGCTATCAGACGGTTTTGCCCAACTGGAGGCTAATGTCAGTGTGCTGAGCACATTTAAGGCAAGCTAGGCTAAGCTATGATGTTCAGTAGGTTAGATGTAATAAATATGTTTTGACTTAAGTTACTTTCAACTTACAACAAGTTTACTGGCACATAACTACATCATAAGTTGAAAGGCATCTATAAACTAAAGTTCAAGTCACTCTCCCTACATAAGCTACACATATGTTCACAGCAAACATTTCTCTACAGCTACTCGTGGTATCACAAAATGCTGGAATTATCCTAATTATCCATTTAGGGAATTAGACCAATCCTTTAAAGTCTAGCTTTCCATGTAGAATCAATTTCTCCTGCTTTCCCACACTACCTCTAATCTACCACTTATCCTAATTATTTACATGTGCACTAATCTCAGCGTAAGAAGGCATCTTCCACCATATAGAATACATAATAATCATCTTTACATTTCTAGTGACTACAACTATTCCTGGCATAAAGAGGGTACTCAATAAATGTTGAATTAATATAAGTAATAAAGGTTGAGGATTATAACACCTCAGAGTAAGATCTTTATAATTCAAATGGTAGATGTTTTCCAAATAGTTGCCACTTACCAGAGGAAATTCCTAATGATCTATAGGCACCTGCTATTATACAAAAATAGGAAGATCAAGTAAATAAAACATTTTAATACAATCTATTTTATCCAGTCATCTATTTCTTTGTAAGAAAGAGCAGGCAGCTTAGAACCACTAGGGTCCTTAAATGACATGACCACCTGTCCCTTTTGTGAGTTATTAAGAATCATTTAAAAGACCTAGGGCCCAGGCTGGATGTGGTGGCTCACGCCAGTAATCCCAGCACTTTGGGAGGCTGAGGTGTCGGGTGGATCACCTGAGGTCAGGAGTTCACAACCAACATGACCAACATGGTGAAACTCCATCTCTACTAAAAATACAAAATTAGCGGGGCGTGGTGGCACATACCTATAATCCCAGCTACTTGGGAGGCGGAGGCAGGAGAATCACTTGAACCCAGGAGGCGGAGGTTGCACTGAGCCAAGATCATGCCATTACACTCCAGCCTGGACAACAAGAGTGAAACTCCGTCTGTTAGTTTCTTACAAGGTCCTTAATCAGTTAAGGAGGTTAAACACTTATTCCAACCATGTTACCATTTTTTTCAAAATAGTTTGCTATGCTTCTTTCATAACTGCTTTCAGAGCCTGAGGTACATTGAATATTGTCACCTAATGTTGGCAAATCTTTTAAACTTTTAAACTCTGAAGATGAGACAAGGTCTCACTCTTGTTGTCCAGGCTGGATTGCAGTATCACAATCATGGCTCACTGTTGCCTCAACCTCCCAGGCTCAAGCGATCCACCCACCTCAGCCTCCTGAGTAGCTGGGACCACAGGTGTGCACCACCACACCTGGATATTTTGTTTCTTTTGTAGAGATAGGGTGTCCCTATGTTGCCCAGGCCGGTCTCAAACTCCTGGGCTCAAGCAATCCTCCCACCCCAGCCTCAAAAACTGCTAGGATTACAGGTGTGAGCCCCTGTACCTGGTCTGAATTCATCTTTAGAGCAAGGCCATGCCTGCATGAGGGCCAGGTAATCGAGTCGTTGGGAAAAGGTACCTTTGCACCTACAAAGTTTTTAAATAGCATGGCAATTCTGCCTAACTCCATTTTTCTATGTCCCAAAATTAAGCATTCCCTTTCTGATGACATAACTGCTCTACAGTTTTATTAATACAAGCACTCATAAACATTTTTAATACAACTAGAATTCATTATCAAGCTATACTCTGACTTGGAAAAGTTTTTAGCTTCTCAGGTGAATACTGATTTTTAATCATAGCATTCTCAAAATGTCAGCTTATTTTTAAGTTCCAGGAATATATCCCGCCCCGCCTCCTCTCCATTCCCCCAATGTATTAGCTACAGGCCAGAATTTAGACGGGCTTGTCAGTAACAGGAAGAAAATACAATTACTCTGACAAATAAAAGAAATGGTACCCTAAAAATAGTACAAAATTAGCAGGAAAAGTCCAAAAGGAAACAAAAATATAGGCAAGAATCTATAATATATAACAATAAAGAATGAGTAAAAAATGTGTATATGTACAAATAATGTAGACAGAGACCACAAAGTAAAAAACAGTACTCTCTTAGTTTCTTACAAGGTCCTTAATCAGTTAAGGAGGTTAAACACTTATTCCAACCATGTTACCATTTTTTTCAAAATAGTTTGCTATGCTTCTTTCATAACTGCTTTCAGAGCCTGAGGTACATTGAATATTGTCACCTAATGTTGGCAAATCTTTTAAACTCTGAAGATGAACTTGACTTTAAAGTGGGAGACAAGCCACCTAATATCATCTTGGTCATAAGGTAAAAGGTATCTAAAATGAGGGCTTTTTGTTGTTAAGTGAAATATGAAGAACTATTTAAAATTTTGTTTCCAAAGAACTTCTAAAAGGAGTTTCAAAGGATACACTGAATAACAGTAGGACATATCGGTGAAAAAACTATATAGCCTCCTAAAATGATAGCTTTAAAGTAAAACCTCATCTGGCTTTAGTACAGGTATTTTTTAAAGTGGTCTCCTTACTTCAGCCATGTCCCTAGGACTTGTCCCTAGGGACTTGGTTATTATGTCCTAATTCCAAACCTGGTGCTTTCTAACAGTTCTATTAGGAAAAACTAGCTAGGCGAAAACTACTAAAATAAAAAAAAAAGAGACTCTTAGGCTGGGCGTGGCAGCTCACACCTGTAATCCCAGCACTCTGGGAGGCCGAGGCAGGTGGACCACAAGGTCAGGAGTTCAAGACCAGTCTGGCCAAGATGGTGAAACCCCATCTCTACTAAAAATACAAAAAAATTAGCCAGGCGTGGTGGCGCATGCCTATAGTCCCAGCTACTCAGAAGGCTGAGGCAGAAGAATCGCTTGAACCCAGGAGGCAGAGGTAAGATTCCTTATCATACCTGGCCACTAGCTGAACATGATCACCAAGGTAAAATTGCTCTGAACAAAACCATGTGCAACAACACAGAGACAAGTCTAAGATAAAGCAGATGGCAGAAATTACTCATTCCAGAATTTCATCTTATAACACAAGTTAGTTGCCTACTGAGGAAAGGAAAAACATTAACTGTTTCAAGATGCATCATCTTTTACACCCACTGTATGGAATGAACTAGAGAATCAATAAGCTGAAATTAGATAACCTATCCTGTGGTGGATTAGGATTTAAACTGCTTTAAATCTTTCTTAACAGTGCCTAGAAATAAAGCACACTGGAGAAAGAAGGTATAGTAGATGATACAGGGTAGGAATCCACATGTCTCGGCCAGGCGCGGTGGCTCACACCTGTAATCCCAGCACTTTGGGAGGCTGAGGCGGGTGGATCACTTGAGGTCAGGAGTCCAAGACCAGCTCGGCCAACATGGCAAAATCCCGTCTCTACCAAAAATACAAAAATTAGCTGAGTGTGGTGGCACACACTTGTGGTCCCACGTACTTGGGAGGCTGAGGCATGAGAATCAGTTGAACTTGGGAGGCGGAGGTTGCGGTGAGCCGAGATTGTGTCACTGCACTTCAGCCTGGGCGACAGAGTGAGACCCTGTCTCCAAAATAAATAAATAAACAGAATCCACATGTCTGGCACAGTGGAAAATGTTAATAGAGAAAAGCGCATCAGAGCCGGTGATAAGAAAGAAATGAAGTGGCTAGCCGTGGAATTTGGGCAGGGAAAGAAATCCAGTCCTGCCCTACAAAGTTAGAAATGGCTGGAAGTCCTAGTAGGTGAAAGGTTAGGTTAGTATTACGGTAGAACAGGAAAGATGAAAGGTAAAATGGCTATGAACAAGAGGAGGGAAACTAACCAAGGTCTGAAGCTTTGGAGGACCCATAACCTTCTGTCTGCACCTGAAAGTGAGTAAGTAAACTGAGGTAATATATTAGATAAACATGATGAAAAAGGATGAGTGTGACAAAGAAAGCTAAACCTTAGCCCAAATCTTCCCCTAACTCTTCTTGACCTACCTACTAAAATTTAGAAAAGCTGCTCTACTTGGTCTCTAGAACGTGTCATAAACTTTCCGATCATTTAATTTTGCTCACGCCATTCTCCACACTGCAGACCTTACTCTTCTGCCTAATTTTACAAACTCAATGAATTCCTATATACTTACAAATGCATAAATATGCAACCATGCCCCCAAACTCTTAAGACCTAAGCAGATTTCCAAAGTCAATCAAGGGAAACCAAACCAATACATTTGAACATACCATATTCTTAACAAATGGTTAAAATACTTGAAAAACAAAAAGGAAGAAAGAAACTCTAATCAAACATAAACAGAACCTGGAAAATATCCCAAAAAACCACATGTAGTCTGAGATCTCTGGAGGGCCATTCCAATGAAGAATCCATGATTCAGAGGATCTTTACCTCCTTATTCCACCCAAACACCTACAAACGACATTCATTGCCAAGTTCTAGTTGCTCTCTCCCAAGACATAGCTCTATTTGAGTTATTTTTGTGTGTGTTTTTACAATAAAGCACCAATGAGTTTTTTCTTTTTCTTTTTCTTTTTGAGGTGCAGTCTCACTCTGTTGCCCAGGCTAGAGTGCAGTGGTGGGATCTTGGCTCAATGAAACCTCCACCTCCTGGGTTCAAACGATTCTCCTCCTGCCTCAGCCTCTCAAGCAGCTGGGACTACAGGCAGGTGCCATCATGCCCGGCTAATTTTTTTGTATTTATTTATTTGAGACTGAGTCTCGCCCTGTTGCCCAGGCTGGAGTGCAATGGCATGATCTCGGCTCACTGCAACCTCTGCCTCCCAGGTTCAAGGGATTCTCCTGCCTCAGCCTCCCAAGTAGCTGGGCCTACAGGCACGCACCACCACGCCCGGCTAATTTTGCATTTTTAGTAGAGACAGGGTTTCACCATATTGGCCAGGCTGGTCTCAAACTCCTGACCTTGTGATCCACCTGCCTTGGCCTCCCAAAGTGCTGGGATTACAGGCGTAAGCCATCTGTACATGAATCATCAGAAGTTTACCGTACCCGGCCTAATTTTTGTATTTTTAGTAGAGACGGGGGTTTTGTCATGTTGGCCAAGCTGGTCTAGAACTCCTGACCTCAGGTGATCCATCTGCCTCGGCCACCCAAAGTGCTGGGATTACAAGCACGATCTACTGTGTCCCGGCCACCAATGACCATTTTTAATAGCTTCCTAAATCTAAGACATAGCATGTAGGTCACAATGAGAACTATGAACTTAAGACCAAACTCTGCAATGGGCTCAAAGACAAACATGTCAACTCAATGATAGGGTCAGATTAGTCACAAAGTTTTTAATACTAGATCAACTTTCTTTGAACATCTTTACTCTCACCACCACAGCCTGTTCCTTTCATTAGCAAGAAGTAAAAGCATCTATACAAAATGTAAATTTGTAGCCAAAAAGTGCTATAATGCACTTCATAATAAAGACCCCATAGAATCTCAATATGCCTACTATGAGAATGTTATTATGGACAAATGTAATAAAACTTTCAGCCATTCCAACTCTTTGATGCATGCAAATCATCAGAAGTTTACTGCTTAGTATGATTTTTTCTTTTAGACTATGTCACAGCATTCCTGTATTTACTCAAATAAGCCACAACCACCACACTGTTCTAATGCTTTGATGGAACTGTGAATTATCAATTAGGCTTCAATGTACCAATCAATACTTTACAGTTTTGTCATGAAAATGCTTCTTGTTTCCCTTCTCCTTCATTTCCTTTTGACGCACTCAGGCAATCTACCAGTTCCATTCATTGCCAGTCTTTAAAAGTTAATATATACTCCCCCCAACTCATCAGTCAATAACTTAAGCATAATAATAATTGTTATTGTAGAGAATTACTATCTCTGTGAATCATACAACATCGGAAAACACAAAAACACCAAGGAAAATAAATGGAGAGTCATCCTAATTCATCATTCTTACCTCATATCTGAACTATCACTAAGCCCTATCAATTCTTTGTCTCTCAGAGCAAAAAATTCCATTTGTCAAGTTCACTAAAGTTCTCTCAGTCCATAGAGCAGATCCTGGAATAAAGCATGAGCTTAATATTTTTCATGAATAAGTAAATCAGATCTGGAAAATATAAAGGTTAGGAGGGAGATATCTGATCAAGTCATTTTGTATTAAAAGTTCAATTTTTAAAACTTAAAAGTCTTATCAATAAAAAGAAAGTTTGAAAATAAATTTGCTATTACAGTAATGGCAAATGAAGTTTCAGGGTAATAATCAAACCTCTTTTGCACTATGAGGTTGCTGAAAAAAAAAAAGCAATGATTATACATGGCAAAATTAGAGATCCAATCAGGAGGCAGAAATCACACAATAATCTGAACTTGGAAAGTTCAACATCAAAAAAATATTACAGGGGACTGGAGTAATGAAAGACTGGCTAAAAGATTACAGGAATGACAAACATAAGAAGCACTCACTACCCCTAAGGTTGAGATAAAGGTCCTCCCACTCCCTTCAGACTTAGATGCAGACCTCCTTGGAGGGCACAAACACTGGCTGACTGAATGGCAGAGAAGCAGCTGGTGGGACCTGCCCAAAAATCCTCCCTCTTCGGTGCTGGGAAAAACTGTTTATTGAGAGGTATTTCACTGGAGACCTTTCATTATGAAACCAGCTAAGACGGGTACTAGCGGACGCTGCTGGCTGCTGCTGACCACTGTGCAGTACAAGAGCCAGGCCTTGGAGAAGGTGTTCATGCTACAAGCAGAGCCCATCAAGAAAGCACACTATAACTAAACACAAACACCCTTTCCTCCTGCAATGCCCCTCCAGTGCAGCCTATCAACAAAGCTTAACATTTTGCCCAGTGGTAAAAGAAAAACGTTTAACGGACCCAGCTCCACTTCCACAGAGCATGTAAAAAGGGTTTACAAGTGGTCTCTGACTTGTGATATTGTAAAAGCAATACACATTCAGTAGAAACCATACTTCAAGTACCCATGTAAAGATTCTGTTTTTCACTTTCAGAACAGTATTCAATAAATTACATGAAATATTCAACCTTTATTATAAAATAGGCTTTGAGTTAGATTTTGCCAAACTGTAAACTAATGTAAATGTTCTGAGTATGTATAAAGCAAGCTAGGCTGAAGCCATGATTTTCAGGAAGTCTGGCATATTAAACTCAATTTTTACTTACTGTATTTTCAATTTACAGTGGGTTTACCAGGATATAATCCTATCATAAATTGAGGAGAACGTGTATTAGAAGCTAAGAGGCAAGTCTACCCCTTGGCTACTCAGCTTCCGTCTGTACTCTTCTCTACACATTTGAACTCCCTTATAATAATAATAATAAGCCAGAGGCAGAGGTGGCTTCCTCAGTATCAGGTTCCTGAAGCACAGGCAGCTTCTCCTGCACCCACTGATACTTACAATTCCTTTTCTAGCAACCAATCAAGAGAGCAATACAAGGCCATTAAGGAGGAAATTCCACAACTTCTTTTATAGTTCACATCAGAGTCAGTTCTTTTTATCTGAGTCCTTCTTATACAAAGTCCTTCTTATATGAAGTTGTGGGCAAATGTGTGTGTGTGTGTAGAACTGACTCTGGCACTCGGTTAAAATCCAGGGGTGTGTGTCTGTGTATGTAGGAGAAATAATTCTGGAACTAGATAATCTTGGTTAAAATCCAGGTCTATCACTATAGTGCTTTAAGCAAGTTACCTGTTTCCTTGCCCCTGTAAAATAAGGGGAATAATATCTACTTAGTAGGGTTGTTGTGAAGAGTAAATCAACTAAGCGAAGATTAAATCAAACAACCTATGTGAACCTTGCACAAGTGTTAACCACTATTATTTTACTTGTAGAGACAATGTGAGTTAATTTCCTGTCTCCCCACACTACATGAAAGCTTCATAAAGGCAGTGGAATTTGTCTGTTTTGTCTGCTATTCCCACCACCTAGAACAGTTCCTGGACTAAATAGGTGTTTAAATATTTGTTTACTGAAAACAAGTAAACCACTGATCACAAGCTCTTCTATAAAAAAAGTTACTAATAGCAACTTTTCGAAGTTCTAAAGACAACCTAGAGTTTAGCAACTAAAAAAGTTAACAGGGGGAGGAGGAGGGAGGAAAAAATAATGTCGATTTCTTCTTTAAAAAGACCAAAAATCAGCAGCACATTCCTTCAGTGTTTTAACTTGCCTGACTCTGGCATATACCAGTTGTATGGCATGGGGAAAAAAAAAATCATTCCACTTGAGCCTCAGTTTTCCCTTTTCAGGGAAAATAACTACTTCAAAACATTGTTAAAATATAAAATACAATAAAATGATTTAAATGACAGCATCTAGGATAAAGTTTGTACTCTACTAAAGCTCAGTATCATCTAAATTTGACCTCCGGTTTTTCTAGTTCGAACAGTATACAAAGAGCTTTCACTGTGCACTCAATCTGAGCTTTAACTGAAAAAGCTGTTCTAAGGGGGTTTCAGAAACAGGAGATACTGCTTAAAGTTTCATCAGACGGCAAATTCTGTAATCTCCCGAAACATTCTTTCCAAGAGTTTCTACGTAAAGAATATTAAGATTGTATTCTGAATCCACTGAAGGTAAAACAAGTGCATCCAAGACATATCTAACTTAAATATGTCCTATACAGAAAAAAAAAAAAACCCTGCCGTGGCTAATGCCTGTAATCCTAGCACTTTGGGAGGCCGAGGCGGGCGGATCGTGAGGTCAAGAAATCGAGACCATCCTGGCCAACATGGTGAACCCCCATTTCTACTAAAAATACAAAAATTAGCTGGGCGTGGTGGCACGCGCCTGTAGTCCAGCTACTCAGGAGGCTGAGGCAGGAGAATCGCTTGAACCCGGGAGGCAGAGGTTGCAGTGGGCCAAGATCACTCCACTGCACTCCAGCCTGGTGACAGAGCAAGACTCCGTCTCAAAAAAAAACAAACAAACAAACAAACAAAAAAAAAACCAACAAATATCTGGCATTAGATTAAATGGTGGATATTCTGAAAAGTGACCCTATTGATAAGACAGCCACATTGTTTAC
This sequence comes from Colobus angolensis palliatus, assembly GCF_000951035.1. Classification (NCBI taxonomy): domain Eukaryota; kingdom Metazoa; phylum Chordata; class Mammalia; order Primates; family Cercopithecidae; genus Colobus; species Colobus angolensis. The sequence goes on along the minus strand of NW_012115322.1, from coordinate 1,236,429 downwards.
CAGAAGAGAAATAATTTATTCACATTTTCACAATATTCACATCTAATTTTCTAGAACTTAACTTCATTAATTCCTCTATTAATTTCTGCCAAACTGACATAAATGTCCTGTCAAAAAGTACCACAAAATACAGGTTATAAAAACACTACTATTAGCAATTTGTAGTGATACCAGAGCACACATCCTTATTATTTACTACTCCAAGGAGCTGTTGGCAAAGTTCTCAATTATTCTTAACTTACAGAAACAAATAATTTTATCATCGACTCAAAACAGAAAGTGGTGATATCTATTTTTCTGGCAGTACTAGAGCTCAATTAACAAGCAGTCTTTCTAAACCTCACAGCAGATGAAATACTAGCTTTGCTAAAAATAATATAAAATGATGGATGTTAAAACTAGAATAGATCTTATCTACTATAAGTACCACCAGTCTTATAGCAATGTAAGTTTTAATATTTGAAATGTAGAAATAAAGTTTGCAAGATTTGTAGGCTCCACAGAACCCTGATGTTCTAGGTGAGAAAACCTAGACCAGAAAACCACAGTTTAAGTGACTGGTTCCCACTCTCTTGCTCCCAACACAAACAGCCAGTCCAGTCAGAGACAGTGCTGATTAGAACTGATTTTCTCTACATTATGAAAACTCTTCTTATCAGAAAAAATAATACTGCCCTTTCTTTCGGTATCACGTTATCTACACATTTGCGTGTGTGTGTGTAAAAGATACATTAGGGATCACAAGTTCTAGTTATGCTTGCTTCCCCTAAGCTTCTTACAAGAGTAGCTAGATCATGAAGGAGGTGGTTGTAGTACGTGTACATAATAGATACCAACATTCACGTAAGTCTTTATTGGAAAACTGGGATGTAACACCACCAACCAGCTTACACAAGAGAAAAACACAAACTAAGTTACTGATAGCAGGATGATGAACCACCCAACGAGTTAAAAAGAAACAGAAGTACGCCACTATATCTTAATAAGTATCTAGTCTTTGGGTTCAAATTATATTCTTTCCCCAGTTTTAGTCATTTTGTAACAAATTTTAATAAGCCTGATATGTATTTCATGGCCATGTCTGAGGTTGGCTGAACTTAGGCATCCCTATATAACACACTTTACACTTAGTAACTTGCTAGTTACCTATGGTTAACAAATGTTTCATATGGTATGTTTTTAAAACTTTCAGTGAAACACTTTAACACTTTTAACCCAGCAAAACAAACAAAAACTGTCTAAGCCAATAACCCACACGAGTAGAAAAATGACCTTAAGCTTAACCTGAAACACAGGTATAATAAGTAAAACAAATGGAGAGAAGTCCATCTCAATTCAGGAGGCAGAAGAACCCCCGCTGCCCCCAACACACACAAAGAGGGATGGCAGTGGAAGCCAGGCTCATAAACCAGAGGTGTACTGGACAGGTCAAGCGATTCCTCCCGTTTTCCGCATTCTGCAACAGCCGTCGCTCAGTGGTGCGGTCAGGGCCGCAATCTATAACCTTCATTCCAGAAGACCCCAGCATTTCTATGTGGTGTCCAAATCCAATTGGTGAGCAAAGAAAGGGCTGAAAGGCCAGGCCGTGATACTCAGGGACGTTGGACGTAGGGCAAGAAACATTTTCCACTCTCAATCGAAATCGGAGCAATGGGTGTATTGCGGAAAAGACTTATTAGGAAGGTCCCCTAAGCTGCGAGTCAGGAACCATCCCGAAGCTCGGGAGCGGGGACCGAACGGTCCCGGGCCTGTATTGGCGCAGCCTGCACCCCGCGCTAAGGCGGCGCCCGACCGCGCCGCCCACATTCCGGAAGTATTCGGAGACCCCCACCCAGCCGGCCCGAGCTGACCCTCTCCTCCACCCGTACGCCCGCGGACCGAGCTCCTCACCCTGGTGATTGAACAGTCTCCATATTCTGGTGAAGAGAATTCCCATCCTCGGGCAGCGGACCCCCCCTCCAGACACCCGGGCCGCCTGGCTTCCCCTGGCTCAGGCTGAAGGGGAGGAGAGAGACGCGTTGGAGCCTCCGCCTCTGCTGCTGTTCCCGCG
>NW_012115322.1:1207930-1233439 GCF_000951035.1 Colobus angolensis palliatus | reverse complement strand
TAACTATACACAATTTTACCTCAAAATATAGAAAAGTAATTTCTTTGACTTCTTTTGGGGCTTTATGGTTAAAAAGCCAAAATTTAGAGGAGCCATACATGAAGGGAAGGAAAATCATAATAATCCATATTAATTTATAGATTATCATGTCTGGATTTACTTAATACTCTGTATGCTGTTTAGAAAAACAATGTAATTTGTACAAGCAATTTGCATTAACTCGTTAATATTTCCATTCTTGCGTGCCGTAGGTAATGCTTTGGTATCTCTAAGACTTTTGCAGACTCCCACGCAGATGTCACCTTATGAAATGGATGTCATATACACATTAACCTGTGATGCTGGAGCTTCATGTTTTACAATCTACCTTAAGGAAATTGTCTCCCAGGTTATTTTCCGAGTGAAGAAAGAAGAGAGCGAGAGACAGAGACAGTTTAAAGACCAATTTATCTATGATTAGAGAGAAGTGCAAAATGTCATTAGAGAGACTTCTGATTTCAGGCATGAGAGAGTAGGATGGTTTGAATATATCCTCCTACCAATAACAAATAGAAAACTGCACAAAGTACAGGCAACAACATTTCAGATATTGAAAAACACATCACAGGACTGTGATTCTTTGCAAAAGAGAAACAAGTGGAGTCTTACCATTTCCTGGACTTTATCCCTAAAAGGAATTCCCAGTCAACTACGGAGGAAATGGGAACCTAAATGAGAATTTGGGAACCTCCTAGAACTGAAGATGCACATCAGCATTCCCAGAGATCAAGGTGGCTAGAATTTGTGAAGCAGAGTAACTGGAAGGAGGGAGCTACACAGAGAAAAGCTCTACAAACCTGTTAAGGGGCCATTGAGTCTTTGGCTGCATATCACTTTGTACTCATACAGTATGCACCCGCAGGAGGCTGGCCAATCACAATTCCTGAGGAAAAATAAGTACCAGGGAACTGTAATGCAAATGATTCCCAGAGATTACAACGGGTCAGAAATCATTCGAGTTCCCTTCAGCCAGAGTGAAGAGAACTGAATATGTAGGACAGGGGTGTCCAATCTTTTAGCTTCCTTGGGCCACACTGGCAGAAGAATTGTCTTGGGCCACACATAACATAAGCTAACACTATTGATAGCTGATTAGCAAAAAAATAAATAAAATCACAAAAATACTCATAATGTTTTAAGAAAGTTTACGAATTTGTGTTGGCCACATTCAAAACCATCCTGGGGCCAGGTGTGGTGGCTCACACCTGTAATCCCAGCACTTTGGGAGGCCAAGGTGGGCAGATCACTTGAGGCCAAGAGTTCGAGACCAGCCTGGCCAACACGATGAAATCCCGTCTCTACTAAAATTACAAAAATTAGCCGGGCATGTTGGTGCACGCCTGTAATTCCAGCTACTCTGGATGCTGAGGCAGGAGAATCGCTTGAACCCAGGAGGTGGAGATTGCACTGAGCCGAGATTGAACCACTGCACTCCAGCCTGGGTGACAGAACGAGACTCTGTCTCAAAAATTAATTAATTAATTAATTAATTAATTTTAAAAAAGCCATCCTGGGCTGCTTGCAGCCCACAGGCTGTGGGTTGGATAAACTCAATATAGTCGAGTGGACACCCCCAGAGACCTTAGAAGAGGAGCTAACTCGCCTAAGAATAAGCCCTACATAAGACCAGTTCTAAAGAAGCTTAAAACCAAACCTTGAAAGGGCCAAACTAATTCACAATTGCCTGCCAAAATAAGTATAATATTCTTTAAAGGAATACAAGATCAAGTCATCAGTAATGTAAACTTTACATTGTACTAAATCCAATACAAAATCACCAGACGTGCAGGGAAACAGGAAAATGTGATCCATAATCAAAAGAAAATCACTCTACAGAAATACCCAGGCATGGGGCCGTTAAGTGATTGCCACACGTTCAGGGCTAGTTATTGCTGGATCAAGACTTTGAACCCAGACAAAGGTTAGATCCATACTCAAACCACTGTGCTAATCTGCATGTTGTATGAAAGTACAAATAAGATGTTTCTCTCCCGAGTCCATTTTATTACTGGAAATGTGCTGATGACAAGAGAAGTAGCTTCAGGCATATGGCTGGTGGATGAGTTTCAAACTGTTGGCTGAAATACTGTGATAGTTGAGATAGCCTTATATAATACCTCTCCAATAACTGAGGTACTGTTCATTCAGTCAACATTTATTATATTCCAGGCATTGTTTTGTATGCTTCAGATGATTACCTAGCTTAAAAGTAACATATGAGTACTTTTTTTTTTTTTTTTGAGACAGAGTTTCGCTCTTGTTGCCCAGGCTGGAGTGCATTGGTGCGATCTCGGTTTACTGCAACCCCCGCCTCCCGGGTTCAAGCAATTCTCCTGCCTCAGCCTCTTGAGTAGCTGGGATTACAGGCATGCGCCACCACACCCAGTTAATTTTGTATTTTTAGCAGAGAGGGGGGGTTTCTCCATGTTGGTCAGGCTGGTCTTGAACTCGCGACCTCAAGTGATCCGCCCACCTCGGCCTCCCAAAGTGCTGGAATTACAGGCGTGAGTCACTGTGCCCAGCCAAGAATTTTTCTTTAACATTTAAAATTTTTCTTTAAAAATATGTACTCATAGCCGGGTACAGTGGAGGTGAAGGCAAAAGATACCAATGAAGATGGATCCATTATGTAGCCTCACAATGATGGAGAAAAATAAGCTAAAATATCCAGTTGAGGGAAATGACTAATGCAATATAATTAAGAATTTAGGGCCGGGCGCGGTGGCTCAAGCCTGTAATCCCAGCACTTTGGGAGGCCGAGACGGGCGGATCACGAGGTCAGGAGATCAAGACCATCCTGGCTAACACAGTGAAACCCCCTCTCTACTAAAAACTACAAAAAACTAGCCCGGCGAGGTGGCGGGCGCCTGTAGTCCCAGCTACTCGGGAGGCTGAGGCAGGAGAATGGCGAAAACCCGGGGGACGGAGCTTGCAGTGAGCTGAGATCTGGCCACTGCACTTCAGCCTGGGCAACAGAGCGAGACTCTGTCTCAAAAAAAAAAAAAAAAAAGAATTTAGGCTGGGCGTGGTGGCTCACGCCTGTAATCCCAGCACTTTGGGAGGCCGAGGCGGACGGATCACCTGAGGTCGCGAGTTCCAGACCAGCCTGACCAACATGAAGAAACCCCATCTCTGCTAAAAATACAAAATTAGCCGGGTGTAGTGGCGCATGCCTGTAATCCCAGCTACTCAAGAGGCTGAGGCAGGAGAATCGCTTGAACCCGGGAGGCAGGGGTTGCAGTAAGCCGAGATCACACCAATGCACTCCAGCGTGGGCAACATGAGTGAAACTCCATCTCAAAAAAAAAAAAGAAAGAAAGAAAGAAAAATTCTTTTGAGAGAGAAGTTTCATAAGCTTTGGTTTCTTCATTTGTATTTGTATCTCATAATCCATGCCCTGCCTACTTTCCTGGGTGATCAGATGAATTAAATGTGATAATTGTGAAATAACTTGACTCTAATAAATCACTGTATAATCCTAATGCAGTGATAATAATCAACACAGTGCATATTTCTTTCGAATCTCCTATACAGTGCAATGACAGAAAAGTCAAATTCCGATCAAGTCTTTAAACATAGACAATTGACCCCGAATACATACTATGGAATTCTTATAGGTACAAGATACCTTTGGAAATGTCTGATAACTGCAATATTAATCATTTTGGAGTGAATGACTTGTGAACAATACTTCATCTAGTATATTTTTCTATACTCAATCCTATTTTGCACATGTATTCTAATATATTTTATTTCACACATGTGTGTATTTAACTTATAAACTCTTTCCAGATACAGTGCTTATTTTGTGATCACTCATAGCACCTGGCAGAGTATTCAGAAAATAGTCATTTGATTGAATCCATTTTTAGGATAAATGTTTAGACTTTTTTTTTCATAAAAGGCTACCTACTGATTTCCAGTATTTCTTCAATATATTTCTAGAATAATATAAAGGAGAGGTATAACGCTGGTTTCAGTGTTTTTTCATTTATTATATAAAAGAAAAAAAGTAATGCAGTTGTTTTGTACACATTTTAAATTCCATAAAACAAATCCATAGAAATGAGGATACTCTATGCATGCACTCTGCATTTTCTTTGTTAAATGTTTTTATTCACAAAAATAACACCACATTTTTTTCTTTAAAGCCACTAAAGCAGAGGGAGAACAAAACATGCAGCACTGTACACATTTGCATAGTATATTTTACCCAGCATGCCTTGTAGAATGCTACACATACCTAGATAGGAAAAATAAAAGGGGACACATTATTAAAATAATTAAAATTTAAAGAAAGAAAAAAAATTATTTGACAAAGGCATTTTTTTATCCCACTTTGTCAATGGAGATATAGCAATAGCCTGGGATTTCAACAGCCCTCAGAATAGTAGGAAAAATCTTTTTACATCATTTTGCCATATTTCTGTTTTAGTATGTTTTATGTTAATACATTTATTTTTTTATTCCCTCCCACCATCCCTACAAAAACACAGCTGATGGCTTTAAATTATGTTTCAAAGTAGTATTCAGTACAAAATAAATTAAAGAATCCCTAAGTAGTATAATTCTTTGTGGTTGGGACATCTTTATTGATCTTTCTGACTTGAGGCTGTGAAAAATGCGAAAATTTCAAACATGTCCAAAATTCAGAGGAGCCCTATGAGCTCACTTGCTGTGACTTTCTGTTGTTGTTATTGAAAGAGAAGAAATAAGAAGAGAAAATATAGTATGAGTGTTATCACAAAATAAAATTTAATAAACTTTATGGAAGGGAATAAAACAAAAGAAATTACATCCACAGATTGCAAGGCTATGAAATAAATTGCTGGAACAGTATCAAGCAGCAAGTTAAAAAGATGGTAGATGAAGTAAATCTGATAGAACTAAATCAACATACTTTTAAAAAATATGACTGCCAAATTTAACAGTGGATTTTGTTATAAGTTTGTGCTATAACAAATGTGCTTCTTTCTCCTCAATCTATTTTTATATTGGCAAAATATATATTTTATAATTTTGTACTGTACAATATGTTTTTGCTACATTATTTTTCTACTGCTAATGCAGATTATAAATAACAACATAGATTTATTTTGGCAATAAAATGCTTTCATTTTAATAACGTCCCAGAAAATATTGTAAGGCATATGAAAAATAGTATGCAACAATATAGCGTTAATGATCCCACATCTTTAATACATCCCTTGTGCATACAGAATCCACACCGATTTCAGTTAAAAGTGTGTGAAAGTGGCATGCAAGTAGGACAAGAGTGGCCCCTACATAAATATAGACATAGCCATTTGTTGAGAAATTTAAGTGTTCGAAACATAACCAAGAACACTTACAAAGTATTGAAAAGCTAGAGGCCAGCCACTACTGGTTCTTAGTTCCCCTTTTAACTCCTTATAATTTTCAAATGAGGAAGTATCAGTGTATTCTCCCAAACCACTCTAAATTCATTAGTAACAATTTCTACCATCGTTCTGCAAACATTTTACATACATCATGAGAAACAAAAGAAAGTTTCATACATAACTATGACTCCCCAAACCAATTGCTGCTCACTCTTAATTATACTTTGTTTATGGCAAGTAGAAGTTACAGCCCTTAGGATTATCTGATGAGATACTTTCTAGTCTTCTCATAATGTCCCTCAATTACATGAAGCATTTAGAATTAATCATCTATAAGTAAAAAGAGATAGTTGCTATCAGAGGATGTATTTTATTTAAGAAAGTCCATTTTAATAAAAGAAGAAATCTTTAAAAGTAATTTTTGAATGCTGTAGTTCTGGGTGCCCATATAAGCCAATTTTACTATTTTGACTAACTTGACTGCTTGAGTCAAAAAGAAGGTTATCCTTATTGTCTGTCTAACAGCTAACTGGATTGACTTGACTGGTTTGATTATGATTACCATTTTAAAGAAGAGGACTGTTCTGCCCCATAGACACAGCTTGAGGAAGTAACTTAGTAACAGTTATTTTAAATATTGACAGTATTTAAAGGTATAAGAAACTAATAGAACAGATTTTATTACATAATTTCCTATAAAGTTTTCATTCATATAGTCATTCAAGGATGAGTTTTATATAATTTAAAAAAACACAACATGCAACATTGTCATAAAAGACAAAGGCAGAAATATAAAAGGAATAAGGGGTACACAGCATTTGTTTGAAACATTGATATGAAGTTTATTCCAATTACATGGGAGTCCAAGATAATGCATACCCTTACCCAGTAAATAACTAAGTCATGCTCTGGGTCTCTGTAGAAGTCAAGGACCAACAAAATGTGAATTTGCAAACCAGCTGCTCTTAAACATAAAGTCTCTGGACTTCTACTCTCTTTTAGACTTAGAACTGGATATTATAACAAGTTGCACATACAGGCAATTCCCTTGCAGTTTGTTTTGTTCCCTATGATGACTTACTTGTTAAATTAACCTTGCCTCATGATAAACTGTGGACCAATTCAAAGAAAACTTCACTAACATAGAAGAAATGAAAGGTGTCAAAGAGCATTTTGGAAACAGTTTAAAATCTAAAGGGAAGGCATATTTTAACACTCTATGCATTTAGTTTTGCAGCAAGGTTAGCCAGAATAGTGATAATTTTGATCACTACTTATTGACCAGTGTTTTTCCCTTTAAAGACAGATTGTCTTCTCTAGAGAAGAGGTAGTAAATATATCAGTACATAGGGTAATTTCTGTAATGGTATTACATTTTTTAAGCGAATACCAAAATAAAACTGCTTAACTAAGAAAATATATACTAACATGCAAATTAAGGTTGCCAAGAAACATTCTTAATGGACATCCTGGGTCTTAACAACATTTTGTGATATGTTCATTTAAAGAGTTTAAATTTGCAAACCATCTTTTAGAATATTTTCCTTTTCTTACTTCCTTTCACTGCCTCCACTTCCTATTATGAATTTTAAGGCCCCCACACAAAAGACAAGTTCAAGTATGCAGGTATGAAAAGAGGTTAACATTCCAAAAATACATTTTGCAACAACAACAACAATTAAATAGCAGATCATTTAAAGGGAACAAATAATTGTCTCAGAATTTGTTTCATATTAATAAAATTCGTTTCATTAAAGACTAACTGCAATGACTTATATAGTCACAAAATTAAGACTCTTAGTAGGAAAGACCATCAGTCTAAATTTTGAACAATTTCAACCTTCTCTCCAATAGAACTGTATAAAGATGAGAGAATCATCATTTATAAACATTTCTAAGTGTTGCTTTAAATGTTAAACAAGATAATGTTGTTGGTTATAATATTAGAGTCACATTATACCCTTCAGAATTAACATCAGGATCGACAAATTGCATTCCTTTTTTTCCAGAACTACATTTCCACATTGTCACATGAGTCCATATTATTATATGTCTGTGACTGAAATTACAGAATTCTAGTGTGTGGCTTAAAGTTAAAACAGCCTCCAAACAGTAAAAGACTTGTTTCTCCTGCCTATAATCATTTGCTATCTTTAAATGAAATTAATTAAAAACAAAGTATTTATGGAATATGTATTTTTCAAAGGTGCTTGGTGTGCTTGGCAAAAATAAAACTTTTCATTTAGTATATATCTAGATTTTAAGTATCATTTACACAATAAACTCTTAAGTCTTTAAAAAAAATAAGATGTATATCCCCTTATTTGAGGAAAATAAACTTATTACAGAAGAAAGGGGAAAGAATATGACAAATTAAAGTAAACATTTAAATATATCCATCAATAAAATATACATTATACCCTTTCCAAGATTGTCAGCTTTTGAATAAGAATGCAAAGCAAAACAGGTATGGACATCTGACGGTAAATGATAGATTGGTTTTGTGCACAGATATCGAATGAGCCTCTCTTTATCGGCATGACATGGAAGACTAAAAACAAGGCTTTGAGAGGCCTTTAAAAACAAGTGACTTTTAAAAAGTTGAAAGAAGATGGTAATCTTGATGACTAGGAAATATATGTAAATGCTGTTACAGCTACCTGCCATAAAATGTAAATATCTTAAAATAGTTAAATGACCAAATTGCTAATGCTACTACAGAAAAAGCTGAACAGCTGTCTAGTCTAAATTTATACACCTTGGTGCACTCTTTGCAATTAAATACTTTAATGCGCACAAACAAGAAACCAGTAAAGCATATAGAAAAATGTTTTGCCTAATGTTTTCTTTCTCATGCAAATATGTGCTGTACATGTAATAAATATATTTTTGTTTGCTGGAAGATGCTCTTCTGTGTTCTAACAAAGTATTCAGTAATGGCAGGTTATATGTTTATTAAAGTGCCTAATGGATATAACTCTTTTAAAATGTCTTAACTGAAAGTTTTATAAGCTTCACTAGATGACAGAAGAATCTCACAAGCCAGTATCACATGTTAACTTTTAAAATTTACTAAGCCCATATTTTTTAATTGTATCAAATATTTGAAATGACTTACAGAATTATAGGTATCCTCATTATCAGTTAAACAGGTTCGTAATGGGGTACATATAGTGAACATAAAGGCAGGGGGGATGTGGTGAGGTTGTAACGGGGTTCAAGATATATATATAATTCATCAGTAATATGGAACTTCTTTCCATGGTCAAGATTACTGTGGTGCATGCTTTCAGTGCCTAAATATTGAAAGGCTTGGGGAGAAAAGAAGATACTATAAAATTAATTATCATCATTTTCAAAAATAGGCTTCATGACATGTGCTAGCAGAAAAGGACTTTGATGGCTGGACTTATTGGAGTTTTAGAAAATGCATGCACTGTGGACATTTAGAAACAAGAGCAATTTTTTAAAAGATATTTATGTAAAAAGGGTCAATTTCAATAATTTCTTGGATCATAGTGAATCTAAGGCTTCCTTGATAATATAAAACATAGGTCACCAATTCCATAATTATAGCCACTGGAAAAACGGTGAAGACATAATAAGATGAAGAGGAGTGTTGATTAGAAATAAGGCAGCTCAATCTCCAAATTCTTTATAATTTTCTGCATTAAAATGCTACAATTTTAGTCAACATTTTCTGAATCTATGAGTTTATTTTTTGGTGCAAGCTTTCAAAATCATTTGTTTCAACTTTTTTCAATTAGTCATTTTGTAAAAACACCTCCTGAATATCAAAGTTGAGTGTGTCCACATAAAACAGAAATCCTTAGCATGATTTAAAGAATTTGTTGAAGGGCCAGAACATTCAGATATCCAAAGACAGAGACTGAAAGAAGCAATGGAAAGATGTTCAATCTTGTTGGTGGAAAATACTGACCCTGCGTTTGTATTAAGTGAAATAGATGAATTCCCGTCTGGAAGTGCTTAGCATTACACTCGGGAGGATTGGTACCACATCCTTACTATCTGACTTTAGATTCCTGGATGTATGTAGTTGTGCTCAGATTGATTAAAGGGAGAACAACACCCCACTTTATATTTCACATAACCAGCTACGCTTGGGCTTCTCTTTACTATTTTCTCTCACTGCTGAAAACATTTTGAGGTTTTTTGCTTGCTTGTATTTGTTTTTGCCAACCTCAAATGAGCTAACAGTACTGACTAAACAAAAAGCAAAACACTTTGAATACAACAGCTGTGCCAGGAAAGAAATAAAAATATTAAAATCTGAGGAGACTAGATAATTTCTGCATTAAGATTTCTGAGATTTTTTTGGCACTATCAATACATTTGGTAAGTTTGAAAAGTCATTCTGGCAACATTAACATATATTAAAATGTTTATACACTCCAACTTTAAGTGTAAATTTAGCTTCCAGCAAATAAATACCAAAGCTGGATTTGGCTTCTATCGGTATTTCTATTTTCTTATTAGTTTTTTTTTTTTTTCCCAGATTTTTCAATTGATTACAACATGCTCAAGTAGACTTTCTAGTCAATTCACCCAAATTCCAACAGGAATTGGTTTATAAATTGGTTCCAACTGGAACTGGTCATTTGGAATTTCCAGCATGGGAAATTATTTTATATGTGCCTTGTAAGTACCCTAAATTACAAATTGATGTGTCTAAATCTATGAAGAAAACAAAATGTACTGTTATCATGTAAATGTTGCACTTAAAAATATCTATATGATCGGGCATCTAATATCCATCTAGACTCAAGGGCATAATGTAATTTTTTTTGCCCCTTACTTAGCATAAAATGACAGCAGCCCATTAGCACAGTAAATACTGTGCTATGTTAGCCAAGTTAAGATGATTGGTTTATCCTAGCACTGCTACGGCAAATTGTCAACAGATGAATATTTTTTGTTTCATCAGACTCAAAGCCTATGTCGGGAGTCATGGCTATATCCCCCAGGTGATCCTCGGTTCCTATGGGGTTTGTAAGTGTCCTGGTATGAGTCAGGGTAATCTTCTTCCACAAGAGGGTAATGATCTCGGCTATGCTGAGAACTGGAAGACAAGCGGTTCCTACTCTTCCGAGCCCTTTCATTGTGATAATTTTCATCAGAGGTCATTAGACTTCGTCTTTCAATTGGAGAGTTCTCTGTGGAGTGGTTGCTGTGCCTCATTCGCTGACTCTAAAAATATCAGATAGTTCATGATTAAATAATGTCAGCTTCATTCATCTAAACACGTAAATGTATGTAAAATCATAGGATCTGTACAATAAGATGCTAAATATCTGACTTAATAAGGCATTCTGATGCACCAATGGTCTGCTCAGAATATCTGATCTTATTTATTTGGGACACAACATGAAAAGATGCCAGAGTGTTGATAGTTTATGAGTTTAATTCCACAGTGCTGAATGACTATGCTTCCTATTACAAATGTAGAATTGAAAGCTAACTGTTAAATGGAACTTAATATATTTAGGAAGGTCTAATAAGTCCATTTCTATTGCAAAAATGAAAATTATTTTACTATTGGGAAATAAAGTTCAGAATAGCATTTATCATTTCTCTCCTGAATTGATATAATATTTCTCTTTCTAAAGTAACACACCTCACCTTGATCTGAGCATTCCTTATGCCTTTTAAAACATTTTAATAAAATTATTATTTGTGCTGTTCATAAAATAAAGTGTTTCTGCATCCTACATTAATGTAATAATCTTTCCAAGGGTGTATACAATAATTATGAAGCCAGCTAATTGATACATTTATAAATCTTGCTTCCTCAACTAAAATGTCCTGCAAAATAATCTTCCAATATAAACTAAATTCCTCTAATACCATTAACTGAAATTAGTATTTTAAGATACTTATTTGAAGGCTCAGAAAATGTTATTTAACATTTTTCTTCACTATGAGAAAACATTTATCTGCTTGTGTCTACCGGTTTAGGTAGGTCACATCAGTTAAGGCACAGGATCCTGGTGAAATCATGGGCCGACACATCTCATCTAAAGTACACTCAGATTCAGGCAGAAGGAAATTCATTTGACAGGTCACAGACTGTGCCTTTAACCTCAGTCAGGTGCCTCACAATGAAGTGTCAATTGTTACTGGGAGAAGAAATAGGCCACAGAATAAAGGACAATACATTAACTCATTAGTGAAACAGGGAGGGCCACTCTAGGTGGATGTCTTAGCAGTGATGAGTCAAGATTGTTATATTCAATACGAAAGTGCAACACTGCATTTCCACCTACATTACAGAAGTGCATTGCTTCATGCATCTATTTCTCATTCCGTAATGTACAATTCAGAGCCCATCCAAACTAGTCAGCAGTAATGTACACTCAGATCAGCCCACAGGAAGTGAAACAAGGCATGAAATAGTCCCAATGCATGCATATGTGCTGTACATTACCATAGTACATTTTTCATGTTCATTTCTAGTTTCAAAAGCTATTCATTTGCATGGCAGTTTTTCTGCTTACAAAGATGCAATTTTGTAACAGAGTAATACAGCTATAATAGCATTTCAGAGAGTGCCATTTATCTCAGAGTTGACTCTGTATGATCGACAATTACGACTATCATTATAATCCATTAAAACAAAACTCGTCATCATACAAGAGGGCTCAATTGACTACATGTTCCTCAGTTTGCTGCAGGTTTGGCCACATTCCAGTAGCTACTTGATGAATGGTAAATAATAATTGATGTAGAAAGGCAGGCCCATTTTGTACCATAAGGTCTCTGGCTCCCTATCTCTACCTCTGAGTACAGCACCAGAACAGCAGAAGAAAGAACAGCAGAAGAGAGAATCCTGTGTTCATCCTCAGCTTCCCTAAAAGACATGTGCCACAGCCACTTACAAAGGTGGGCCCCTGCACAGCCCCGAGAAAACTCAGGGATCAGTTACTGTTTCTGAACAGAGCAGCTCTACTTATATCCACACTGTCTTGTGCAACGTAGAGAGCAGGCCTAGCAACCTGGGTGGGGCAGGATTAATTAAGGGCAGTCGAAAGGCCTATCTGCATCTATATATCTTACTTAACTATTGTGTAATCCTTGAGAAGTGGCATTAAGAAGTAATGAAGGGGCCAGGAGTGGTGGCTCATGATGGTAATTTCAACATTTTGGAAGGTCAAAGCGGGAAGACTGCTTGAAGCCAGGAGTTTGAGACCATCCTGGGCAACAAAGTGAGACACTGTCTCTACAGACTTTTTTTTTTAACTATCCACATGTGTGGTATGTGCCTGTAGTCCCAGCTATTTGGGAGGCTGAGGCAGCAGGACTGCATAAGCCCATGAGTCCAGGAATTTGAGGCTGCAGTGAGCTATGATCATATCACTGCATTCCAGCCTGGACAACAGAGTGAAACTATGTCTCTAAAAAAAGTAATGGGCAGGTACATTGAGTAGGCATTAAGTTTCCCAGCAGAGTTTAGACATAGGAGGAGTTAATTTACCTAAGTAAAATCCATTATAAATTCACAGAGAGCAAAGTTCTCAGGAAATTGTCAGTCTCTGGGTAGTTTTCTCTAGGATAGATCATAATTAGATAATATTTAAGATTTTTAAATATAATGTGCACAATTCCCTCTTCAGATTAAGGATGACTCCAGTCTCCATCCTAATCAAGTTCCCATAGAATCTTACATGTAAGGTTGTAAAAAGCATGAGCAAAAAAGTGACAATACCTGTAACCCAGAAATTGCTGTGGGATATGGTGAGAGTGCCGTGGAGCCCAAATTCCTTCCCAGCAGTGGGGTCATGGGTGTGCTACTCGTTGTGTGGGTGGCACGCCAGTATGCCTCCAGGTACTCCCCTAGATGTTCACATGCATCCTCAAGCTGATTTTCATCCAATATAACATCAAACATTTCCTGTAGATGACAAGAAAATCCACTTTACTTCCATTTTAGGTTTTAAGCAATGAAACCTAAAATTCCACTTAACACAGATAATAGCATTTTTAATAGCTATTCGCTAATATCAAATTTGAGGTGCTATATGGGCTGTTTCTAAAGTTAGGGTCAAGTGAAGAGTTACACAGTATTCCATGAACAAATGTGGACATTAATATAAAAGTGAGAGTGTTCATTCAATATTTGGATCTTTCTTTCTTTTTCTTTTTTTTTTTTTTGGACGGAGTCTCATTCTGTTGCCCAGGCTGAAGTGTGGTGGCACGATCTTGGCTCACTGCAACCTCTGCCCACTGGGTTCAGGTGATTCTCCTGCCTCAGCCTCCCAAGTAGCTAGGATTACAGGTGCCTGCCACTGCACCTGGCTAATATTTTTGTATTTTTTTAGTAGAGACAGGGTTTCACCATCTTGGCCAGGCTGGTCTTGAACTCCTGACCTCATGATCCACCCGCCTCAGCCTCCCAAAGTGCTGGGATTACAGGCATGAGCCACAGAGCCCGGCTGGATCTTTCATTATTTAGAAAGAAAAAGATGAAGTAAGTGTAAATGTGCTACAGGTAAAATATAATGAAAACCCGTGTGTATTCACATCTTTAGCCATATATTCCTATAGAGCTGCACTCTACATGCTTCAGAATATGAGAGAAGCAAGTTTGTGGCACTAAGAAGGGAGTTCTAGACATGTTTTGGGCAATGACCACATCATTGGAATAAATATTTCTTCTCCTAAGGTACTATGTTGAAGGAAATAACATTTACTTAGATAATTTTCAGAATGCTTGTGAAAATAACATTATATGTCTTAAGATAAAACACTAAGGAAAGAAAGTTTAGGATTAATAACAGAAAACTACATGGCAGTGGTTTGCTACCACAAGATCATTTTGTGAAATGGTTAAAAAAGAACAAGGGGTGTTTAATTGGGGAAAGCAGGGGGTCACAAAAGAAGTATCTGCTGTCCATGTTTCAGACAGTAAGGCCATTGTTCAACATCTGGTCTGGACTCAGGAAGTTGTTCTGCCCCAGAGGAGCAGGGTGGCCCCCCTGTCATTACAGTTTGGCTGGGAACACAGACAGGATACACCCCAGACATACACTCTTCAGAGGGAAATCAGAAAACTTTGGCACCACACAAAGAGAAAAGTCATTCCACAGGTAAGTGTTAGCACATCTCAACTTTCTTTTCTCTTCTCTTCTCTTCTCTTTCAGAAAGAGTGTTGCTCTGTGGCCCAGGGTGGAGTGCACTGGAGCAAACACAACTTACTGCAGCCTGGAACACCTGGGCTCTAGCGATCCTCCCACCTCAGCTTCCTGAGTAGCTGAGACCGCAGACATGCACCTCTGCACCTGGCTAATTTTTTTAACTTTTTGTAGAGGTAAGATCTTACCATGTTGCCCAGGCTGGTCTCAAACTCCTGGGCTCCAGCGATCCTCCTGCCTCAGCCTCCCAAAGTGCTGGGATTACAGACATGAGTCACCATGCCCGGCTCACATCTCAACTTTCAATAGAAGGATTGAAATGCCTTTCCCACCACCTTCATCTGTTTTTATGAACTCATTTTACCAAAATAAGAACCTCCCAGGAATGAATCAAAGACAGGGTCACTGCCATCGGCACTGATAAAGCTGGCTGAATTTAGGTTAATGGCAACTGGATAATGTGAAGTTCATGGTGTCTCAGCTCAGTCATTCTCTTCTGTGCTTAGAACAAGGACTCCTGAAGCAGAAGTCACCATGGAAACAATCTCTCTCCCAACATTTACTATTTAAATGTTTCATCACATCAATTTTTATGGAAAATTTTGGCCTTAAATTGGAAAGCCATTTGGGGTTCTTGGAACAAGACTAGGAAAAGAATAAGATGACTTCAGTCCAAATGGACTCATGTTTGAGAAGACTCAGCCAGTTCAACTCCGGTGGAAAATTACCCCCAACCAAGAACAGTTATTAGTAAATTTCAGATTTTTTTTGCATATTTTATTCATTCATAAAATATTTACTCAGTCCCTATTTTCTTCTAGGCACTGTGGGTATACAGTGGCAAGGAAAACAGGCAACATCTTATGCTCAAAAAGCATAAAGTGTGGGAGGAGAAATAAGTATTAAAATCCGTAATAATCTATGTCACGCTGGGACTTTAATTCAGAAAAATAAAGAGACTGAGCCAGTTAACGTTTGAAGTGGCAGCATAAAGTTCTGGATTTAGAAGGAGGCTTGGAGAGATGTGTGAAAACTGAACTTACAAGGAAGGGGAAGTTATGAGTAAGCCAAAGAATGTTATCTGTAGATGGACGAGAATAAAACAAAAAAAGAGAAGCAGAGGCGCAATGGAAGAAAGAGATCATATAGCCATGAGGGCCAGGGAAAGCAGCTACTGCCTAGAGTTTCTGTCAACATACAGGCTTACAATAAATCCCGTTTTCCACTGAAGTAACCCAAGGGAATTCCTTGTCTCTTGCAATCAAAAGCCCCTCCCCCACTTGTGTAAACGTTCAGCAGTAACAAATATAGAATATCAGAACTGTCCATGATACTTTGACATAAATAGAAGCATCGAGGTGCTGACTTGAGTGAGACAACGACAGCTATACCCCAAAGAACATCCACAGACTCAGACGGCACAGGAGGAAGAAAGAGGAAACGAGGCAGCACCAAAACAAAGGACCAGTCTCTCGGTCATTCCAGGCTAAAGTGTGCTGCAAGTTCTACACTTTATGTGATCTGGAGTTGGTTGTTTATATCATTTTATTTATGTGAAATATAAAATTTAATTACATAGGTCTCATATAATATGGGTTTGATTAGTCTCAACAAGTCATTTTCTTGCTGTTTCTTAAAGTGCCATACTGAAAAACCTTCCAAGGATACCTGGGCTGGATGGGTCCTGACATTCACAGCCAGGATTGCAAAGCCCAAGGAGGGTAAGCAGCACCTATGGCAGAATGTTATTTGAATAAGGTTTATATCTACTTGGCCGTTCTACCTGTTGCACTGTCACTGTTGTAGACATAGTGGCACATTTAATTACCCTAAGTTTAATAAAGCACTTCTCTTTGCCAATGAATGGATAGAATTTGTATGTATCAGCACATGGCTGTGTGCTTAAGCCTCAGTCATTTCTAGGAAACTGCTTTTGCACTGCTAAAAGACAGATATAGGTTGGAAGATGACTTGAAACTGCTTTTAGGCTTTCAAAAAACACAGAGAAAAGCAAATTTCTGCTTCTGAATGAATACTGACATATGTGCCTTATTTTCAACTAGGAAGAATTTCACAGCCTGTGTATCTGTGACAATTTTTCTTTTTAGCTGTTTGGGAAATAACACAGCTGAGTAGACCAGAGTGATAGAAACTCAGTATCGGGGGAAACAATTTTTAAAAATCATACAAGAAATGCAAAGAGAAGCATCCCAATGAATTACGCAAACCAGCTTTGCCAATATTTCATACATTTAAAGGTTCAAGGGCAGTCAACTCCTTACTGTGCAATATGTGGCCTGCAGCATGGGCTATGGATGCAGAGAGCTCCCAATCAGCAGAAGTCCCGGGCAGCGAACAGTTACCAACTCAGTGATACTATCCTCTTGGTGCAGCCCAAGAGAAGGGCATCGCTGAGCTGTTTTCAAAGCACGGCCACAGGGAACACCTCTGCCCTTCTATGACAGGATGTTCTCTTCAGCTGAGGTAGGCAGAATGGTGTGGCTGCCAAAGTAAATAAGTAGTGAATAGGAGAATCAAATCAACCTCAAAACATCAGGCACATTAGGCTCCCTTTCTGGATACGCTCTTTCAAGAAAATTAAAAAATAAAATAAAAGCACTGTAAATAACCCAGAGTGAAAAACACGCCTCTAGCTCATTTAGTGGCTATGAGCTAAAACGGCAGGGAAGAAAGAAAGGGGAAGAAAGACTGAAAGTGAATAAAATAGAAATGAATACTTGCAAGGTCTTAAAAAAAAAAGTATTTAACCAACCGTTTGGTTCTCCATTCACACAGTAAGATGTAACACTCTTTACTAGGGAAGCCATCTGAATTAGAGTGACCAATTATTGTGGTTGCTGGGGATCTCAGTGTTTCTGGGATGAGACTATCACTGCTAAACCTTGAAAATCCTGAGCAAATGGTGGGTCGCCCTACTTTTTACAGAAGATACAGTGCTCTTCGAGTCCTACCTGGAGGAAATGAAGCATATTCCATTTATTTCTTTTCAATTCTTTTTGGAGGGAAGATATATAAAGACACTGGGTAAGTCTTCCTTAATGACTATAAAATACATATTTTTTAGCATGGAGGGGAGAATCTCATTAAAACTAACGTATATTGTCTGATTTTTTTAATCTAGGAAGCAGCTATTGAATATTTTTAATAAAAAGTATATAAAATGTAGAAACTAATTTTGAAGTTTAATTTTAACTTTTTTTTTTTTGGAGATAGGGTCTCACTTCCACACCCAGGCTGGAGTGCAGTGGCGTAATCTCCGATCACTGCAGCCTCTATCTCTGGAGCTTGGGTGATTCTCATGTCTTAGCCTCCTAAGTAACTGGGACTATAGGTATTCACCACCACGCCCAGCTAATTTTTTGTAGTTTTTGGTAGGGATGGGTTTTCCCCATGTTGCCCAGGCTAATATCGAACTCCTGGGCTCAAGTGATCCACCTGCCTCAGCCTCCCAAAGTGCTGGGATTACAGGCATAAGCCACTGTGCCTGAACTTAACTTTTTAAAGTTGGTTCATTACTGAATATTAGCTAGACAGGGGATTAAACGTACCAAAACTCTCCCATGCATATAATAATAATTATAATTATATGCATTGCTTTACATTTATTTGTTGTACATAGATAAAACTGCATGTTGGGCATTTTTCTTATTTCTAAGTGGTAAAAATAAATAATATGGGTAAGCATACTTTTGTTTCCTTGTTATTGGAAAATATAAAGACCCTGAGACCAACACCAACAACAACAAAAAAAAAAAGGGAGCACTTTGGGAGGCCTAGGCAGGAGGATCAGTTGAGCCCAGGGATTCAAGACCAGCCCAGGGAACAGGGCAAAACCCTGTCTCTACAAAAAATCAAAAAATGAGCTGGGCTTAGTGGTGCATTCCTATGGACTCCTACTGGGGAGGCTGAGGCGAAAGAATTGCTTGAGCTGGGGAGGTCATGATTGCACCACCGCACTCCAGCCTGAACAACAGAGCAAGACCCTGTCTCAACAAAACAAAACAAACCACGCACAAAAAAAAAGACTGGCAAGTACTCTTCAGTAAAATAAAATGGCTGAATGGTACAACATGTAATGCTAATTATAAAAATAATCAACCAATGTTTCTTTCATATCAAAACTCCATTCTTTACATTATTAAAGCTTTTGAGATTCTGAGTACTTAACTCACTGCTCAACTAATGATGGGAAATTAGACTCAGAGTTGAAGGGCTTTTAAAAGATCTATGATGGGTGCAGTGGCTCACACCTGTAATCCCAGCACTTTGGGAGAACAAGGTGGGCAGGTCACTTGAGGTCAGGAGTTCGAGACCATCTCTTCTTTTAAAAAATACAAAAATTAGCTGGGCGTGGTGGCACATGCCTGTAGTCCCAGCTACTTGGGAGGCTGAGGCAGGTGAATCGCTTGAACCCAGAAGGCGGAGGCTGCAGTGAGCTCAGATCGCGCCACTGCACTCCAGCCGGGGTGACGATAGTACTGGGCTCTAGCAGTTAGTCCCAGGCAGTTTCCACTTTAATGAGCTAAACAGGAAAGATCATCATAATTCTTGCCAGTAATTAGTGAGGGTAAAATGAGAGCAAAAAATATATAACTTTGATTCTTTTGACTTCCTCTCTCTTGATAATTTGTGACACTTGTGAAACCAAACATGTTTTTCTCCCCACACCCCTCCCTCCTGTCCATTTGTATTCTTCAAACATTACACCATCTACCAACATTAGTGCCACAGAAAAGGCATCCCATGCTTTTGTTAAAGTCAGATTAATTGGATGTGTTAGATCATAGCACGGGTGGGAATGAACTACCCCTAACTCGATATACCCAAGTCCAGTGGCTGAAATCCCTGGAAAAGGTGTAGTCCCCTTTGGGCTGAGAGAAACTGGATCCCATGTGGTCTTGTTTCATGAAGCAGACATCTGAAGTTGATTACCTTCCTTTTCAAAAGCAGTGTTAGGACTTAAACTGTGGACATCCAGGGGCTGTGAATAATGAATGCACCAATGAGGAGAGCACTTCAAATAGACAGGTAAATCCACACGATTCTAAATAATTCAAATAAAATGACTGGAAGAGGGCAGTGGAAAATTACTACTGTGAGAGCAATCTGATCAAGGATAACCAGGCACTATCATTCGCTCCAGAATTCTGTGTTTCATAGGATAAATCTGAGTCCATTCAGCAGTGGAAAATAAAGGGTGACAGAAGAGAGCTCCCATGGTTACTGTAACGTTAGAGGTTTGCAAGACTCTACTGAGGAGATGAGTTCCCTTCTCCCAGAAAGATCGATCAATGTCATTTTACACACACAAAAACATTACACAGCTCAAACTGCCACAGGGTCAGCTTTGGGTAACACAAGCCAGATTGTAACTAAGTAGGATTAAAGGATTACATTTCATTTATATGTTCAATTGTCTCTCTCAGCTTTTCTTCTTATTACCATAGTACTGGGGAAGTTTATACTTGGCCTTCTTAAAAAATATACTATTCTCAACTTATCTGAAGAGAAAAAGAAAACCAATACTTGGTAGAAGCAAAAAGAAATAAAAAAATA
Source organism: Colobus angolensis palliatus (assembly GCF_000951035.1). Taxonomy (NCBI): domain Eukaryota; kingdom Metazoa; phylum Chordata; class Mammalia; order Primates; family Cercopithecidae; genus Colobus; species Colobus angolensis. The sequence goes on along the minus strand of NW_012115322.1, from coordinate 1,213,314 downwards.
TAGTGTATAGATGTGTAATGGCAATATAAAATCAGCCTGCTCATATTAAAAAATAAGATGAGATGGGTTTGCAGGTCCTGTTCCCATAGGCCCCGTTTTGTCTGCATCCCATCTTTTCTTCTGTGAATTCTGAATGGGCAACGAGAGGATAGTCCCCCCTCTTCCAAAGTAGAACTATCCAGGAGCCCATTTTCCCCACTCATCTTACTGTCCATGACAGATTTTAAATGGTCACAAATTCCTGGACATTTCCTCATGGAGATGAAGACTTATATACCCTCTCCTTGAATTTAGGCAGCCTCTGTGACTTTTTTTTTTTTTTTTTTAAAGAGACAAGTCTCATTCTGTCGGGTGGAGTGCAGTGGCATAATCCTGGCTCACTGCAGCTCCAAATCCCTGGGTTCAAGCAATTCTCCCACCTCAGCCTACCAAGCAGCTAGGATTATGCCCAGCTAATTTTTTAAAATTTCCTTTCAGAGACAGGGTCTCAGTATGTCTCCCAGGTTGAAGGGCAGTGGCACAATCACAGCTCAGTGCAGCATTGAACTGCCAGGCTCAGGCGATCCTCCTGCTTCAACCTCCTGAGTAGCTGGGACTACAGGCACTTACCACTGCACCCTGCTCTTTGTGACTATTTTGATAAACAGAATGCTGTGGAAATGATGCAGTCTGGTGTCTATGCCCAGGCCGTAAGAGATTGGAATCTTTGCTCTTGGAGCCTGGAGCTGCCATGTAAGAAGCCTGTATCCAAAAAGAGCTGGCTGAGCCCAGCCTTCAGCCATTCCTGCTAAGGTACCAGGTCAGCTGCCAGCTGAATACCACAAGTGGCCATTGTCTGACGTCACTAAGTTTTGGTGGTTATTTTATTGCATAGTAATAGATAACCATAGCTTGGTCCTAGAACAAGGGGGTAACTTCAGTTTGCTGGCTAAATCAGGCCTGTCTCATGCCTTTATGAAGTTTGATTGGAACACAGCTACACCCATTTCTTTACACACTGTCTGTGTTTGCTTTCCTGCTCAAGAGCAGAGATGAGGAGTTTTGCAAAGGGGTCTGTGTAGCCCACAAAGCCTAAGATATTACTATCTGGCCCTTAAAAAGTTTACTGATCTCTCTGATCTATCTCCTAGAAAAAGCCTTACCCAATACTTTTCTTATCTTTTTTTATTTTTGAGATGGAGTCTTGCTCCGTCGCCCAGACTGGAGTGCAGTGGCATCGTCTCAGCTCACTGCAACCTCTGCCTCCCAGGTTCAAGCAATTCTGCCTCAGCCTCCTGAGTAGCTGGGATTACAGGTGCGTGCCACCATGCCCAGCTAATTTCTGTATTTTTAGTAGAGAGGGGGTTTCACCGTGTTGGTCAAGCTTGTCTCAAACTCCTGACCTTGTGATCCACCCGCCTTGACCTCCCAAAGTGCTGGGATTACAGGCATGAGCCACTGCACCTAGCCAAAACCCATATTTTTCTTTCCAGGAGAATATATAGCTGACATGTTGCCATTCATCATCTAGTCTTGCTAGACTAGGAGAAAGAGATCTTAAGCTGACTTTCGCCCAGGCATATAACCTTTGAAAAGCCAGTTCTCTTGGTCTCAGTTCCATCATTTGTAAAATGAGGAGATTGGACTAAGTCAACCTTTCCCTAGACATGTTCCACTGGACCCATAGGATACTCAATGGAAAAGCAGATCTGTAGTCACAATTTTAGGGGAAGCTCTGCATACTATTTGTCCTATTGGAGATATAAAACACACATTGGCATATTCAGGGTTCTGTAGTAAAGAAACCAGACTACCTTTGTTCACGTAAGTGTTTTCTCAAACATTTTTGGTATCAGGATTATTTTCCCATAACACTTACTGATATCACATGGGACCCATATTATAAATAATATAGTCTAGGAAATGCTATACTGGGTGCTCTTTAAAGTCTCTTTGTGCTTCAATAGTCCCTGGATCTAGGATTAATTCTTCTGGCTACAGAGTTAACTTTTTTCAGTGCTCTTACAGACTTCCCTTGCCTTTCATTTCTTAGCAATGTGATACTCTGCCAATGTAATTTGCTGACTTTTCAGACTGGAGATATGTTGGCCAATTAAGTAAGTTGCAAATTGTCCTAAAGGAATTAAAACGACACAGTGATCACCAATCTTTGGATGACAATTATAATTATGGTCTTGAAGTAAAACAGGGGCAAATGCAGGCACTTTTTAAGGTTACTACTGGTTTTTATAATCCAAAGATTTCTTCCCACATGCCAAAATAGAGGATATGATTCCTTCTCAGCATTACTACCGTCTGGGCAGTATCAATTGAATATGTTTAATAAAGTAAACAGTGTTTAGAAAATGTTAAGTACAAGGTAACCTTATCCATCCAGACTGCCTGTTTAAAACTCCAGGTTATCTTACCAACTACATAAAAAGAGAAAGTGTTTATCCTACTGAGATAATGGTAAGGCAAGTCTGTCTTTCCAGTAATGGAGCTGTTTGAAATCTCTGACCTGGGTACAAGTCCTAAGGTAGTTCATTGTATTACTTGCTTTTACAGATGCAAATATCTTTTCTTGGTTCCAGCTATTTCAGATGTAACAAATCATATTACATGTACAACTACTCAATGATCAACCCTCTCAGCAGCTAAAATCCCTCAAATTTAATAGGACACAAGAATTTTCTCTAGTAATTATTAGAATAAATGTTAAGAAACTTAGTTTCATAAAAATAAAATTTCTCCAATAAATCTCTTGCATTTCTAATTCCCTTTAGGTGTCTGCTTCCCAGAAGACCAAACTGATATAATTATCCTTATAAGATTGTTCCAAAAATTGGAAATAATAACATAGTTCCTGGCTTTTGATAGCTAGACAACAAAGATTATCTTCCTTCAACTTTGAAACATTAAAAGGTCAGCATTGGGCAATACATTCTTCTGTATTGTTCAGTGCTTTAATCATACATTCCACTGTATAATTGGGCTTCATTAGCAGGCAGCGTGAAGTTAAACTTCTTAACAGAGCATGCCATGCTCCAAGCTATCAATTTATCTTCAGGGTAGGTAACAGCAGCAGCTTGTTTCAAGAAATCCTTTAGATGACAACATACCATCATCACCATCATTTTAGAATGAAAACGACAATATGAAAAAAAAAAAAAAAACACCCTCTTCTAACAAGTCAAGAATGATGAAGACAAAAAATGATCATACTTACTGGGGGGCACTGTGCAAGTTTATCAGCTGCCACCAGTTGAACATTCAAGTGTTTACTTTGTGACTTTCCTCTAGATTTAATCAACCGCTGTAAAACCTGATAGAAGAAGACATGAACCTCAGGTATTGTAGATGAGTTAAAAGAAAATCAAATAAGCCAGGATCTTTTTAATGGTCTGCTTGGCCCCAAGCATTATAAGAGAGGAAATGCAGTGTGAGAAATCATATATTTAAACCTGTAATGATGTCATCTGCTTACATTGGCTCTCAGTTCCATGGATTTGATATGTTCATCCTATTCCAACTCTGAGTGAAGTCTCAGTAGGATCCTGAGTTCCCACCCTAGATTTTCCCCAGAGATTTCAAAGAGAGCCCTGCAAAGATGGAGGGAGTGGACTGTACCAGGTCATTTATGTTAGGCAATACCTTGATATTATTCAGTTGAATAATGTTTTAGCTCACTATCTCCTTGTCAGATAAATGTCAGAGTCATTTACATGTTTGGTTATTTTTGTCACCAATTATTAATGGGACATTTCAGTTTAATTTTAAAATAATCAGACTATTCTGTGTTAGGGATCCAGGCAAAACATTTGTATTAGTATATTGCTACATGTAAACCAGTGATATATCTATCTTTTGGCTACCGCTGTAACTGCATTTGGCCATATACTGCCATGTCCCGTGGCCCTTCCCCTGCAAACAGTGTTAATCTATGAACTCTATAATACCGCAGGACATAGGGTCTGGAAACTCCTGTTCTTGCACTTAAGGACATGACAGTGTCATGGGCAGTGGGAAGGGCTGAACTCTCCTGCACTGCAGTGAAGTGCTGGAATCCCCAGCAGCAATTTCAATTCATTCTACTGATTCTCAAAAGGCCCTAGTTTGCTCAGGATTCCCAAGTCCACTGCACCAAAGCAGTGTCTGCACAGGTAGATGGAAGGATAGGATCTCAGAAAATTTGGAGGAGAGTACAGCTTCTTTAGACATTCTCCGCCCATGAGAGGAGACTGCCATGCTGGTTGGCAGTTGAATTTGTATTTAGGCACCAAAATACATTAGGAGGCACAGAGAAGAAACTGATTATTAAGATGGTATTTCCCAAGGGCATCCATTTCACATTACCTTTTTAAGAACAACATCCTGTTTTAAAAATGAAAGAACATCCAAATCAAAGGAAACTAATTTGGGGCTATTTCACTTTTATTTTTATCTCCCACAGTGCCATAAAGATACAAAGCAAATTTCCCATTGTGCTTACTATGGAATAACTACATTCTTTCAAGAACTCAACCTAAGCACAAATGTCAGGGTCTATAATACTTCCATAGGGAGATGTTTAAACAGTGATATTCTATTTTATATATGATCAATATAGATACCTTTTATGATAAATATAGATGTACTCTCTCAAAAATACACTATATCTTTCTAATGTAAGATATAGGTACAGCGTATGGGTGACACAGGAATCAACAGTATCCAAGAAATTTACCAATATAGAATTCATAATCTATGATAAGCCAGAGTCTACTTTTTCACATCTGTCTTAATGTTTTGTTTTTATTATACACTTGCGTAACTGTCTGGTTTGGGATCTACCATAGTAGCTTTTAGAAGAAATGAACTATTATATTCTTCACTATCTGAAAATTCATAGAATCTGTACACTGTGAAAAGATTTTAAATGTGCTTATTAATAATCAGCAAGATGTTCTCCTTGTCCACTAACAAAAAACCACAGAGCAAAGCACATTTTTAAAAGACGCACTTCTAACCTTTAAGACAGAAAGGAGCTAATTACCTTTGGAGATGAGACTTTTACATGAACAATAATTGGTGCTAAGGAAGTCTTTATAAGTTGTGCTGGGTGATTGATGGTGTCTGCATCAAGAACGACCAGTTGCAAAGATCTTGCCAACTCAAAGATTCTTTCAATTTCACTTTGTACTTCCGCTAAAAGGAAAAATAATAAATAGATCCTGGTTATTGTCATGAATTAGTTCTTACATTAGAAAGATATAGTATATTTTCAGATATGTTGGTCTACATTACAAAATAAAATATTTTAAATTTTCACAGATGGCTCTCAGACTTCTTCTAGTCAACATAATATTTAGCTGTTTATATACCTATGACAATTCTTTTATTTATTTATTTATTTATTTATTTTT
>NW_012115322.1:1199911-1205064 GCF_000951035.1 Colobus angolensis palliatus | reverse complement strand
AAAAAGATCTCAGCCAAACCAAACAATGGTGGCTACCCAGACTGATTTTCAGAGGGGTTCCAATGAAGGTTTCCTCATAATCCTATTCTAGTCAAATGGAGCCCTGAGGAGTCACGGGTTATGATGCTAGAGGACCTCGATGAACACTTCTATAAACCGACCATGACTGATTTGGGCCCACCTCTCTCCAGGATCTCTGTCACAAATGATATTCCTTATACCCAAACCTGTTCATATTTCTCCCATGCTTAAAACACTTCAGTGGCTCCTCAGGGCCCAAAGCAACATTTCCCAAAGTGAGTACTCTGGAACAATAATCTCATAAGATATCCTATGGGAAGAAGGGGGTTTTGTGCAAGGGATACATTGCATACCATACTAGCTTCTCTTTAGAATTTCAAACATGCATTACCCTTTATATCTTCAAGGCTCTAAGAAGTCTTGCAGAGAAGAAACCTGTCAGCTTAATCCATCATTTCCAAATTTATTTGACAATGGAAAACATTCTGAATGTAACAACTATTACTACATTGTAAAATTAACATTGCATGGGATCTATTTTGGAGATCTCTTTAGCAAGGCACATTAAAACCCCAGCACATTGGCCTCGGTCTTTTTCAGTCTCTTCTGTTCCTCTCAAATCACACCCCCAACTTCCCTGTTCTACGCATGCTATACACAAATCTACTTCTTTCTCAACAACACATTTTTGTTTACATGTCAATGTCTTTGTGCATTCCTGCCTTGAAGAACCAGCTCAAATATAACTTCTCGGAAGTCTTCTCACATATCTCCTACCCCCTACTCTTCTTTATACCCCTAGCTCTTTGTTCATAATTCCACTGTCACAGGTATTCTAACCATCTGTCCCTTCTGTCTCTTTGCCCACGGGTAAGATACTGTGTGTGGGATATGTCTGTATGTCCTAAGTCTAGTGTAATGCATGGCACATAACAAGTGTTCAATAAACATTTGATGAAGCAATCTACAAATGTGCATGAACAAGCACACAAATGGATCACATTGTGGTTATTATAATATTAAGAGATTGCCATGAAATTAACTCCAAAGGTTGTGGGTATATGACTTTAAAGAGTAAAGGCAAAAACCACGAGCTGAGATATACTTTGTTTCTTCTTGTTTACTCTAACTTGCCCCCCCTCTGACAGCGGGTGACTGGATTGTAAGGAATGACTTCAGTGAATACGGGTGAAGCCCTTAGCAGGTGTCAGTGGTTAAAGGAGTCAGACAACCTGGCTTAAGCTTTTAATTATCTTTTAGCCTCTCACCATACATTAGAAGAAGGAGCAGTTAAAAGCCAAAGACACTATAAGGAGTTACAAAATGGGTAGAAAACAGGAGAGCAGGGAATTGATGTTTATTTGAGAAACCTTCAACCTAACTTAATGTCCTTGTCACCCATGATATTTAACTTTAGTCATTACCTAATAGGATTCACCATCAACATTGCCATTGTACCTCCTCAAGGTCAAAATACTGTGCCTTTGAGCATGTTTCCCTCTGCATGTGGAAGGCTCTAAATACAAGACTAAAGAAGGGACCACTAATCGCTGGGATCTTCCCCTCACAAGCACTGACCACTACTCTATTTGGTATGTTTAGTATTCCTTCACAAAGCAACCATCCAACAAACATTTATTAGCAATGATCATGTGCCAATCCCATGTCAGGAATACACAGATAATACTTTGTACCTTCTTTACAAATTGTACAATCTTTGGCTCAGGGTCAGTGGGTTCTTAGTGTGATGTTAGGGCATGCACTCTGTCTTGGAAATCTTAATTTTGTTTAGTTTTCTATCTATAGAGCTAATTTCAACAGTTTAAAAAATGTAAGGCATGGAAGAGCCCTATTTATCCTTCCTAGTTAAAACAAGTTGCCCTCAGAATATGAATGTAAAGAGAGTCCTAGGAAGTCATGAGCGGACTGCGCCACCCTTGGCAATCGTGGAGACCATGAACAGGCTTTCCAGATGAACAATGTAATTCACCAGCACTATGGACTTGCTTCTGTGGGTGGTGATTCCATCCTCCACAGCCCTGCTCACCTATGGCTTGATGGAGCTACTCACTTACAGTCTTTTATTCTTCTCCATCATGGGGAATTTTAGGATGCCTTCCGGCTGGTACCCCAGGAAAGATATGTTTAAAGTCCCTGCATGTTACTAATGGTCATTGCCATTTGCAACACCAAGAACACCGTTATCTAGCTTTTCTTCTAAAGATCTCAGAAAGCTGAACACCTCGTTTTCTTTCACGTCAGCTGTGACTCAGGTATGACAGATATCATTAGCCCCGTTGAGAAGCTGAGCAAAGTGGAGATGAGTGGTTTCATGTGGTTAGGCAGGCAAAGACTAGGAAAGCCCATTGAGGATTCTTCCCACCAGACTAATTAGCTAATTGACTAAAGCTGAGAGACAGCAGGCTCTGGCTACTGCAAGACTCTGCTGCCTTCCTGCCATAGCTAGCATTCTCTTCAGGTATTCAGTGCTTCCCCCATTCAGAATGGGGAACAAATTGACAAAGACATTCACAAATGCACCATGTGTCAGCCCGGTCTGTAAGCACAGCTTGAAGAAGCACCACATTTGAACATCTTACCTAAGCTGGACCTGGTGTTCGAACGTTCAATTATTGCTCTCTTGCTGGGATTATTTAGGACAGACCTCTTAGCAAGAGAAATGTCAGCTGTCACTCTCGTTATTGATATCCTATGAATAGGAACACAGAACAGAACAAGCCAGTAAAAATGTTATGGGGCTCTCCAAGTGATTTAGAACCACAGTACTTAATAACCAATTTACATACTACAGGGGAACCACAGTATAATAAACATTGGCCACAAGTGTTTTAAACAGGCTCTGGCTAGTATCAGAATGCAAGCAGAGCAGAATGGAGGAAGGTTTAAACTGTTTCATACACACACAAAAAACCTACTCCATTAAAAACATTCTTCCTCCATTATGGCCTGCCTTGCTGAATTCCCTTTATAATACACACCATACCAGGAAGGAACCAAAACATATAAATAAACCATGCTCTTTCTAGGAAGCAGCAATACAAATTGCCACAATGCCTAGTTGATTTGCTCTTGAATAAGACCTTCAGGAACTACAAATGCTTTGCTCTGGCATTTAATGATGCTGGTCAAAGCTGGGAAGCGCTCTTCATTTTGATTATCAAAGACAATCAACCAGTCTGTGGCTAAGTTGCATTCTTTTGTGATACACACGTGATTCTCCAGGGGCCCGAAGGGATACTTCATTTGTAAAAATGTGAAAAAATGGTTTTATTTTTTCTGCATGCATAGGATTCTTCAGCATATTTGCATATGACTTTGAATGCATACGGCGGGCAGTCATAAGGCACTCTAGTTGAGAGCAATGTGAGTATTGTGCCAGGATTTGCTAAGTCAGAAAGTATCCTGCGGTCATGCAGAGAAGAATAAGGCAGGACCTGGCACAGTGGCTCACGCCTGTAATCGCAGCACTTTGGGAGGCCGACGTGGTTGGATCATTTGAGGTCAGGAGTTCGAGACCAGCCTGGCCAACAAGGTGAGACTCTGTCTCTACTAAAATACAAAAACTAGCCTGATGTGGTGGCACATGCTTATAGTCCCAGCTACTTGGGAGGCTGAGGTGGGGGCGGTCATTTGAGCCCGGGGGGCAGAGGCTGCAGTGAGCCGAGATCACGCCACTACCAATCCAGTCTGGGAGACAAAGTGAGACTTTGTCTCAAAAAAAAAAAGAAAAGTGAAGAATAAAGTAAAGACATTGCAAATAAATGCAGAGGGGCATCTATTTGCATATGATTTATCAAATGAGAACATCTGCAACTTAGAATTTAAAGACTATTTTAAACTGAGATTGCTCAATTTCCAATTATCTACCAGTAGAATTCAAAGTTTGCCTCTTTAAGCCAGTTACTGTCACCATGAGCCTTTCTCCATTCTTATCTTCACAGCTTGGTTCCCAGAAAGGAGACAAGGAAAGTAGCACCCCTCCTCTTTTATACTCAGTACACCCATTCTCTTCTCTTCTGTTTTCAAACTCTTTGGGGATTGAAGCAGGAAGGAGGGTAGAATTATCAACAATTACTGAATCATATGTCATCTCACACCTGTCTGGGGACAACACTGTCAGGAGACTGTACCTGATTTCAGTGACCTAAAGCCTTGGGGAGAATTTAAAATAGTCCTTTCCTCAGATGTTTGGAAATCATTCTTTAAAACAACAGTCTGTGCAAAAGTTCTGGTGCCATTTTAAGCAAAGTACTGCTTGCCTGTGTCATTATGTTTATATGCTGTAGGTTGTCAGGAAGTTTTCAATTCTTAAATTTTTAGAACTGTTAGACCCCAATAATTATTTGATGCATCTTCAAAATTGTCTCCTGTAGAAACCAAGAGTTTTTGCAGATACACCTCAGGGACTGTTCTGAGGACTAAAGGGAGGTTCAGTGGGCTCCAGCTTCACCATCCTCAGTGCCAGGTAAACACACCTGCATTTCTGTTTTCTACATTGAGGCTTTATATATGATTTCACTATAAAAAGCTGTTCAACTGCTAGAAAACACTGGTGTAACAACTTTTTCATTTTACCAAGAGGGAAACTGAGACACACACAGAAAGCTGCACATGGTTAGTTACAGCTCAGGTCTGTAACTAACCAGCCCCTGGGCATCGGGCCAGTGCCAAGTCACCTGACTCCACCATTCTCTTATAGTTCAGTGTTCTACAAGCCCGAATCTCCAGATGTGAGTCAAGTGGTCAAGCACGGATGCACAGTCAGTCTTGGCCTTGCTCTGAGATAGTAAGAATTTAAATCAAGTTGAGGTAGAGTAAACCCACACCTGACTTTCCATTACTCCAGTTGGCCACTGCAGCTTTCAGGCATGAAGTCTCATAGGCAGCTTCTTTCCTTTCCAGAATAGGGTTTGTGTAGTTTTATTTTTTTAATTTAATTTTCATTTTTTGGTCAGAGTGTCGCTCTGTCACCCAGGCTGGAGGGCAGTGGTACAATCTTAGCTCACTGCAACCTCCACCTCCCACGTTCAAGCAATCCTCCTGCCTCAGCCTCCCAAGTAGCTGGGATTACAAGCATGTGCCACCACGCCCGGTTAATTTTTGTATTTTTA
>NW_012115322.1:1128607-1196941 GCF_000951035.1 Colobus angolensis palliatus | reverse complement strand
ACCTCCCACGTTCAAGCAATCCTCCTGCCTCAGCCTCCCAAGTAGCTGGGATTACAAGCATGTGCCACCACGCCCGGTTAATTTTTGTATTTTTAGTAGAGATGGGGTTTCTCCATGTTGGTCAGGCTGGTCTCGAACTCCCGACCTCAGTTGATCTGCCCACCTCGGCCTCCCAAAGTGCTGGGATTACCGGCATGAGCCACTGCGCCCGGCCTAGTATTGTGTTTTTCTTACATGTATCACAGTTAGGCCCCACAGTAGCAGCTATAGCAATAAAACTGTATAATAAGTAGCTCTAAACTGACTCAAATAATTTCTAAGGTATCAAAAAAATCCCAAGTTTATGATTCTCCAATAATCAAACAGTTGGACTTTCATCCAATTTGTTGAATTATTTTCTACTAAGATCTGAAAAGCAGATGAAAGAAGAAAGCCTCATAGCCAACAGATCCCTTCTTTGTACTTTCCGAAAAATAATAGGACTTTCTCCTATTTTGTCTAACGCACTGCATTCATAGCCCATGAAACGCTGAGTAGGTTTCCATTACAACATACTGTTTATGCCGTGTCACTGTGCTAAAGCCTTCCTTGTCATTGTTCTCTTGGCTGGTTTCAATTAAAGACTATTTGGTTTTTTTTCTTTCTTTGATATCAATTGGTAAAACATAATGCAGCACAATGTTATAGCTCAAAACCCAACAATATTCTCACGGAGAAGACATGTCAGAGTTAGTGTGACGCTACCAGCGAATTTCTTCTTTCTTATCAAAGTCTCCACATACACTTAGTCAAGGAACTCATTATTGTTCATCCTGCTGCCTGGCTTCTTAATACTTGAAATCAAGTCCATTCTCTCACCCCTCACTCCTTTAATATTTACCTATCTTTCTCCAGCCCTGCTGGAGAAATATATCAGATTTCTCCAGGGCTAAGTCTCTCTCTTCAGCTATTACTTTTGCTGCTGCTGGGCTCTTCCTCTAGACCCTCTGCCATGTCATCAGATCCCATGAATACTTGAGATTGAAATTTGCATTCAATTTCTATTAAAACCAACTTCAATAGTATGTGTACAGTAATGGATGCAGACAATTCTATTTGATTCAGGACAAATCTCTGCTGTTACAATTAAATAAATTCCCTTTTTCTGGGCCTCAGGATTGAGGAAGAACATCAGATTCTTCATTCTTAAAGGCAAACCTCCAACAACGCTGTTGTGTATCAGTATGTTATAGATCAAAATAATCTAACGCAAACATAGGCTGTCTTATGGGAAGGGATTTGCTCAGATAGGGCTGTTATGGGGCCAGTGGATTTGGCACTGCTCAGAACTGCCTTAGGTAACAGCTCCACAGGTTAAAACCATGTGACTCCATACATATCTGAAGGAACCATGCATGTGCACCCAAGAACACAGAAGACTGGGCTAGGCATGCTGGCTGCCTTCAATCCACAGAGACCTGCATGAGGGTTAGGGTTAAGCCCAGAGCATCAGACAGCAGGACCAAGACCAACCCTATTAAGTTACAAAGTCAAAGTTTAGCTGTTTCTTTGCAATGCTTTTTAGAAAGTGAATTCCCAATAGCCAAAAATTTCAAACGGAAGCAGGTTATCTATCTGATTGTGGTTGTTGGAGAAGGGAGATTAGTCTAAAAGACATTTTATGTATCCTTCCAACTCCAATGCTCTAGGATTCAGGGCTTTTAACTTATTTTATTTGAAGCTACTTCATTATCTGCCTATTTCCTTTTTAAAGAGAGTGAAATGGAATAAATACATCTTTCTTATTAAGCCCTTGTCCAGTAGATGAATGTGATGAAGGCTATTACTGGTTCAACAAATTCTATCTTCTCTTCCTCCTGGACTGCAAGAGTGCCTCCACTGCAATAAGTATGACTACATAACCAAGTTCTAACCAGTGAAATGTGAGTAATAACATGCTCTATCTCCAGGCCCGGCAAGCTGACTAGAGACATCATACCTGGGCTAAGGGCCCCAAATGACAGAAGGAACAAACTTTCTGCCCAATTCTCCCCTCCCCCAACTCCATCCTCCCTCCCAGCCAAGGAACACCTGCCTCAGACTGTTAAGTGCGCAATATTAAGTTTCCATTGTGTTTGAATCACTACACATTTTGGGGTCTATTTATTAAGGCAGCCTGACCTACATACTAATGTACCTAGAAGTATTCTTATTTCTTAAACTAAAATCTCAGTTTACTTTCTTTCTATATAGTTCTAGAAACTAATGAATATTTTACCCAGTTATCCAGAAAGTTTTTAACAAATGCATACAATTTATATTTAAAGCAATACCATGTTTGTTTTTATTATTAATATACCAATTTATTACACTCTATCTGAAGTTTTTTTTACATTTTAAAATTATTTTGTGCATTTAGCGCATTCTCATAATTTAGCAAAGAGAAGGTGAGTGGCTTAATTACTGCCTTCAAAAATAAAGAATGTGATGTTCTTCCGCTATCCTACAGCAATAAATTGGATGCATTTACCCATACTTTTTGATGCACACTATTTAAATTTTCCACATTTCTGATAAATCTTCAGGTTTTTTCATGTGGTTATTTTTACATGGACTGTATTCTGCATTGTGAAAGAGCTTAATATTTAGAATTGAGTCATTACAGGCTTTTTACTATTTCTCTGTAAAACAGAGAAACTTTCGCTAGATATTTTTCACAAAACTTAAATGATAAAATTATTTAATGGCTAATGTCTGAGCCATATTGTTGATGGATCATAGTAAGATACATTAAAAAATAGATCAATAAAATAACAAGGACATTTCTAATAAAAACAAACCCTCAACTATAATAAATATCCATATAAGTACTATTCCCTACAAAATGATCACTTTGGGAGGCTTATGATTAAAAGAATTCTCACTCACTTCGTTTGAGGAAATTCAGTACTTGATATTTATACTTTCATATGACACACATACACACACACACACACACTACTATACACACACACTGCTATTTATACTTTCATATGACACACACACACACTGCTATACACACACACTGCTATTTATACTTTAATATACACACACACACCAAATACTGCCTAACTTGACCAGCAAGCCACTATACTCATCAGAAATGTTATATATTTTAATTAATTTTTAAATAAAAACCATGTGGTATGAAATTATTAATAACTGAGAAAATAAAGACATATACATTTAAATAAAACAGATGGCTTAGTTTTCTTCTCCTGGTCCTTTCTTCATTGGGGACTCAATGTTATACTTCATATTTTCAGAGTTCTTTTATTATATTCTTCCCAAGAATACTGAGTTAACTTTTAACTAGAGAACTTCTGAAATCTCTGGAAACATACATCTACAATTCAATTTATCATACAAGTTTGGTTAAAGGAAAATAAAAATACAAAAACATCTATATTTCTCACCTCCCATCAAACCTGTGCTTCAGGAAATCAAAGAGGGCTTTCTGCATCATGTCTGTTACCTTTGCAGAGGTGAGAAAAAAAGAATGAGGCAAACACATGCAGAGAGAGAGAGAGAGAGAGAGAAGTCAAAAGTGAGAGAGGAGGGAGCGAAGGGCACTATGAGCCAAGACCTTATTGCCGCCAGTCGTCTCCTAGGGGGAGGTTACCATGGAAGGTGTTTTTCATGCTTAACCATGTGCAATTGCTAATTTCCACCCCCCTTGGTTCTCCTCCAGGGTGTTGAGGAACAAACCAGCAGTGTTCACCAGACCCTCTTCCCTCTTCCCTCTTCCCTTGTTAGGGGATAGAACTGCTGCCAGGAGACAACAGGCTGGCTTTGTACACAGGTGCCGGGCATCCTTGGCACGCCTGAGCTATGCCTGCCTCCAGTGAGGAGCAGCTAGAGAATTGAGGCCAGCACTGGACTCAGCCTTCCTGCTAGTTTGTGCATGTTGGTGGAAATTCTCCATGCCCATGGCTGGATTTTTGTAGACCACTCCTCCTGCTCATCCCTCTGACATTTCCAACTCAGAGAAAGACAAGAGAGAAAGAGAGGGGGAGAGAGCAAGAATTCGTAGATCTGCCTGAAAGAGATTCATTAATTCATTCAGCAAATGTGTACTGAGTGCCTACTATGTGCCACACATTGTCCTAGCTCGATGGGAATGGTGCCCTGGAGGCTGCTCACCTTCAGAGTTTAATGTCACGTCTACCTATTTTTTCATCCATGCTAGCACAAAGTCAAAACAAACATCTGAAACAAAGTCTCTACTCTTTTCCTTGTCACATGGTTTTGTTTAATCTCCAAAGTGCACAAATGTTTTTAGTGGTCTTTTTTAAAATGTGCCCTTTAAAATAAATAGGCAGAGAAGGATTTGGTGGCATATGCCATTATCTTAAAAACCCAGTAGGGTGAACTCTGGGCTTTAAAAGTTTGGGTTTGCTGGAAGATTGATTGTTTGTCCTCTTGTGCTCTTCATTCTCTATTACTTCTAATAATAATGAGAATGGTCAAGACAGATAAAGTCCTTTTCTTTGCATTTAATGCACAGCAAATCTTTGACCAGATCTTCCCATTGTAAATATTTTGAGAGAGGTATTTCTAAACAATGTAATACATAAAAGATGAGAAGTGTCCAAGAGAGGAAAGAAAGGGCAAAGGGCCTTGTGAGCCCCACACAGTACCCCCTGCCTTCCCATGCTCAGCATTGGCTTCCATCAGGACCCACGTGGGAACAGACTCTTGAGGAGCAAGTGGCAACACGACCGTCTCCTGGGTGCTCGATCAAGAACTGAAGAGTAACAGATGATATTTGTACCTCATAACCTTTCAGCGATGGCCCCACTAACACCACCGGACGCATTGACGGCACAACATCGTAAGGAGGAATGTGCTCCGTCTGAAAAAGAGGATTCGACACGTGTGACAAGGTGAGGTTGAGCATGCCTCTTCACAGCCACAACATTCATAATGCTCAGGTCAAACGACAAATGATTATCAAACTCCCCAGCGAGGAGGCTATTCCCTTATTTTACAGCCACTTGGGTCACTGAAATGGAGCATTGCAGGCATGTACGTATAGGAACCTTAACAGTAGATTTAAAAAGGAAACACAACTTACCACTTTTTGCTTCTGTTTTGCTAAAAGACAATAATGAGAGCCATATCAAAATACGTAATCTCTGCAAATGACAGTACATGAGTTTAAAAGATGGAAGAATGTACCCATTTGCCCCTATAATTATCTTTACCACTTTCCTACCACCCACTTTGGAGAACCTGCTTTACGATTTCATTCTGGACAGGTCAATGTTGAAGATGTATGAAAAACAGACAGCTCCCTCCCTGGTACAAACGACCTTATATCCTGATTTCTCATTGGGTGGGAGATGGGTACAGGAGTTGAGAACAACATTGGAAGTTCCGGGCCAGCCTTTCACCATGCGTTGTTCCCGTGCTGGACACAGCACAGTGTTGCTGGGAACAAGTTGGACAAATGCAATTTCATAAAAGGAAACAGAATAACCACTTGGGCAAAAATGACTAGCACCTCAATCACTATTTTTATATTTGTAACTCATAATTCTGCACCCTCTTGGGCATTTTTGCCCATTTTCTAGAATATTGGCACTTTTTTCCTACTATGTTGCTTTTAAATTTCAAATAAATTTATAACCAGTTATTCCTCAGATAAATTTATAACCAGTTTTTCCTGTTCTTTCCTGTTTGTAATAGCTAAAGTCTGCAATGTCCTGAATGTCCAATAAATGGGAACAAAGCAAAATACACTCAATAACTGATTTAAAGCAATTCTGTGGACATCCAAGCAGGTCCAGTCTAGTTGCGTACAGCTCAGAAACCTGGTTTGGTTCAGTGTCCTGTAGATCAGAGGGCTTCACCTGAACAAGGACCCAAACACTTAGAACCATTCCAGAACCAATCCAGTTGCCTCCAGTTTTGGTAGGCCAGAATAAGGCCTTGGACTTGCCTTTCCAAATTGATAATACAATTGGAATTGGTAATTAGGGCACTGGATGCCCTAATGCAACAGTTCTAGGCCAGAATGAAATTAGCCTATAGGAGTCAGGGAATGTGGTAGAATAAAAATTCCTACATGAATATCTCCATAGTTTCCAAATGCACCACAGCTCCCAATTAGGCCACCATTGTCTCTTCATTACCATGAATTCCAGGGCTTGGCTGTCTGCTGTCCAAATGGAAATGAGGCTCTCCCTCATTTGGGCCCCGCCTGACTCTCTGCTTCAACCCTCCCAGCTCAGGCTGTACCAATATACCCTGAAGTTCCACATGGAGACTGAAAACATGGCATTTTCTTGAGAGTCTGCATCACTTTGTTTCCTTTTTTTATTGGCACTCACCATCTTAAAGTCTGTCCGTTTCTTAGGTAAAATAATGAATTTTTTGAATATCAGTTTACACAATGGACAGTTATTAACTCTGGGGGGTAAATAAGATTTTTCAAAATTATATTCTAACGACGTGAATTTTTTAGTACCATTTTAAATCAAATCAAATTATCATAGAAAACAAATGAGAAATGAAATATTAATTAGAAAAACCTTTAAATTAAGCCTTCAAATTGTTTCCAAATTAGCAAAAATACTTGCATGTGTGTTCAAATATTTTAAAAAGGAATACGGTCTATGAATAAGAGTTTAACTAAAACCCTCACCTGTTGATGTGGGAGTTGCTCGAAATGTCCCAGATACCATTTCTCCAAGACTTGAAGAAGAATTTCCACTCGATTTCCTAGGATATAGAAAAGGAACTAAAGACTCACTCCCCAGATTCTTTGAAAATAGAACTTGAGAGTACAAAGCTTTCTTTGGCCCTCATCCTATTAAATAATTCAAAACACACCAAATTCTGCTATAAAGAACTTCAAGAATCTGTCCAAATGTTTTCTTTGACCTCATTTCTAAGAGAATGTGGAGAACTAGTTAAGACCTGAAATATTTTGCAAAAGCATCTCTTCTAGTCAGTGCGGAAATCAGGCAAAACCATCACTGACGGGAATGTTCTTATGAACTGCTTGTTAACCTAACACCAGGCACCAATGTGCCAGTCAGATGTCAAACACAGTTCAAAACAAGCAGTAAGACCCGGAGAAACCATTTATTCTTACAAGATGATTACGTGGGCATCAGAGTTAAGAACTGATTATAGGGAATTGGTCACAGAAAATATTATTTATTTGAATGGAAGATCCTCAACTCTGGTCTCCTCAGGCACGCTCTGGAAGCTTCCCTGAAGCCCACAAATGCCATCGGGAGCTGCCACCTTCCTACTTCCCCAGTGCTCCTCTCTTTTAGTCCTTAAGAGTATGGTCCCTATAGTCAGAAAAATCTCTCTCTCATCTTAGTTCTGCCACTTACTAGTTGTGGGACTGTGGCACATCATAATGTCTTTGAGCCTTAGGTTCCCCACCTAGAGAAGGAGATGCTACACCTCACATGGTTGGTATAAAGATCAAATAAAATCATGTCTGTGAGCTCTTGGCTTTACTATTTGTGACTGCCACGAGGTAAGTTTTTAGTTTAAAAGTATATATAGTCAGCTGGGGGTGGGGGCTCACACCTGTAATCCCAGCCCACTTTGGGAGACCAAGGTGGGCGGATCACCTGAGGTGGGCGGATCACCTGAGGTTGGAAGTTTGAAATCAGCCTGGCCAACATGGTGAAACCCCCATCTCTACAAAAAATGCAAAACTGAGCCAGGCATGGTGCCAGGCACCTGTAATCCCAGCTATTCCAGAGGCTGAGGCATGAGAATTGCTTGAACCTGGGAGGCGGAGGTTGCAGTGAGGCGAGATTCTGCCACTGCACTACAGCCTGGGTGACACAGCAAGACTCTGTCTCAGGGGAAAAAAAAAAAAAAGTGTATACAGTCATGAGAGGCTTAACAATGGGGATATCCTCTGAGGAATGTGTCATTAGGCAATTTCATTGTTGTGTGAGCACTGTAGAGCGTCTTACACAAACCTAGATGGTACAGCATACTCCACTGCTCCTGGGCTACAAACCTGTATAGCATGTTACTATACTGAACACTGTAGATGACTCTAACACAGTGGTAAGTATTTGTGTATCTAAACCTAGAAAAGATGCAATAAAAATACAGTATTATAATCTTATGGGACCACCACCATATGTATGATCATCTTTGACAAAAATGTTATTTGGCCCATAACTATAATAATTAACAAATAATAATAACAATAAAACTTTGAAAATGATAATAATTCAGTTATTTTATACAACAAATATTGATTGTACATCCCTGTTTTAGAAAGTAAAAATATAACGGTGGCATTGGGGAGACAAAATCCTTTCCCTTATTGAGTCATATACTAGTAGGACATATCAGTACAGGTTGAATATCCCTTATCCAAAATGCCTGGGGGCAGAAATGTTTTGGATTTCCATTGTTTTCAGATTTTGGAAATTCGCACTATATACTTACTAGCTGAACATCCCTAATCCAAATGTCTGAAATCTAAAATGCTCTGATGAGCATCTCCTTTGAGCATCATGTCAGTCCTCAAAAAGTTTCGAATTTTGGAGCATTCTGGATTTCAGCTTTTCAGATTATGGATGCTCAGCTTGTACCAAACAAGATAAATAGGTAAATATATAATATTTCTGAGAGTAATAAGTGCAATAGAGAAAACTAAGTCAGGGAAGGGATGGGAAATACAGGGAAGGGGAGTGGGTACAATTTTAAATACAGTTGGCAGGAAAGGGGTCACTGAAAGGGTGACATCTAACAAAGATACAACGCAGATGGAGTGGCCTGGTGAAAGTGTGAAGAGCAAAGTCCCAGTAAGAAAAAACAGTAAATGCAAAGACCCCAAGACAGGAAAACATGCTCCCCATGTGTCTACAAAGGAGCATGGAAGACAAAAAGTTTAGAAAAAAAGGGATGATATGGTTTGGATCTGTGTCCGCAGCAAATCTCATGTTGAGATGTAATCCCCAGTGTTGGAGGTGGGGCCTGGTGAGAGGTGATAGGACCATGGGGGCAGTCCCTCATGAATGATTTGGCACCATCTCCTGGTGCTGTTCCTGTGACAGTGAGTGAGTTACAGTGAGATCTGATTGTTTAAAAGTGTGTGGCACCTCCCTGTCTCCAGTCATGTAAGACACCTGTTCCTGCTTTGCCTTCTGCTACCAGTAAAAGCTCCCTGAGACCTCCCCAGAAGCAGATGCTGCCATGCTTCCTGTACAGTCTGCAGAACCGTGACAATTAAAGCTCTTTTCTTCATAAGTTATCCAGTTTTATAGAAGTGTGAGAACGGGCTGGGTGCGGTGGCTCACACCTGTAATCTCAACACTTTGGGAGGCCAAGGTGGGCAAATCACAAGGTCAAGAGTTCAAGACCAGCCTGACCAACATGGTGAAACCCCACCTCTACCAAAAATACAAAAATTAGCCAGGCATGGTGGTGCGCACCTGTAACCCCAGCTACTCAGGAGGCTGAGTCAGGAGAATTGCTTGAACCTGGGAGGCAGAGGTTGCAGTGAGCCAAAATTGCGCCACTGCTCTCCAGCCAAGGCGACAGAGCAAGACTCTGTCTGAGAAAAAAAAAAAAAAGAAGTGTGAGAACAGACTAATACAAGGGACAAGAGGGATTAATATTAATAATAGAATTGGCAAGTTATATGCTAAAAAAGATTGATAATTAAAAGTGGGATAACTATACTTTTGTGATCTCCTATTACTGTTGGAGCAGTTCTTATTGTGACAAAAGTGGGCACCTAAAGAACACCGGAGTTTTTTGAAATAGAAAAGTGTTCAACAGAAAACAGAGGTTGAGGGTCAAGAGAAAGAGCTGCTTCTATTTTAGAGCTTTCAAAAAATTGTAACACATATGAAATCAAGGCTTCAGTGCAGGCTGCGACACGGTACATGCAGACTCAAGATGATTTGGTTTCTCTTCTCTCAAGCTGTGCTTGTGTTCCTGGGGCCTTTAAATACCTGCACTCTGAGATCTATATGGCTACTTGAGTAGTTCACCAGAGGTTGTTTCACCTGAAGCTGTCTTCACCCAAATACCAGGAGACAAGAGACGCCACAAAAAGCCTGGGGTGGAGAAGGTACTGTCAGTGCCGGGACCTGCACATACCATCACATTATGTGCCCGCTTAAGGGACAGTCTCTGTAAGTGAACCAAGAGGAGCCATAATGCTGGTTCAGGTCAGCTCCCACTCACTGTGTGGAGAAAGAATGCCCGAAGTGACTCTCCTAGAGGAAAGCTTGGGTTCCAAGGAGGGCTTGCTGAGGCCACAGAAAACAGTCTCTGCCGTGGAATTCATATGGTCTCCAGTGGTGTTAGGCTTCAGCATGCACAGAAGGTAGAGAACTATCTGAAACTCTTCTGTGTCAATTTCAGAAACACTTTGCACACAGCAACGTATCTTCTACTTTGACAGCATACACTCTTGAAAATATCACCCAATTTTCTGACCAAAAACAAAGTGCATAGAAAAGATGGGAACGTACCCTCCGTGAAAACGTCCTCTTTTTTGTTCTTGCTGAATCCGTATGTTCTCCAATCTGAGTGGACTTGGGATGAAGCCAATTTCACAGCCCTCTTTCACCAGCCTTCCTATCCACCAATCATTGTTATATTTCTGGAATTCAGAAATAAAATTGCTATCAGTAGTAATTCACTTATCTTCACGTTGTTTATGAATCTTAGGGGACAAGAAGAATAAAATGCTATTTATATGATATGATATACTATATTTTATATAAACTATATTTTATATGTATATGTGCATATGTCTATATATCTATACTGTTTTATATAAACTATATTGTATATGTATATATGTGTGTATATATACCTGTACTATATTTTATATAAACTATATTGTGTGTGTATATATATGTGTGTGTATATATATCTCTCTATATATATCTGAGGTAGATTCATAGACTAAAGCAGGGTTCTGCAAACTTTTTCTGTAAAGGTCCAAGTAGTAAATATTTTAGGCTTTGCAGACCATGTGGTCTCTGTTACAATTAGTTGAATCTGCTGTCCTTGTGTGAAAGCAGCCACAGGCAAACATCAACAAGTGAGCATGGCTCTGTTTCAATAAAACTTTTCTTTACAAAAAAGGCAGTGGGTCAGACTGGACCTGTGGGCTACAGTTTGTGAACCCCTGGACTAATGTCTGGTCCTAACCTTTGGATTCTTTTGGTCTTTGTCAAGAAGCTCTAACCAATTCTTAAAGAACATATTTCACAAGGATAAATATGCACCAATGTAACTGGAACTCTGGAAGGCAAGACGGATATGTCTGAGATGAAATACATTTAATAGTCCATAATTTGTCAAAAGCTTTCAGGTAAAAATTCCACGATACTATCTGTAGTCTAATCTCACTGGGGAAGAGTCATGATCTTTCAAATATAGATTTGCAAATTAATGTCCAACTTACTACTTGAAGAAAAAGATGCCTACTCTTACAAAGTCTGAGCATATTATATATTTGTATGTGAAATTTTGCAAGTAATTCTGGAACTCCAGAATTTCCATTTAAGTTAAGTTCCATGACATGTAAACTCAAGACCCAAGTCTATGCAAAGGCTTCAACCAGTGTGGGATGAGAGTCTGTCAATGTGGGCTTATTTGGTGGATCAGTAAAATTGCATGTCTAACTATACATTTGCAGAATTATAGAGCAGAAAGCAATGTAGTTCAAGCTCCCTGCCTCAAGGAAAGGTTTCTGCCAGGTCACTTCTACAAAATAGGTATCAGCTCTATTGTTTAAACTCTCTGGAGATGATTCTAAAAACTTCCTTTACTGTTTTCATCAGTGTTGGGCAAGATAATTCTCTCCTACTTTGACCCAAAACATATATATTTATAAACATATATATATTTTTCAAAATGTAACAATGATATGTAGTTTGTTTTGCTGAGCTTATAGAAAAGTGAAATATATATATGTGTGTGTGTGTATATACATGATTCTGATACATTATGAAGGAGGAATGGAAGGTTTCATTGAATTATCACAGCATGAAGTTCTGGGTAAACTTTAAGTTATTCCAAGCAACAGCTTCACACTCATGAGAAATGTGGTCTGGTAAGAATTTGGCCTTTGTTAGGCACACAGCTTCTCCATGCATACTATATGAGTGGCATATAGTATAAGATTGCATTGAAATAAATGTAAATTGAGGGCTGGGCATGGTGGCACATTCCTGTAATCTCAGCACTTTCGGAGGCTGAGGTAGAAGGATCAGTAGAGGCTAGGAGTTTGTGGTCAGCCAGGGCAATATAGCAAGACCCCATCTACACACACACACACACACACACACACACACAATTAGCTGGGCGTAGTAGTGTGCCTGTAGTCCTAGTGTACTACACAATTAGCTAGTGTAGTGCACTATACTACTCTACACAATTAGCTGGGTGTAGTAGTGCGCCTGTAGTCCTAGCTACTTGGGAGGCTGAGGCTGAGGTGGGAGGATCACTTGAGCCCAGGAATTCAAGACTGCAGTGAGCTGTGATTGCATCATTGCACTCCAGCCTGGAAAACAAAGTGAGATCTTGTCTCCAAAAAAAATTTAAAAAGAAAAGAAAAGAAATGTGAATTGACGTGATATAAAACCTTGAACAATCTAGGTCTTAGGTGTTTCTCCCATTTTCCTGTCTTTTATTTTAGTATAACAGGCCTAAAATAATAGGTCTGTTTATTTTGGAATTAATAAAGGGCAAAGGGACCCTTTTAGAATCTTAGGTGCATAGGTTGGAATTTAAATTTTACTGTGTTGAGGACAAAGCAGACCATGAGTCATAGTTTCCTAGGGCTTAAGTTATTTCCTGAAATGAAGTTAGCCCACTGGAACACTCATTTGTTAAATGGCACCCAAGTGACTTTAAAGGGCTTGCTGAAATGGTTAATGCAACTTCCCAAAATGTTTTAACTTAGTTCTAGGAAACAGCTAAAGCACAGTGAGAATCTGACTCAGGGTGAATGAAAGTTTTTTGAGTTACTAGGGAGAAAGTCACTATGTAAATTCAAGAGCTTAATTTGATCATCATTTGACTTACATGACAAGCACAGTTGTAGCTTTTCTCTGCATTTAAGCTTTTATTTGTTACTGAGAAAGTACTTAACATGGTGCATAATAGATGGCCTTCTAAGTGATGGATGAGAGGAAAGGCTGTAACTTGATTATAGAAGTGTGTTCATTTGTGTTGATGTTCTGGGAGCTTGTGCCAGCTCTCTACAAAGGTCACCTCGGTGTTGTTCCAACCCTTCTCTATTTGGATTTCCCTAAAATGATTAGCACTGTCTCTTTCAAAGATATTTTCTTATCTGATAATTTCAAGACATAAAAACAGGCGGTTCTGGTCCACATAGGATTATCAGCTCAATACCACACATCAAACTGCCAGACTGAAGAGAAAATCACTGATCAACAAGCACATAGCTCAAACAGCAGCCAGGACAAATTGAGACATTGATAAAATGCCGGAAAGCAATAAAATACAAGGTTGGAATGTTGGCGTGCGTGAGTGTGCATGTGACATGTAACAACGTCTCTTACCTTTTCAAGGGCTGCTTCTCCTTGGACACAGTGGGTGTTAGCAATTAATGAATATGGTTTGGGCATTTTTGATGGGAATGGTGAGACATAATCAACTTAACCATTCAGATGCCAGGGCACATGTTTCAGGTCAAGAGTTCTTGTCTTCTAGACAAATGTAGACATCCTCACCCCATGTACCATCAAGAAAGTAGAGGCCATGGTTGAAGTTGATGGGTCCTCAGTTTCTTATTACCAAGGCCCTGAAGTGTCTGTGCCTGCACTCATCTTTTCCCTGATTGTCACAATGAATTAGCATTCTTCTTTCTATCAAAGGTCTGTCCCTCCACTAGGGGTCTTGAATCCACCCTTCTTGGCTACTCAAACACTTTACCCTTTTGCCTTTCTGTTTCCCAGAGTCCTCTGCTCTTTTCTTAGCTGTAAATCTTTCTTTGAATGATTATACACTCTAGTGTTGGTTCCATGGTCAAGGTGCACAGGACTATAGTCTACATGTCTATAATTACAACATCCCCTGTAAATAGTCCCTTCTGGGTAGGTGCCATGCCACCAAACTTACATTTTCCTAAGCTGGATCCATACATTTATGGCTCTGCAGTCACAGAGGCTCTGCAGTCACAGAAGGGGATTTAAGGTGCCCAGAGGACCATAGAGGTCTGTCGGAAATCCATGCTATAATTTTAGGGTTGACTGTGATTTAACTTTGTAAGTGTGTGATAATGCAAGCAATGATCTCAGACTTCTCAATCTTGATGAAAATGACTAGATTTGGAAGGCTCAGCAAATTAAATGAGGTACCGCACTGGCAGCTCCTCGGGTCTCCTCTCTGGCTAGTCTGGCTCAGAGCTGATTCCTGGCTTCAGCTTTTTGGCAGGTGAAGGGATACAGTATGTTCTACATTTACCTCTTTAATGTGTAGAAAGTCTTTAGCATCAAAGGAGATAGCTGTGCTTGGAACAGGCACATCCTCGTCCAAGGCGCCGCAGTAGCTCACATTTGTCTTCACGGCAAATGCTACAGGTTTGGACTAGGGACAGAACCATGGAATAAGGAATGAGGAAGGGAGGAGAGAGGAACATTTTAAATATTGAAACTCTGATCGTACCAGGTAGTAAGAGAAATAACTTTCCAAAGAGGGATCTCAAATGAGTTTTACATTCTCAGGCAATATCAAGAAACCTGCAGAGATGACTCTGAAAATGATTCGGTCCTATCAGCCCAATCATTTTTCCTCTCCTGCAATACTTTCCAATATTCCAAATTTTAAAATGTGCTCTAAAGTATTAAGAGGGATAGACAAAGGCAGGGGAAAAGGACAGTCTCTTCTCTAATCTTAAAATCTGTGCTTATTTTAAATGATAACCAATACCTTCTTATCTTGGAATATAGGGAACGTGTGCTAGGTCTTTTTAAAAAGAAAAAAAAGTGGGAAGAGGATAAAATAGTATTTTTGAAATAGTCCAGATTTGAAAACCTGTGGAATTCTATATAACAGACTATCTGGTCCTGCCAGGGAAAAGAAGGGTTAGTCAGCGTCAAAGCTGATGGGCAAGGCTCTTCACAGATCATCTTCTCTCTAGCTAACACAGCTGATTTTGAAACTCTTTTTACACAAATGCCTCTCAGCAAAGTGCTCTCAGGCTGGCACAGCCCTGTGGGGACAAGTAAACCACCAGCCTAAGCAAACGGTGCTGCCACCCACATTTGGGTGACCACAATGGCCACAAAACAGATTCTGAAAGAAAATTTTATAACAAAAATTAGCCACAGTGAGACACAAGATTCCTGATATTCTGAGCTGCTTTGTTACCAGCTTATGTATTCATGCTGGGAATCTGACTGGGGAACAGCAGTTGAGGCTAGAACCTCACTGATGTCCCTTCAAATGTACTGCAAGAAAAGCCCCTTCCACCAACAGAGCACAGACATCACAGGTGTTGAGGCAAATGAAGACACCTAATTTGACTGCATTGTTCTCCTCCCACCTCTTTTTTTTTTCTTTCTTTCTTTCTTTTTTTTTTTTTTTTTGGGAAAGAGTCTCGTCCTGTCACCCAGGCTGAAGTGCAATGGCATGATCTTTGCACTTCTCAGCTCACTGCAACCTCCGCCTCCTGGGTTCAAGTGATTCTCTTGCCTCAGCCTCCTGAGTAGCTGGGATTACAGGCACGCGCCACCATGCCCAGCTAGTGTTTTTGTATATTTAGTAAAGGCGGGGTTTCACCATGTTGGTCAGGCTGGTCTATAACTCCTGACCTTGTGATCTGACTGCCTCGGCCTCCCAAAGTGCTGGGATTACAGGCATGAGCCACTGCACCTGGCCCCTCTTTTTTCTTTTCTTTTTTTTTTTTTTTTTTTTTTTTTTTTTTTGGTAGGGTTTTGCTCTGTTGCCCAGGCTGGAGTGCAGTGGTATGATCTCAGCTCACTGAAGCCTTTATTTCCTGGGCCTACGTGATCCTCCCGCCTTAGCCTCCCAAGTAGCTAGAATTACAGGTGTGAGCCACCACGCACAGCCTCTCACCTCTAAAGATTTTACGATAAAAATAGAAAAGGGAAGGAATTCACTTTATTTGGGCTTCTGTTTTTTCTTCTTCTAAAAATCAGAAAGACTAAATCAATATACCTTAGGAGTCTGTCATGGAGGGCAAAGAGGACAGACTGGCCATGACCTTGTCTTGTATTTTGCTATTGTGCATAAAATGTCATTGGACAAAAGGGGCCTGTGCTTCAAAAAATCAGAAAACAAACAAAACAAAGTTGGAAGCACACAGAATGGGAGATCCCTAGTGACTGTTCTGGTTCTAACTTTCAACTGTGCAGTTGTTTCCTTGCTGCTTCCTGTGGATGCAGCGATTTCTATGGAGGCCTCTCCTTGTGGAATATCCGAAGGTCTATTTTGGCAATGGCCTTTATTGCTCATCTTTGCTGCACTTCTCAGAGTTGTTCAAAGTCCTGAACTTCACACTGAACTTGAGGTGGGACACTGAAAGTGAGAGAGAAGAGTAGAGAAACAAACAGCGTGATCCACAGAGCAACAGCACACGTGTGGCCTGTAATAAAGGCTGAGGTAATGGACGAGGAGGGGCAAGGAATAGACAGGGCGAGCTGGTACCTGGTGGGCTCTCTGCCAACACTGGGCATAGGAAGCTTGATATTGCTAAGTTGGAAGATAACCAATAATTCACCACCAAACCAAATACAAAAAGGTGAAGGTTCTGAGGAAATGCCCCTTTGGAGATGTTACTAACCTCAACTAGAGGTGAAGGGATCAGAGAGCTTCCCAATCTGGAGGCTTGTTAGAATAATCACGAAATGATTATTCCAGAAATGTGTGAGGTAGGGGAAGAGCAGCTGGTAGCCACTGAGCAGCGACCCACTTGTGAGCTAAAGAGAGGGAAAGAGAGTCACCTTTGCTCTCTCAAGCTGGATAGCTGCTTGCTGTTCTCTCTCCTGTCGAATTGCTTCCCGGTCCTCTTCCAAAGAGACATCGGAGTCAGACGGCCTGCTTGTGTAGGAATCCGCTGAACCCTGGCAAAGAAAACAGAATAGTTTGAGATGACGTGTAGCTTCTTAAATTGTCACATCCATAACAGTATCCTGGGGCGAGTTCTTTTCATTTGCCTAAAATTTGATGCACACACTCCATGCCTTATTGCAGATATAAATTTAGATGACAGAATATAGTTAAGCGTCTGAGTTATTCGGAAAGCAGCAATGTTGTGAAGAAAAATATTTTGACTTGATTAAGTGCTAGGAAGTAAACTGCAATAAAAATTATGTGATACTCAGCACCAATTCTTCTTGTTTTGTGCTATATTAAACCCATATCACTTGTGAAATGTTAGTTTTCATCCATCTTCTCTTTTACATATACATCTAAAGGAAAAAGAGACTCAGCTTATTACAAAAGATAAATCCTACCTGTACTGGGGCTATGGGTCATCTATTTGTCTAAGATTTCAATATAGTAAAGCATCATCCTACATTAGTAAAATGATTTTCCAGTTTCAGTGTCAACACTATTGAACTCTTTCACTACTAAAACTTCAGTCATTGTCCTGCAGCAGCCCAGACGTGGTCAACAAGAACACAGAGCAGAAAAACAACCTTGAGGATGAAAACAGGGATGTTCTCAGTTGAAGCCCACACTAGAGGAGCTATTTAAATAGCACTGAAGGCTGGGCACAGTGGCTCACACCTGTAATCCCAGCACTTTGGGAGGCCAAAGTGGGCGGATCACAAGGTCAGGAGCTAGAAACCAGCCTGGCTAACATAGTGAAACCCCGTCTCTACTAAAAATACAAAAATTAGCCGGGCGTGGTGGCGGACGCCTGTAATCCCAGATACTTGGGAGGCTGAGGCAGGAGAATTGCTTGAATCCAGGAGGCGGAGGCTGCAGTGAGCCGAGCCGGCGCCATTGCACTCCAGCCTGGGTGACAGAGCAAGACTCCACCTTAAAAAAAAAAAAAAAAAAGCACTGAAATCCAGTTTGACTGATGTGGCCAAGTTAAAAAAGTCAACCACCCCCTCCATGCCTCCCCCCACAAAAAACCCTGGAGGTTTGTCTTATGGCTGCTACAGGAACATCATCCTTACAGTTTCCTTAAGCTGGCATTAGAAGTTGATATTTGCATAGATGGTAACATTTACACAGCAGAGGTATTGGGAGGACTGGTGTATTTGATATGTTTCATAAATCATGCACAGGTTTTGAAAAACTTAGACCTATCCATATAGCTGAGAATTTGCTGTCCACTGGGGGGAAAAAGAGCTTTAAGAAATAGTTGACTGCTGAATCTGGCCCTTTGAATGTTTTTCTACATGTAGAAATGTTTACTTGTGAATTTGCTGGCTTTAAGGGCAACTCTGTCTCTCAGCAGAGGCCATCATTCTAGCGAGGGTAGCATAGATTTTCCTAGCAGCCTAGAACAAGAACTCCTGGCTAGCGGTTTCATCAGAGTGCCCAGTCAAGCCCTGGTTCCAAATTTTGCCTCTGCAACATACTGCAGAAAACATTATAGAAGTTACTGGACCACTCTGAGACAGTCTCCTTGTCTATTCTAAAGAGGGACACTGCCTACTTCCCGAGTTCTTGCTATCACACCAGCATGGGCTAGATACTTTGGACACTCTTTCTCCCTGAATCCTCACAGCAGTGGGAAGGCTGAGATTCAAACTCAGGTAGTTCAGCCTTAGAGCCAGCAGATTCACATCCCACACTGAGCTGCATTTGACATTGAAATACCTACTCCAGGACCTGGCACATAATAGGCACACAATAAATCAACTTTTTCATCCTCGTTTCCTAGTGCTGACATTTTCACATTGATAAAAACAAAAAGCATTAATTTCTCAATGATTATATATACACAATAACCCATCTTGAAATGTAGCCATTTTTCTTACTGTATTTACTGCATAGAAAACGTACTATAAACCTGATAATCACAATGTGCCCAAATCCATGCACTTTATGTAGGGCTTCTGAAAGTGCCGTTTATAGAGGAAATGTATTTGTTAACTGAATTATAATCAAATTCCTCTGTGCAAATCTACTAGGGGAAAATTTTGGACCTACAAAACGAATCAGTGCAGGGTGACTGTTTCATAGACATATTCATTGCCTAAAAAGAGAGCTACCTTGAAGTCCTTTAAAGCAGAGAGTTCTCTCAGAACACATCTTTTGTCTGAATTTAGGTACACCTGCATAAAATCCAGAAGAAGAGGGAAAAAAAACCAATATTCCAATTTTTATTTATTTATTTATTTATTTATTCATTTATTTATTTATTTTTTGTAGAGATGGGGCCTTGTCATGTTGCCCAGGCTGGTCTCAAACTCCTAGGCTCAGGCGATCCTCCTGCCTTGGCCTCCCAAAGTGCTGGGATTATAGGCGTGAACCACTGTGCCTGACCCAGTGCTTCTAAAATATCTAAGAAAACAGTTTGGAGTTAGTCCTAGGCAATGCTTTGCTGGAAATGTGATATGTGATGGACCATTCTTAGCTGGACTGGCTGCTGTGAAGACATTGGGAGTATCAAGTGAGACTATGGTACACAAGTCAGGAAGAAGGCACTTGCCTAGTTTTGAAAACATGTTCTGGGGATGGTTAGTGCCTACAGTTCACAAAAAAAGCAAGCTGCCTGCTGGGGTAGTGAGTCAAGCAGCTGAATACACACTCCACTACTGCCACTAGAAGACAGCTGATTTCCTGAAACTACCTTAACAACTTTTCAAATCCTGGCATTTAATTATCTCTGAGTACACAAGAAGTGACTCAGGGACTCCTACAAATGAACTTTATGTTGAAATGTGAACGACATTGTAAGAGTCTCAAATCTAATAAACTCTACTATGGCCAAATATGTAGAAGCAGAAGTTTCTGTTTACTCCCTGTTTCTAAGGATATTGGTAGAGGGAAAAATAAAGCACTGTGATACCCATTTTCATAATTAGTGTTATATCATCACAACATTTACTTTGTTTTTTTTTTTTTTTTCAATGTCATCTACATTGCTTTGTATATGAAAAAGCAAAAGTCCAACATTCAAGAGTCAAAATTTGGCCCACAGACATGTTTTGCTGGCTTGGTACTGGCTTGGTTTCTTGTTTTTATTTATTTTTGGTTTGGTTTGGTTTATTTTGTTTCAACTAGTTGAAAGGGAGTATGAACATATCCCAGAAAAAAAGGAACGAAAAGATAAAGGAAAGGATCTATGTTGTTTACAAAGGCACAGAGGGAAGAGCAAGTGAGCTAGAGAGGCCAGAAGGAAACTGCCTGGCCTGACCCCTGGAAGTATCCAGGAAGGGCAGGTGGCCATGCGAGGCTTAGTAAGACCAGGACAGGTTGGAGAAGCATCACCCAAGTATCTGGTTAAATAGTTAATGATCGAAAAGACAGAGAGATGGCAAGAAGGAAAGAATGTTAGATGCTAAGAGAACATAACTGAAGACACAAATGTTACTAGGCCTGGCCAAAGCTGGAAAGACCTGATGGAAGCCCCATCAGCTTACAATTTTCTAGCATTCTGTTTCATAAAACAGGTAGGAGCAAGCTACCCAATTTATCAAGTGATCTAAAACTGGGCTGTTAACCCACGTGCAAGAAACATGACAGCAACTAGTCCTTCAAAAGCTCTTATGCAGACACCTCTGCAAGTCATAACATGTAGTGATAAAGTCATATTGCAGTGAGCCAAGATCACGCCACTGCACTCCAGCCTGGGTGACAGAGTCAGACCGTGTCTCTCAAAAAAAAAAAAAAAAAGAAAAGAAAAGAAACATATTTTGGTCTAGTCTTTTTCCCTTTAGGGAATCTTCTCAAGTACAAAACGCAAAATGCAGATAGTAACACTGGAAAATCAGCTAGCTGTGGTCTTCTGAGAGAAGGAAGATGATCTTAGGTGAAACAATGCAAGGGCTGCTTCTCATTCACAGAGAGAGGGTGCATGACATCAACAGGACAGCAGCCATGGCTGTTGGAGCCAGACAGTACTGGGTTTGGCGCTGTCACCAGTTCTAGTTGGCTGTGAATCTTAAGCAAGTTATTTAACCTTCTGAGTCCTAATTTCCCCTGTTAGAAAATGTAGATAATAATGCATACCTTGTAGAGTTTTCTGGTGTTTGGTTTCAGATGAAACATCATTTCTTGAAAAAGAAATCATGGGGGAAATTTGGAAAATACCAGCAATTAAACTTTGACCCACTAATTAAAGGTTTGGCAGCTTTTTCACATTAAATTTTTGGCTGCCCTAGAGTTTTAGGATTTATATCTTGTTCTTTGTTTAAAAACAGCTTTATTGAGGTATAACTTACATATACATAACATTCACACATTTTTAGTGTACAATTCAATGATTTTTAATAAATTTACAGAAGACAATTTATATCACAATCTAATAGAACATTTGTAACCCCTCAAAAGAAACCTTGTGCCTATTTGCAGCTATTCTTCATTCCCAGCTCAGAACGAGGCATCTACTTACTTATCTTGTCCTTTTAAAATGGAAATAGACTTTCTCTTTTTATGAGTAATTTTAGTATTTAGGTAAATCATTAAATTACAGCAAGGAGAAGCAAGGGTCTACAAAGGTTTGATTTTAAAATGCAACCAGGCCGGGCATGGTAGCTCATGCCTGAAATCCCAGCACTTTGGGAGGCTGAGGCAGGAGAATTGCTTGAGCCCAGGAGTTTGAGACCAGCCTAGGTAATATAGTAAGGCCCCATATCTACAAAAAATAAATTTAAAACAAAATTAGTCAGGCATGGTAGTGTGCACCTATAGTCCCATTACTTGGGAGAGTGAGGAGGCAGGATTACTTGAGCCTGCGAGGTCGAGGCTCCAGTGAGCCATGATCATGCCAAAGCACTCTGCCTGAAAGACAAAACAAGACTCTGTCTCAAATTAATCAATAAATAAAATAAAATGCAATCATACTGGAACAGAATCTTGCCACTGTTGGAAGTGCTGGGCTTCCTAGCCCAGCAATCCCAGTCTCTCACAACCTAGCTTAGCTCTCCATTCACTGAACGCTGACCATCAGTCAGATACTAGAGTGGCCACTACACAAGAGAGAACTGCTCATTTTTCTGGGGATTCTTGCCTCATCTGCAAAATGAGAATGAAGTCCTTCTTTGGGACTGATTTGGGAATCAATAAGATAACACATGTACAACATAGTGCATAAGAGTAATGCTGATGCTACTAAACCAGTGCTGTCCAACGGAACTTTTACTGCAATGATGGACATGGACGCTGTCTACTATGGCAGCCACAAGCCACATGTGGTTATTGAGCCCTTGAAATGTGACTACAGAGACTAATACGCTGAATTTTTTATTTAATTTTTAGAATTTTAAAGTGTTATTGCCTTTTAATTAAATTTAAATTCTACCTGTAGCTAGTGGCTACCATATTGGGCTGTGTGGTAGTAGACATTCAAAATGTCAGTTTCCCTTCTGGATCAGATAAACGAATGCTAATCTTGGTGTAAATCTGGCATTTTAAGAGTTGCGCTGGGCCAGGTGTGGTGGCTCATGCTTGTAATCCCAGCACTTTGGGAGGCCAAGCCAGGTGGATCACCTGAGGTCAGGAGTTCAAGACCAGCCTGGCCAACGCTGTGAAACCCTGTCTCTACAAAAATATAAAAATTAGCTGGGTGTGGTGGTACACGCCTGTAATCCCAGCTACTTGGGAGGCTGAGACAGGAGAATTGTTTGAATGTGGGAGAAGGAGGTTGCAGTGAGCCGAGATCATGCCACTGCACTCCAGCCTGGGCAAAGGAGCAAGACTCTGTCTCAAAATAAATAAACAAATAAATAAATAAGGTGCATTAAGTAGACCAAGCGATCATGGAACGTTCAGAGAAATATATCACTCCCAATGAGTTTGTGCCCGTTTTTCTCTGCTAAGTTTGTAATGACTTGACAATGCATTTCTCCACATTGCAGAAGGAACACAGCCCATTCTTGGTGACTTTCCCAGATTTCCCTGGGTAGATGAGTGAATATAACTCACCTACAAGGTTGCCATTAGGCTATCTTTATCTTGACAGGCCAGCCCCTCCCTTTCTTGCACATAGCTTTCTCTTCCTTCACCCCCTTTATCAAACATGTCCAGAGCTCTTTGCTAGGGCACCCAGCCTAGCACGGTCCAGGCTGTGTCTCCAAGTACGTAGGCCCTACAGTGCCTGGCATGGCAGGACCTCGAGTTTGTACAAAGAAAGACATAGTCACTCCCATCAGAATCTCTCTCTTCTTTGTTCCATGATTTTAAGTTCTTCTTGGGTGGTTAATTGACCAAGGTTGTATTTACTTGGTGTGATGCTAATTGTTAGCAACTTCACCCTCATAACATGAGGGTTTTTTTTGTTTTTTTTTTTTAATTACAGTCTTCAATGCCTAAATCCAGAGCACTGGATAAGTATACATTCCCAGTACGTTGGTGGAGTGAGAAACTCTTGAAATTATATCTCCGAGATGACAACTTTTCTTTAAGGTACCTTGTGTGGATTCTCATAAATAGGTTTTCAAAAATGTTGGTTGAAAAAAATAAGACGAGTTCTGCTTAACAATCACAGCAGCTCACTCTTATTGGATGGAAGACCTAAAGTTCAGCCCCAGCTATTAATCTGACTAAGGTTCCTTTTTAGGTTTCAAAGAGCTGTCAAGGGTAGCAAAGGAGCACGTTCATAGAAGGCTGTTAAAAGGAAGCGGAAGAGAATGAATGTTTGCTCATCCCTCACTAACTTACAGATATTATTATCTCATCAACCCTAAGAAGTAAGTTATGATTATCCACGCTGTACAGATGAGGCCTCTGAGGCTCAGACAGGCAACACGAACATCCTGCCATTCCACACACTCTCATAGATCACTACTGGGGGACAAGGGTGTGGTAGACTCATTTTTTTAAATTTGCCCTATAAAATCTGGTGCAAAAACTTACATTAAAACATCAAACATTTTAGTCGCCTTCGGTAAAACAAAACAACCTTCCTCAGTATTTTGTTAATATTAATTAAACACCAGAATCTCACTAATTTACAACGATAGATGTAAATTTAAAAATGCCAATCTGAGATCGTGGGAAGTGAACAGCAGACTGCTTTTCAAATACATGTTCAGTATTTCTGCATTCGCATATCTGTAGGCTACCAAGGTTTTGGTTTGTGAATTTCTTTGAGTTTCTACTCTAAACACAAAATTTTTCTTTAGCATTTTAGTTCTTGGTAGGTGATTCTAAGGTACTACTGAGAGTTTTCTTTTTCTCTAACATGATAACGCCTCGGATTATGTTGACACCACTTATTTACAGATTATTTCTTGTAATTAAATTATAATTATATATATACAGTATAGTTCAAACCAAAGCACAGGCTTTATCTGAATAATCTCATAAATGGAATACAAATTAATGGGTTCCATTACAATTGTTTTACAGAATTGATTTAACAGGAAGTAGCATAAATGTATAAAAGTTGGCCAATCTTACCCTCCCTGTTGTGCTGGCGAGTTTTGGCTGTAATTGCCCTGATTTCAGACAGGTTTCTTTTAATTGCTAGTCTGAGGAGACCCATGAATGGAGATAACAGCAGAAGAATTTTAACTGACTCCTCAAGCACAAGGAGAGAGGTGACAAAAAGGCCCAGATAGAGATGGAAAGGAGAGCTCTCATGAAGCTCTCATGAAGTTTTGACTAGGCAGGGTGGGTCTCTAGAGCAGCTGCTCAGTGTCCCATGATATTATTCTGTGACCTGCATATAGTAAAGTTTGGTTGCTGGAGGCCACCTTCTCCCAGTAGTACCAGCCATGGCCTAAATGGTCTAACATCAAACATTTTAGTCGCCTTCAGTAAAACAAAACAACCTTCCTCAGTATTTTGTTAATATTAATTAAACACCAGAATCTCACTAATTTACAACGATAGATGCAAATTTAAAAATGCCAATCTGAGATCGTGGGAAGTGAACAGCAGACTGCTTTTCAAATACATGTTCACTATTTCTGCATTCGCATATCTGTAGGCTACCAAGGTTTTGGTTTGTGAATTTCTTTGAGTTTCTACTCTAATCACAAAATTTTTCTTTAGCATTTTAGTTCTTGGTAGGCGATTCTAAGGTACCACTGAGAGTTTTCTTTTTCTCTAAAATGATAATGCCTCGGATTATGTTGACACCACTTATTTACAGATTATTTCTTGTAATTAAATTATAATTATATATGAATATACAGTATAGTTCAAAGTACCAGCCATGGCCATTTAGGCACTTCTGAGAAAGGAGAAGAAACTGAGATGTGAGCTACAAGCAGATTTGCAAGTTAAAGCAATGGTAATGGTGGTAGCAAGAGGGTAGATTCCTTTTATATTAGGTTGAATCATGAAATCGCAAACACTACAGTTGTAATTTCATGTGGTTTAACATATACACTGGGGAAAGAACAAAAAACAAAGATTACTTGATATGGATGCTTTTGGGCAAAAACTGCTGTGATAATCAGCACGTAATATTTTACAGGTATGTAAGAAGTGCTATATCAATAAGCACAATTAGCAATACATCAAAACCCTTCCGTGAGACTAAGGAGTAACAGAAGTTGAAAACACCCATGATCATTTTTGCATCCAACAAGAACTTTATTTTAACAGTAGGGACAGTGAGATTGTGGAGCTCACATTTCTTCTGGGAAAAGGAAAGTGATCACCTACTGGGAGAAGGTGGCCTCCAGCAACCAAGCTTTACTATATACAGGTCACAGAATAACATCATGGGACACTGAGTAGCGGCTCTAGAGACCCACCCTGCGTAGTCAAAACTTCATGAGAGCTTCTGATCAACCTACATGACACAGGTATATGCCAGGGTGGCTCCCGCTGGCTGATCCTGGCACTTGCACTTGGCAGCATTAGCCCTGGCACAAGGTCTTCATTCCAGGGTGGCTGCTCAAACTGCACTAATCTAGTTTCAGCAGAGACGTTAAAAAGGAAATCGCAGTATTTGTTCAGGAAATCCTGAATATGCTGCTGGTAGAAGCAGTGCTGCATGCTGATGAGGCGCTGATCGTTGCTTGAAAACACAGACTTCTGTGACTTCTGGAAAAGTGACTGAGAGACATTTTCTTCTCACGTGGCCCCCAGAGTGGTTTACAAAGCAGCACACCCAACACTATTTTTACATTGCGGTCTGTTTTCTTGAGAGTCAGATTAGAGATACGACAACAGTATCTATGTTTCCCCTAAAAGTAACTTCAGGCAATCACTTGTGTCTTTAAAAAAAAGAAAAGACTTCTTTCTGTCAGATAAAAAAGAATAATGTAGCTTGGTTTAGAAGACAGAAAGAAAGTAGGGAAAAGGACTTGAGTCTTGCCCATGTCATTTCTGTAACCCCAGGAACCGTGTGATGAAAAAACATCTTTAAATAACTCTTTGGAAGGATTTTTTTTTTAAAAAAGCTGGCTAAAGTTTCCCATTAAGGGAATGTGTATGCATGGCTAACTGAATCCAGGTATGCCATCAAAAACAGAAGGGCTTCCCCAAGAGGTGGCTGAAGACACAATGGAAACCACAGTAAATCCTCTACTTCATTTCAGGCAAGACTCATGTCTTATCAGTTTTGTGGTCCTCAGAGTTCCTAGCACAAAGCTTCATAGGAGCTCCAAACTATTTGCTGAATGAAAAAATCAATGAGACGGCTTCAGGGGGAAGGCGAGAACCTTAAATGGAGACCCCAACACTGCCCAGACTTCACCCAAAGGGCGTACATTCTTCCTGCCTCCAGGGGTTGCTGGAAATCATGCAGGAAAGACCAGTGAAGAATAAAATCAATTTTAACTTGACAGAATGATACGCAAGTTGACTGGAAAAATTAAAATCCAGAAACTGTTTAGAAAAAAATGTTAAAAGAAGAATAAAAGATAATTAGCCTTTTTAATAGATATGAAAACATACAAAACTACAAAAGTTAAACATGTTTGGTACTGGCGCAGATCAATGAAATTACAAGGAGACCACAAACTGACTGCTCTGTGTGGCAGACTAATGTATGATATAGGAAACTGTAAATCAATGGGAAAAGAATGATCATCCAATTAAGTGTTGGGAAACTGAGCTAGCCAACTGGAAAAAAAAAAAGATCCCTATTTCATATCTTTTTTTTTTTTTGAGATAGAGTCTTGTTCTGTTGCTCAGGCTGGAGTGCAGAGGTATGATCTTGGCTCACTGCAACATCTGCCTCCTAGGCTCAAGCAATTCTCGTGCCTCAGCTCCTTAGTAGCTGGGACTGTAGGCATGTGCCACCATGCCCAGTTAATTTTTGTATTTTTCATAAAGATGGCGTTTTGCCATGCTGATCAGGCTGGTCTCGAACTCCTGACCTCAAGCACTCTACCCAACTGAGCCTCCCAAACTGCTGAGATTACAGGCATGAGCCATCACACTCGGTCTTATATGTTATATAAAAGTAAACTGTAGATGAAGGTATTTAAAGGCAATATTATATATAAACACACACATATATATTAAAATATACATATATATGTATATAAACACACACCCACTACCACTAGCAGAAACTATGCTAAAGTTTTAAAATAGCATGCCAAAAAGTTCAGAAGCCATGAAAAGAAAAGATTGATAAATCTCACTACATAAAAATTTTAAACATTTGTCTGGGAAAAAAAATATAATAGTCAAAATGAAAATGACAAAAAGAAAACATTGTCACATAAGTGACTCGGGTTTAACATCCTTCATATCCAAAGAGCTCTAACAAGTTAATAAGAAAAAGATGAACAACCTATCTCTTCACTCATTAATATGAGAAAGGAATAAAAATAGAAAAAAGGACAAGGCAAAAAAAGAAAATGAATGGCCAATGCCAATATCTTTGATAAATAAGACACAACAATCCTCAACAAGACCAAGCGTGGTGGTACATGCCTGTAATCCCAGCACTTAGAGAGGCTGAGGCAGGAGAATTACCTGAGCTTAGGAGTTCAAGGCTGTAATGAGCTATGATCATGCCACTGCACTCCAGCTTGGGCAACAGATCAAAACTCTGTCTCTAAAAAAGATAAAAATAATTTAAAAATCTCCACAAAATACTAGCAAATGGAATTCAACATATCAAAAACATCACGTGGGATTTATCAAGTGGGATTTATCCCAGGGATGCAAGGATGATTCAACATATGCCAGTCAATAAATGTGACACATTGCATCAACAGACTGAAAGACAAAAACCATATGATCATCTCAACAGATGCAGAAAACTCATTTGACAAAAGTCAACACCCCTTCATGATAAAAATTCTCAACAAATTAGGGATAAAAGGAACATATATCAATGTAATAAAGTCCATGTATGACAAACCCACAGCTAACATCATGCTGAATCCTCTAAGAACCGGAACAAAGATGTCCATTTTCGCTACTGTTATTCAACATATACTGAAAGTTTTAGCCAGAGCAATCAGGTAAGAGAAAGAAATAAAAGGCATCCAGATGGAAATGAGAAGTCAAATTGTCCCTCTTTACAGATGACATGATCTTAAATATATAGAAACCTAAAGACTCCACCAAAAAACTCTTAGAACTGATAAACAAATTCAGTAATGTTGCAGGATACAAAATAAACATACAAAAATCAGTATTGCTTCTATACACCAATAATAGACTAGCTGAAAAAGGAATAAAGAAAGCAATCCCATTTATAATAGTAGCAAGATAATAATAATAATAAAATATCTATGAATACATTTAACCAAGGAGGTGAAAGACCCTTACAACAAAAGCTACAAAACACTGATGAAAGAAATAGAAGAAAACACAAATGGAAAGACATCCCATGTTCATGGATCAAAAAAATTAATATTATTAAAATGACCATATTACCCAAAGCAATCTCCAGATTCAATGCAATCCCTATCAAAATACCAATAACATTCTTCAAAGAAATAGAAAACAAAAATCTAAAATTCATATGGAACCAGACCTCAAATAGCCACACACACATACACGCACAAATCCTGAGCAAAATGAACAAAGCTGGAGGCATCACATAACCTGACTTCAAAATACACTACAAAGCTATAGTA
Source organism: Colobus angolensis palliatus (assembly GCF_000951035.1). Classification (NCBI taxonomy): domain Eukaryota; kingdom Metazoa; phylum Chordata; class Mammalia; order Primates; family Cercopithecidae; genus Colobus; species Colobus angolensis. Next base: position 1,167,785 of record NW_012115322.1, on the reverse strand, counting down.
CCTAAAACAACATGGTATTGGTATAAAAACAGATACATGTTATCCACAGAAGACGTGTTTTTAAAAAGTATGGCTCATTTGTAAAATAGAAGAGCATGTAGCCAGGCACCATGGCACATGCCTATAGTCTCTGCTACTCTGGAGTCTGAGAAAAGAGAATTTCTTTAGCCCAGGAGTATGACACAGACCTCCAACTAATAAAATGTGAAATTGTTAAGTCAGAAGATCACATTGTAAAATAATCTAGTATGTTATTTGAAATTGTGTTAAAATTACTGAGAATCTATTATGCATCAATATACCTAAATATATTAGAGGAAGGAAACAGACTTACAGTTCACTTTAAACCCTGCCATTAGTTTCAATTTTTACCTTCAGAATTTTTAAAAACAAAAACATTGGCCAGGCGCAGTGGCTCACGCCTGTAATCTCAGCACTTTGGGAGGCCAAGGCGGGTGGATTACAAGGTCAGGAGATCAAGACCATTCTGGTTAACACGGTGAAACCCCATCTCTACTAAAAATATAAAAAATGAGCTGGGCATGGGCCAGGCGTGGTGGCTCACACCTGTAATCCCAGCACTTTGGGAGGCCAAGGCGGTGGATCACAAGGTCAGGAGACCAAGACCATCCTGGCTAACATAGTGAAACCCCGTCTCTACTAAAAATACAAAAAATTAGCCAGGAATGGTGGCAGGCGCCTGTAGTCCCAGCAACTTGGAAGACTGAGACAGGAGAATGGCATGAACCTGGGAGGTGGAGCTTGCAGTGAGCCAAGATCGTGCCACTGCACTGTAGCCTGGGCGATAGAGTGAGACTCTGTCTCAAAAAAAATAAAAAAAAAATTAGCCGGGCATGGTGGCGGGCGCCTGTATTCTCAGCCACTTGGGAGGCTGAGGCAGGAGAATGGCATGAACCCAGGAGGCGGAGGTTGCAGTGAGCCAAGATTGTGCCACTGCACTCAAGCCTGAGCGACAGAGCAAGACTCAATCTCAAAAAATATATATATATATGTCTCTATATACCTATATACATTTGTACTTAAATATGTAAAAATATGCATATTTTTACAGAGTTATACAGCTTAAGATTGCCTGCATTAACCCTAAAATAATTATTTTGATAGGTGACATTAAATATTCACTATCAAAAACAATAACCACTATTATTTATTGAGCACTTAGTATGTCCCATGATTAGTGTTAAGTACTTTTATTAATGGTGTACCTTTTTGTTTTTTTTTGAGATGGAGTTTCACTCTTGTCATCCAGGCTGGAGTGCAAATGGCGCAATCTCAGCTCACATGCAACGTCCGCCTCCTGGGTTCAAGCAATTCTTCTGCCTCAGCCTCCCCAGTAGCTGGAATTACAGGCACATGCCATGATATCCAGCTAATTTTTTGGATTTTTTGTAGAGATGGGATTTTACCATATTGGCCGGGCTGGTCTCGAACTCCTGACTTCAGGTGATCCACCTGCCTCGGCCTCCCAAAATGCTGGGATTTCAGGGGTGAGACACCACGCCCAGCCAACTGTGTTCTTTCAAAAAGAGTATTTCCTGTGAGAGGCCCAGGAGCCCCAACAGAGGCTATATTAGTATGAGATATCCTCTTTGGTCACCAGTCTCCTAAATTTGTGAAGCCTGTAGTGTTCTAGGTGATATCACCTGTGCAGTAATTTAAGTTTAGGTACAAATGCTGTTTTTGAATTAGAAGATGACGAATGGCTGGGAGTTTCTGAAGGTGTGGTGGGCCCCTTGTGCACATGCTGCCTCACCAGCAAACACCCAGGGCTCTAGGTAAGAGCTATACCTACCCCTAACTTCCTCCATAGAAGGAGCTTATTGTCACAAGACATGCGCCCTAGGCTGTGCTACTCCTTATAGCACTGCTTTCCTCTTTTGACTTTTGTGGTCTTGATGGTGACCACACGATACCCACCCCTCCCGCCAGCATGGACCAACCCCATTTGGAGTTTGGAGTGGTATAGGCCCATACTCTTTCCTGGGGTAATGCCCTTCCTCTCCAATCAGTTCAGAGGGTAGGAGATGAAAGCAAGGCTTGCTTTTTTGATTCCTATCTGCTAATTCCGTGTTCTGTGTGTTAGAGCTCATTATGGCAGAGGAAAAGAACTTATTCTTAAATTTAACCTTTGGAACTAGGAAATAGGGCTTTGATTGTAATAAAACAGCACTTTACTGATGTTATCTAATTTAGTCACAATAAAAACTTAAGAGGTAGACTTCATTATCCGCACTGAAGTAAACAAGGCTTAGAGACACTAAGTAAGATGCCCAAGGTCATGTAGCTGGTAAAGTGTGGCGAACCCTGGTCTGACTGGCTCTAAAGCCCTTGCTAATTAACTAATAATCATGTCCAGCAGAAGTGTTGGTAGGCACTGTTGGATGAGCAGATCACTGAGGCTGAAGGCACTAAAAACAGAATCTTTCTGTCTCTGCATTTAGATTGAACTAAAAATTACTGAGAATGCTAGGCTCTCTCTAGCACATTATCTTGATTTCTGTCCAAAGCTCTTTTGAGGTCTTATAAGAGAAGTCAGGCCACATGGCCCAGAAGTCACTGGGCCATCATCCACTGGAGAAGCTGAGACTTGCATTTCAGGCAAGAACATCTCTTGGATGATCTCTAAGATTCCTCTGAGGTCTGAGATGTCAGCCTAGTGCCAGGAATTAGGTCTTTAAGTGCTTGGTGATAGAATTTGTCATTTGAATTGACATCAAAACACACACAATCAACTATTACTAAGAAAGTGACTACCAAACCTTGGATTTTCTCTTCCCTTCCTCCAGTGAATTAGCTCATCAGTAGATCCAAACTGGTCAAAGAGGAAAGCCACGTCTGTTCATCAATTTGTTGGAAACTTTTTTGGACCAAACAAACAGAAACAAAAGCAAAGAGATGATGAAACCTTGATTTAAATAAGTTTGACAGAGAAGCTATAAGTTAATTTATTCTGATCATCACCTTTATTCTTCATTAGGGAATATAAGGAGAGGAGGTGGTTACTCATATGAGAGTTGGCATACAATAAGCAGTTCCAAGTGGTGCCATGAAGCTTGACTACCTGGGCTGGAATTCTAGGACTGCTCCTTACTAGACATTTGCTTTCAAGCACAATACTTATTCTTTCTGGGCTCAGTTTCCTTTCTGAAGATGAGCATAATAACCTAACTCATGGAGCTGCAGTGAAGATTATGCACTCAGAACGTGCAAGCACTCAGCCAAGGAATCACTCAATGCAGGTTAGCGAGAACACTTCAGTATATGGAATTGTCCAGGCCCTTTGTTTCTCGGGTGAGGCCAATTTGCTGTTGTAATCCCTCTCTTAAAAATGGGATAGAGATATAAAACTTAATTAATTAAAGTGAGTAGGAATTAAATGCTCTAGTAAGAATTTTCAGACAATTAAAGGTATTGGCTAAAATGAAATATAGGAATCATGTTGGTTGTATTCCTCCATATTTCTTCTGCCTGCAAGAAGTGTGTTTACTCAGAGGCATCACCTTGCTTGGGAATAACAAGAAGACAGTCAGATCTGGTTTTCTTGGTCAGACAGCAGCATGAGTAAGACTGCTGTCCTTTGCATATGAGGCTGACACTCCTGACCTACTGCCTCCTCTGGGCTGTGTGGCTCTGAACTCACATCAGCTGGGACGGCTGTGGGTTGCCCCTCCTCTTTATGACCCAGTACCCACTTCAAGACGACCAGGATTAGGGATGGTCACCCATCACAGAGCACTGTCACAATCTCTGCTAGCCTACCCACATCCCAAAATTCAAGACCGGCACTCTCAACAAAACAAGCCAACCCACCACAAACTTTTAGAATCCTAAACAGGTGTGAAAAGTCACCTCTCAGACACAAAGCACTCTATTCCCTCCCAAAAGTTGAATATGGCCAAAGGATGCCCTTTTGTTGTTTCAATGAGGAAAATAAGGCAACTATTCCTTTTACTTAGCTATTTTTTTAATTCTATTTTCTCATTATCTTTGCTTTTCTATGGAATGCATGCTTTAAAAGGAATAATTCCCATTTTAAAGCTAAGGTGAATGTATTAAAAATAGATTTTTTGTTATCATTCTCATCCTGCATCATTATAGATAAATTCACAAACCATATGCATATATTATCCAAATGACTGGATTTGAAATAAATCAACAAATGTTGGAGTAGCATAGACCTATACTGTCTATGGCTGGGAGTGATGATGTGCATAGAGTGAAATTCAAGTCCAGATGAAGGGAAGGAAGGGCCTGAGGACAGAGGTAAAGGGTTGAGAGCAAAACACAAGAGGCAGACAGGATGTCCATTCAGTGAGAAAATTTTTTCCTCCCAGACTCATCCTGAAAGCTCTTCTTCTCTCACCAGTATTGATCAAACTCCTTCAATGCTGCACAGCAAAGCTCAGAAAGACCCACGGTTCAGAAGAGGACAGCCCTGAAGACGACAGGTAGCATTCTGCAGGCTGAAGTGGAGGAGAGAGGAAGCCCTTCTATCTAGCTGGTGTTCCATGCACCTATGCACTGGCTAGTGTGGAACAAGAGAGACGAGTTCAAGAAATTCACACTCAGTACTTCAATGGAGAGTTTAGGGGAAAATGCAGACACAAAGACCAAGAACTCTCTGCTCTTGAATAAAATGGTCTTAGATGAGGAAGAAACATTCCAGCAGAGGTGGCCTGAGAAATAAAACAGTACCAGATCAGTGAACAATCCAGTACTGCAGAAGGAAGCTCCCTGGAATAAAGGACACTCAGAGATACTTCCCTTATATAGCTTCCCCAGGGCAAATATGCTACCAACTCCCAAAGTCAAGGGACTGCTAGTTAGTACTCAACATTCTTGCAGAATCTTTGCAGCTTGCTGTACACATTAAGTAGAGAAACTACGCTTAATCGTTTGGTTTTAACTTCACAGTATAGCTTTAGTCATTTTTACCAAGTATTTTACTGTCTTTATTAAGTTCTAAATAAAAGAATCCCTTCAGGTGATCATATGTGAACCAGGTAAAATGTCGCTAGGTACTAGGTACCCCAAGAGGACAGAGCAGGTAAGTGGACTTCCATATACCAACCATCCTTGGTGCCCTAACAACACTAGGTCATATCTGATTGTCTGCTGTCTAATACGCAATTCAAATTGACAAACATTCATTGAAAAATTAGTATGTATGAGGCCTGTACTAAGTACAGTGGCAGGCAAAAAAAATACATAAGACATGGCCCTTGCCTAATAAGGGCTTACAACCTAATAGGGCTGACAGTTATGTAAATAACCACATTATAAAGGAGAGTACAAAAAGTACCATAAAATTACCATAAACAAAAATACAAATCCAATCAGTGACTAGAAGAGGACAGATTAATTCTGTTTTGGGGGAAGAGAAGACCTCAGGGAGAAGGTGAGGGAGGCTTAAGCAGAATTATCAGGAATGGCAGACAGCAAAGCTAAAGGGCAAGAAAATAAAGGCAATGTCTGGAGAGTGATGAATTTGGACAACTCATTATGGGGGTAGGAGTTGCAGTGGATACTAAAGAAGTAAAAGGCATGTTTCTTGCCTTTAAAGAGCTTTCAAACAAGTTGGAGAAATAAGATCTATGTTCATGAAACAAGGCAGTTCAGTGCTGAACTATGTCATTTTAAAAAAGAAACGAAGGTTACTGACTTTGGAACTGCAGAAAGGCAGAGGTCAGTGTGAGGTGATGAAGCCAAGAAAGGTTCATGGAGAAGTCAGTGTTGGAACTGCGCCATCAGCATCATCATGATCTGCTGCGGGCAGAGAAATGTTGTAAAGGCATTTCAAGAAAAGGTGGGGGCAGCATGAACAAAGGCATGAAAGTAGTGCCTCGCCTTATGCGCTGGGGAATGAGAAGTTCAGACGTTCGTGTTGAGGAGTAGCTGGAAATAAAATCGTAGAGTAGAATAAATGCAGATCACAGCAAATCAGGAAAACCAGGAGGAAGTGTTTGCAGCCATATGGTTGTGAGTAGATGGCTGATGCTGCACTAAAGTAAGTGAATGAGAGTTTCAGATTGAAAAGGATGTATGGGCAAGATCTGTCTGAAAGTGTGAAAAACTGCAGTCAGAGAGACTGACGGGGAGACTGATAGGATAGTGACAGTGGGAAAAGAGAGCAAGAAGTAAACTGGAAACCTATTCCAAAAAGGTCTAAAAATGATCAACAGGACATAGGAGATATACACAATTTATCTACTGCTTAACAGACACTAAGCACAGTATTAGACATTGGCTAAAGGGGAAAAAACATCTTGTACCCACTTTCAACTTGAAGACTTCGGTATTTTTCATGATTTTCTTTTTTTCTTTTTTTTTTTTTTGGCGACACGGTCTTATTCTGTTGTCCAGGCTGGAATGCAGTGGTGCAATCACCACTGCATTGCAGCCTTGGCCTCCTGGGTGCAAGCAATCCTCTCACTTCAGCCTCCCATGTAGATGGAACTACAGGTGTGTGCCATCACACCTGGCTAATTTTTGTAGAGACAGGGTTTTGCCATGTTTCCCAGGCTGGTCTCGAACTCCTGAGCTCTAGTGATCTGCCCACCTCAGCCTTGCAGTGTTGGAATTACAGGTGTGAGCCACCGTGCCTGGCCTTTTCACGATTTTTTTTTGTAATTGTGTTAAATTTATCAACAAACCATCAGCAGTTTGTCTGTCTTCTGATGTTCAGCTGAGACAAGAAGAAACTAATATCAGAGCTGAAAAATAAAATGTAGTAGAGGTGGGGAGGCTTTTAAATATATTGAGTTATTTACCGAAAAGTCCAGGAAATCATTGGTAACCTTAATATTTTGTGGAAAGGTTCTTCACCAATTTTAGCTATGCAGGTCCAAGACAATACAATACCATCTACAATACTACAAAATTACAATTAGAAATACAAAACAAAAACCAAAACAAACAAAAAAAACTCCTTACTAGAAAAGATTATGATGGATTTTTTTTTTAAATGTGCATTCCGTTTTGAAAATTGCTATTGAAATGTGGTCTGGTGCTTGTTCCAGAAGTTATTTATAACCAAAGAACATAAAAATTGACAATGATGGACAAGCACAATGCCTCCCTGGGTAGAGGCTGAGGCTTATATTGAGAATAAGAATTTGAACAAGCCTTTCCCATTTTAAGCAATCATTGTTTTACCAAAGAATTCCAGAGAACTTGGTTTTACTGCAAATTCTATTATTTCATTACAAAATAGGAATACAATGGAATCTATCAACTTGCAGAACAAACTACCAGAAAAATAAGTCGTTTTGAATTATTGTCAAAGAAGAACAGTCCTTCTGAGAATAAAGCAGGTGCAGCTGAAGTTGGCAATGCTCTTCTTAGTGGGTAACACCATCACCATTTTATTTATTTATTTATTTATTTTGAGACAGAATCTTGCTCTATCACCCAAGCTGGAGTGCAATGGCATGATCATAGTTCACTGCAGCTTTGACCTCCCTGGCTCAAGTGCTCCTCCCACCTAAACTTCTCAAGCTGGGACCACAGGTGCACGCCACCATGCATGACTAACTTACTATTTTTTGTAGAGACAGAGTCTCCCTATGTGAGGGAGGTCTCGAACTTACTATTTTTTGTAGAGACAGAGTCTCCCTATGTGAGGCTGGTCTCGAACTCCTGGACTCAAGTCACCCTCCCCATTCAGCATCCTAAAGTATTGGAATTACAGGAATAAGCCAGTACACTCAGTCTTCACCCATCTTTTGATGAAATGCCTGCATGAGATCTGTAGCAAAATGCCTTGTACATGAAAGACACTGGAAGCACTTTATTAACCCACTGGCAAAGTCCCCTAGCGAAATGTTCCTCAAAACATGGAAGGCTGAGTCTACTTATACCTTAATGACTAAATGAAAAAGGGCTCGTCATAATTATTAGAATCTTTCATTATGGATAATGAAAATTAAATCATATCTGTCTTGAAATATCTTCCATGAACAACGAGGAGCCTATGATTAATCATATTTTGGTTTTTACATCAGCCACGGAAGATCAGAGCTTAGTTCTAGCTTTCTTCTTGGTATAAGATTTTCTAGCCGGGCGCTTCAGCTCACACCTGTAATCCCAGCACTTTGGGAGGCCGAGGCAGACGGATCACAAGGTCAGGAGGTCGAGACCAGCCTGGCCAACATGGTGAAATCCCGTCTCTCCTAAAAATACAAAAATTAGCTGGGCACAGCGGCGCGTGCCTGTAGTCCCAGCAACTCGGGAGGCAGGAGAGTCGCTTGAACCCGGGAGGCAGAGGGTGCAGTGAGCCGAGATCGCGCCACTGCACTCCAGCCTGGGTGAAATGAACAAAACACCATCACAAAAAAAAAAAAAAGATTTTCTATCTTAATTTATATTTTCTCTGATTCTGATATTTTGCTGGTTACTAACTTTTTTGTGGCTTCATATAGTCTTCTAAGCTGCCTGAAAAACTTATGGAAGAGGTGAGGGTAGAAATTAAAAAATGATCCACCTAGTTTTCATTGAATTGTATCCTTTTGTGTGCAACAAATGAAAATTTCCTCCATTATACAGATGTCTATACAGAATTCTTTTGAACCCTGGGTTGTTACTATCAGGTTAAAATAATTGCTAATAGTTTCTGTTTTCAGACAGGAAGTTTTCAATCTCTCTCTTGAAGGATTGCTAGCCAATTTCTCCTAGCAATTTGGAAGTTTCCAGATAAGAAATGAAGTACTTTACTGTGCTATGTGTCAGCCTAGCTCTGCTCTTGAATGCTGAGTTTGTGATTCATTTGGTATGTTTGTATATTTACTAAGATTAGGTATAAATATGTATTAATACTAAATCTACTCAAAATGTTTGTTCTGACTACCTCTTATTTCATCCACATTAAGCTAGAACAAAAATAAGAAAACATTCATTTACTTTGAGGCCGGGCATGGTGGCTCAAGCCTGTAATCCTAGCACTTTGGGGGGCTAAGGCAGGTGGATAACTGGAGGGCTGGAGTTCCAGACCAGCCTGGCCAACACAGCAAAACTCCATCTCTACTAAAAATACAAAAAAAAAAATTAGCTCGGTGTGGTGGTGTGCACCTGCAATCCCAGCTACACGGGAGGTTAAGGCAAGAGAATCACCTGAACTTGAGAGGTGGAGGCTGCAGTGAGCCGAGATTGTGCCACAGCACTCCAGCCTGAGCAGCAGAGACAGACTCTGTCTCAAAAAAAAAAAAAAAAAAAATTCATTTACCTTGAAAAGAAGAATAAAACTGGGAATGACACTATTAAAATGACATTTTAAATTGTCCCTGTCAACCTCCAGACCCATCTTTTATATTTCTCCTCCAACATGCTCTGGCCAATAACATGCTTCTCACACTTTTCCAAACATATTTCATCCACACTCTGTGGCATATAGTAGGTACCCAGGTAAAATACTTGTTGTATAAGGTGGGTACATGCTCTGAAAGCTCCCTGCTCTTGCACAGAAGACAGACTCTTATTTAAAAGCCTTGTCCATCTGGCAAACTCCATTTCATCCATCCATTGTGTTACAACTGTATGTGTGGCTATTTAACCTTTCTAACAATAACTCCTCAAGGGCAGGTAGTGTACCTTTTTCATCTTTGTGTCCCCATTGTGGGCTTGGCATATGGTAGGTGTAGAATAAGTATGTATAGGAAAGAAGGGAGGGAGGAAGGGCAAAAAAGAAGGAAGAAGGGACTCATATTTCTTTGCATTCATCCTAAAAAATGTATGGCATTTTCCTAGACACTCAGAGTTGTGTTCAATAGAGAAAAAAACGCTTGCCTCCAATTTTTCAAAACCACCGCTGCAAAAGCAGATTGAATTTTGTGTTTCACTGAATCCATCCATTCATGATTAATTGGGCAGTTAAGCACTTCTAGTTACATGTGCAGCTGGGAATTCCTCCAGCTGTCATTAATTTTACTAAAGATTCAAATCCTCACTATTTATCTGCTGAAATGGAGCCACTATTATTCCTCGGCCAATCAAAATCAAGTAAATAACTGTCCTGTTACTCAGTGACAATTGAGTAATTTACAAAAGCTACAAGTATGCTAACTCCAGTTGCCCTGTTGGTTACTATCATAATAAATGCCATGTTATTCAACCTTCTATTTTATTCCACTAACCAGGTGGGAAAAAATCCAGATATACACCATAAATTAGTGAACCCTAACACACTCAACATAAAGACAGTAACAATTAGAGATATCTTTTTTTTTTTTTTTTTGAGACAGAGTCTGACTGTTGCCCAGGCTGGAGTGCAGTGGTATGACCTCAACTCACTGCAACCTCTACCTCCTGGGTTCAAGCAATCCTCCTGCCTCAGCCTCTCAAGTAGCTGGGATTACAGGTGCACACCACCACACCCAGCTAATTTATGTATTTTCAGTATAGACGGGGTTTTGCCATGTTGGCCAGGCTGGTCTCGAACTCCTGACCTCAGGTGATCTGCCTGCCTCGGCCTCCCAAAGTGCTGGGATTATAGGCAGGAGCTACCGCGCCTGGCAGAGACATCTTTTAACAACTGAATTTGAAATTAAATACAGTCCATGTATTTGGCTTCCAGGATTATTCAGCTGTGTGGTAAGAGAGGAACTACACTTGAAACCTATGCACTTGCGGGTCGTGAAACATTCTGAAACACAATGCATGCTTTTTCCAAAAGAAGAACTAGAATGCTATCATTTCCCCTCATAGCCTGCCATCAAATAACAAAGTGAGAACAAGGTCCAGCTCATTTTGACTGTCAGCCTCTCAGCATGGTTCAAGTGTGTGCCAGGATATTGTACTCTTAAATGTAGCATAGGTCTGCAGATGAACCTAAAATATTCAACCCACTTCCCAAAGAAGGAAAAAACAGAAAGTTCAGCCACCATGCCTAGGATGCCTATAATAATCATTTTCTACGCCCAACCTGGAGTTCTCTCCAGCCCACTGCTTGCTACTCATTGTCATTTCATTTCCTAACATATTGTATTATCAATTTACAGTTTTTCACATTGTACAGAAAATGGAAAACACATATTGCTTCCCCCTAAAACACATCTTCCCAGTGTGCACTCATCTTTCAAACTAAAAATCCAATTCTCTCTGCAGCAGAAGACAACGATTCATAAACTTAAGAACGAGATAATTTGATTGCCAAAACCAAGTGTTTGTGAGTCTTGGATAGAAGCCTTGCTCTCTTTAATTTAGAGATCTAAAAAAAACAATAATATGACAGAATAGCCACAAATGTATTTTGTACCTGGCAATATAAAGTAGGGATCAGGATAGGCCGGGCGCGGTGGTTCAAGCCTGTAATCCCAGCACTTTGGGAGGCCGAGACGGGCGGATCACGAGGTCAGGAGATCGAGACCATCCTGGTTAACATGGTGCAACCCCGTCTCTACTAAAAAATACAAAAAAACTAGCCGGGCGAGGTGGCGGGCGCCTGAAGTCCCAGCTACTCGGGAGGCTGAAGCAGGAGAATGGCATGAACCCGGGAGGCGGAGCTTGCAGTGAGCCAAGATCAGGCCACTGCACTCCAGCCTGGGCGACAGAGCGAGACTCTGTCTCAAAAAAAAAAAAAAAAGTAGGGATCAGGTTCCATTTATTTACTCTTTCAGGTATCAGTTGCATTAGATCAGAGAAAGGTCTTTAGCTAACAAATGGTTATTCTTTGCAACTCAAGAAAACATGACATGTAAGGCCCAGCAAGGGAAAGATGACCAGTGGGCTTGACAGCTAAAGAAATCAACCAGAAAGGCAGGGCAAGAAGGGACAGATTTAAATAGTAAATAGTCCCTGACAAGAAATGGGAATGTGTCGTTTACTGTCTAAAACAATTTCATAATGAAACTGTTCATAAAACTGAAAGAATTCTCCACTTCGTCTACCAAGTTCATATTCAACTCAATGGGAGTAAACCCTGATACAGCCAGGTTCCCTTTAAGTAAAAAGAGTGTTTAGTCAAAACTCTAAGTTGGCTAGAGCTCCTTCTAGCTCTGTATAAGCAGCTACCTCATCCTGTCTTTCTACACATGAGCCCATGCACGCACACACATCGTGCTATCCTTTCCCTACTCAGTAGCCTCCAGGAATTGAAATGAAACAAGAATGTAAAACTTGACATTTTTCTCCAAAAAGTTGAGGGAACCTACATCAACAGAAATTACTCAGCTGAATTTGTATTCTTAGCCCCAATTCAAGCATGATCAACAGTGTGAGAGCATCTACAAGAAGCAACTCACCAACCCCTTTAAAGAAGAACTTCTCATGTTGCATCACATGAGTTTTCAAAAATAGAAAGCAGTTGAAGCTACTGGTTGCCCTATGAGTAAAAGCAAAACATTTCTTTTGCAGGGGGTGAAAATCACTGTCTTACGCAATATTTTTAAGTAGCAATCACTGAGCATTAGTACCTACAAAACTTTAAAAATAAACCACTGTTCCCCACTGCTAGGGAAGAGGGTAAGAGTCTAAGAGCCGTTACTCTGTCTATGATGCCACCAACTTCTTTCGTAGCAAGAATAGCTCCTTTGGGGTTAGCCATATTTTCAGGAAATGCTTGAGTCACTGTAACTGATGGAGAACAAAGGTGAGATGAAACTCTCTGGTCTTTATCTTTTGCTGTCCTATTTTCATCTGCTTATGATTTAAAGGGTGAAACTACAGTCTTCTCCAGCAACAGAAGGCCTTCCTAATTCTGATGGCCCTAAGTCAGGCTCTTGTCTCTTTGTCCACCTTCGTCTCCCTCCACATCCTATCAGTCTTCCCTTATGCTACGCTGAAAAGATTGTCACTCCCTAGCTCTCTGAACACATCATGTGGATTGCTACCCTGATGTGTCTCTTTGGTACATTCATCCTAACTCCTACTCGTCCTGAAGGCGGAGGCGTGTCACCTTTAGGGTGTTTTTTCTGATAACACTTTTCAGGCTTGCTTAGTTCTCATTAAAATTACTGTGTACATTTGTTATCACTGCACTTACATTATTCAACAGTTATCTCTGTATGTTTATTCCCTACTAGCTTGTGTACTCTGAGGTGAAAAACCACATTTTATCCATCTCTTTTTTTTCTTCAGAGTTAAACTCAGTACCTAGTTTTATAAATGTTTACTGAATGAGAAAACACGGAAATGAGTAAATAATTTATAGGTAATCAGAGAACAGAGGTAGGGAAAACAGAACAAGCAAGGACCCTAATATATGATCAGATATTTTCGTTTAGGGACATAGATGAACTAGCTACAGACTTAACCATTCTTTTCTGCATATGAAAGCTTTAATTTATGTTCATATTTTTTCCTGAATCAGGTCCTTAATATACTAACCAGTAAAGAAATAGAGGTGAATAACCCAAATTACTGGGAAGAAAAAATATAGGCTATCTTTTAAAATACACGTATTTTGGAATAATTTTAGATTTACAGAAAAGTTGCAAAGATAGTACAGAGAGTTCCATTTACCCTTCACCCAGTTTCCCCTAATGTTAACACCTTACATAACCAAGGTGCATTTGTCATAAATAAGAAAGTAACATTGGCACATTATTATTAACAAAACACCAGTCTTTATCAGATCTCACTGGTTTTCCACTAATGTCCTTTTTCTGTTCCAGGAGCACCGCAATTCAGAATACCATATTGTATTTAGTGTGTGGTTTTTAAAATAAAATATTGACTCGATTTTGAATAAGAAAAATGGCTTCAAAAAGTGACTAAACATCTCGGCCATTCTTCCCATTTTCTTCCTCCCACATGTGATAGATGAGCCGGCCCCCTCTTTTCCTGGTCTCAGCCAAGAAGAGCACAGCAGGGAAAGTCCTCTTCACTGGCTGTCATAGCTGTTCCCTCATGTGGGATGAGAGTATTTCAATCAGGTCAGCACACAGTTTCCAAAGAAAGAAACTGAGGTAGATTAGAGATCATTGCAAATATAACAACCAGCAATAAAGAGCATCCTGAGTTGGTGTTTCAAAAGGGTCACAGGTGGATTGAACGTTCTCAAATATTCTTCAAGAGCCTTTTGTCCTGAAGCCTAGCTTGCTGCCATGGGTTAGAAAAAAAAGAGCTGCAGGAGGAGACCGTGAGGATGGGAAGAGTCTCTGCTGCTGTCAAAGCCTAGTCAGAGAGGCAGGGCCCAGGGAAAAGGAACAAAGACACCAGGAGAGAGTCTGATTGCAGCCAAAGGGCCTGTTAAGGTGCACAGGCATTAAAAACAGAAAATAAGGAGATCATTTGCTGCTAATTTCTGTGTTCCCAGGCCTTATAGGATAGAGAGTGGTATATTTAGGGAGCGGTGGTAAACTAAGCACTTTAGAAAGTTTGAAAGCAGACACCATGCAGAGACTATTTTGAAGGCAAAGAAAAGCTGACCATTTTGCTTGATGATAAAGAGAGGATTTTATTCCAGGTATAACAGTCACTTAAGGCCAATCAGGGTACCTGAACAGGCGCTGTGAGTGTAGGCCCTCTAACATACCTTCCTGGCATTGTCAACCCTGCTTAGTTTTAGAAATGTGCAACTCAAAGGAAAGTGAAGAAAATCCTGAAGGAAGCCTGGGGGAAGTTGCAGATGATGAAAGTTATGAAAGTCATGGCAAAAAATCTGGACCAACTCATCTGTAGATAAAAAGCCAAGGGAAGACTTTAGATAACATGCTTTAAGACTTTGAAAAGCTCAAACTCAAGGGCTGGGAGACAGCCATTTTGCAGTGAGGGCAGAGTGAAAGAAAACATGTCTTGCTGCAGCCTGAGAGATTTAAGTCAGACATTTTCTGACACAGTAAAGGTTATCAGGCACAGGATTAGGTTTCTGAAGCAGGTTATAAACTCCCATGTCCTAAGTGTTCTCTCAAATTCCCTTCATGTGGGGACATATTTAAATGGAAGTAAGCTGGTATTTTAGATATTTCCCCATTTCCTTTAATTCAGATGCAAAGGTGACAAAATAAAGGATTTAAGATTTTTTTTTTTAAAGAAAGGGAACAGGTGTTATGCTTGAAAAATATTAATTGGATAAATTTAGAAAAAAAAAACTTTAGGTAAGTTTTACCATTGACAGTTTATCCCTGGATACATATACACACACATACATACATACACACACATACACACACACACACACACACACACACATACATATATTTATTTCAAAAAAAACCAAAAAAACAAAAAAAACAAGGCCTGACACAGTGGCTCACACCTGTATTCCGAGCACCTTGGGAGGCCAAGGTGGGCGGATCACCTGAGGTCAGGAGTTCAAGACCAGCCTGGCCAACATGGCAAAACCCTGTTTCTATTAAAAATACAAAAAAAAAAAAAAACAGCCAGGCATAATGGTGGGCGCCTGTAATCCCAGTTACTAGGGAGGCTGAGGCAGAAAGAATTGTTTGGACCTGGGAGATGGAAGTTGCAGTGAGCCGAGATCACGCCACTGCACTCCAGCCTGGGTGACACAGAGAGACTCCATCTCAGGGAGAAAAAAACAAAAAACAAAAAATGGGATACAGGTGCAGAACATGTAGGCTTGTTACACAGGTATACATGTGCAATAGTGGTTTGCTGCACCTATTGACCCACCCTCCAAGTTCCTTCCCCTCACTCCCCAACCCCCAGCAGGCCCTGGTGTGTGTTGTTCCCCGCTCTGTGTCCATGTGTTCTCAATGTTCAACTCCCACTTGTGAATGAAAACATGTGGTGTTTGGTTTTCTGTTCCTGTGTTAGCTTGCTGAGGATGACAGCTTCCAGCTTCATCCATGTCCCTGCAAAGGACATGATCTCATTTCATTTTATGACTGCATAGTATTCCATGGTGGAAATGTACCACATTCTCTTTATCCAGTCTATCACTGATGGGTGTTTGGGTTGGTTCCATGTCTTTGCTATTGTAAACAGTGCTGCAATAAACATACATGTGCATGTGTCTTTAATAGTAGAATGATTTATTTATTTATTTATTTATTTATTTATTTATTTATTTTGGGGGGGTATATACCCAGCAATGGGATTGCTGGGTCAAATGGTATTTCTGGTTCTAGATCCTTGAGGAATCACCATCCTGTCTTCCACAATGGTTGAACTAGTTTACATTCCCACCAACGGTGTAAAAGCATTCCTCTTTCTCCACAGCCTTGCTTGCATCTATTGTTTCCTGACTTTTAAATAGTCACCATTCTGACTGGCATGAGAGGGTATCTCATTGTGGTTTTGATTTGCATCTCTCTGATGACCAGTGATGTTGTGCTTTTTTTTTCATATGTTTGTGGGCCATGTAAAAGTCTTCTTCTGAGAAGTGTCTGTTCATATCCTTTGCCCACTTTTTCATGGGGTTGTTTTTTTCTGGTAAATATGTTTAAGTTCCTTGTAAATTCTGAATATTAGCCCTTTGTCAGATGGGTAGATTGCAACAATTTTCTCCCATTCTGTAGGTTGCCTGTTCACTCTGACGATAGTTTCTTTTGCTGTGCAGAAGCTCTTTAATTAGATCTCATTTGTCAATTTTTGACTTTTGTTGCAACTGTTTTTGATGTGTTTGTCATGAAGTCTTTGCCCATGCCTATGTCCTGAATGGAATTGCGTAGGTTTTCTTCTAGGGTTTTTATGGTTTTGGGTTTTACATTTAAGTCTTTAATCCATCTTGAGTTAACTTACGTATAAGGCATAAGGAAGGGGTCCAGTTTCAGTTTTCTGCATATGGCTAGCTCATTTTTCCAGCACCACTTACTGAATAGGAGACCCTTTCCCCATTGCTTCTTGTTGTCAGGTTTGTTGAAGATCAGATGGTTGCAGGTGTGTGGTGTTATTTCTGAGGTCTCTGTTCTGCTTCATTGGTCTATATGTCTGTTTTGGTACCAGTACTATGCTCCTTTGGTTACTGTGGCCTTGTAGTATAGTTTGAAGTCAGGTAGCATGATACCTCCAGCTTTGTTCTTTTTGCTTAAGATTGTCTTGGTTATATGACGTCTTCTTTGATTCTATATGAAATTTAAAATAGTTTTTTTCTAATTCTGTGATGAATGTCAATGGTAGTTTGATGGGACTAGCATTGAATCTATAAATTACTTTGGCAGTATGGCCATTTTCACAATATTGATTCTTCCTATCCATGAGGTTGGAATGTTTTTCCATTTGTTTGTGTTCTGTCTTATTTCCTTAAGCAGTAGTTTGTAGTTCTCCTTGAAGAGGTTCTTCACATCCTTTGTTAGCTGTATTCCTAGGTATTTTATTCTCTTTGCAGTGATTGTGAATGGGAGTTCATTCATGATTTGGCTCTCTGCTTGCCTATTGTTGGTGTAAAGGAATGCCTGTGATTTCTGCACACTGATTTTGTGTCCCGAGACTTTGCTGAAGTTGCTTATCAGTTCGAGGAGTTTTGGGGCTGAGGTGATGGGGTTTTCTACATATTAAATCAAGCCATCTGTGAACAGACACAACTTGACTTCCCCTCTTCCTATTTGAATACCCTTTCTTTCTTTCTCTTGCCTGATTGCCCTGGCCAGAACTTGAAATACTATGTTGAATAAGAGTGGTAAGAGGGGGCATCCTTGTCTTGTACTGGTTTTCAAAGGGAATACTTACAGCTTTTGTCCATTCAGTGTGATATTGGCTGTGGGTTTGTTATAAATAGCTCTTATGATTTTGAGATGTGTTCCGTCAATGGCTTGCATATGTTGAACCAGCCTTGCATCCCAGGGATGAAGCCGACTTGATCATGGTGGATAAATTTTTTAATGTGCTGCTGGATTCGGTTTGCCAGTATTTTATTGAGGATTTTCACATTGATGTTCATCAGGGGTATTGGCCTGAAGTTTTCTTTTTTTGTTATACCTCTTCCTGGTTTTGGTATCAGGATAATGCTGGCTTCATAAAATGAGTTAGGGAAGAGTACCTCTTTTTCAAATGTTTGGAATAGTTTCAGAAGAAATGGAACCAGCTCTTCCTTGTATTTCTAGTAGAATTCAGCTGTGAATCTGTCTGGTCCTGGGCTTTTTTGGTAGGCTATTAATTACTCAATTTCAGAGCTTGTTATTGGTCTATTCAGGGATTTGACATCTTCCTGGCTTAATCTTGGTAGGGTGTATGCATCAAGGAATTCCTCTATTTCTCCTAGATTTTCTAGTTTATTTGTGTAGAGGTGATTATAGTATTCTCTGATGGTAGTTTGTATTTCTTGGGGTCAGTGGGGATATCCCCTTTATCATTTTTTATTGTGTCTATTTGATTCTTCTCTCTCTTTTTCTTTATTAGTCTAGCTAGCAATTTATTTGTTAATTTTTTCAAAAAACCAGCTCCTGGATTCAGTGATTTTTTGGAGGGTTTTTCATGCCTCTATTTCTTTCAACTCTTCTCTGATCTCCATTATTTCTCGCCTTCTACTAGCTTCTGGATTAGCTTGCTCTTGTCTCTCTAGCTCTTTTAATTGTGATGTTAGGGTGTTGATGTGAGATCTTTCTGGCTTTCTGATATGGACATTTAGTGCTATACATTTCCCTCTTAACACTGTTTCAGCTGTGTCCCAGAGATTCTAGTATGTTGTCTCTTTGTTCTCATTGGTTTCAAAGAACTTCTTGTTTTCTGCCTTAATTTCATTATTTACCCAGGAGTCATTCAGGAGCAGGTTGTTCAATTTCCATGTAATTGTGCGGTTTTGAGTGAGTTTCTTAATCCTGAGCTCTAATTTGATTGCACTGTGGTCTGAGAGACTGCTTTTTATGATTTCAGTTCTTTTGCATTTGTTGAAGTGTTTTACTTCCAATTATGTGGTCAATTTTAGAATAAGTGCCAGGTGGCACTGAGAAGAATATATATTCTGTTGATTTGGGGTAGAGAGTTCTGTAGATGTCTACTAGGTCCACTTGATCCAGAGCCGAGCTCAAGTCCTGAATATCCTTGTTAATTTTCTGTCTTGTTGATCTGTCTAATACTGACAGTGGGGTGCTAAAGTCTCCCACTATTATTGTGTGGGAGTCTAAGCCTGTTGGTAGGTCTCTAAGAACTTGTTTTATGAATCTGAGTGCTCCTGTACTGGGTGCATATATATTTAGAATAGTTAGCTCTTCTTATTGAATTGTTCCCTTTACCATTACGTAATGCCCTTCTTTGTCTTTTTTGATCTTTGTTGGTTTAAAGTCTGTTTTGTCAGAGACTAGAATAGAATTGCAACCCCTGCTTTTTTTTGCTTTCCATTTGATTGGTAAATTTTTCTCCATCCTTTTATTTTGAGCTTTACATGTCTTTGCATGTAAGATGGGTCTCCTGAATACAGCACACCAATGGGTCTTGACGCTATCCAATTTGCCAGTCTGTATCTTAATTGGGGCATTTAGTCCATTTACATTTAAGGTTAGTATTGCTATGTGTGAATTTGATCCTGTCATCATGATGCTATTTGGTTGTTTTGCACAATAGTTGATGCAGTTTCTTCATGATGCCATTGGTCTTTATATTTTGGTGTGTTTTTGCAGTGCCTGGTACTGGTTTTTCCGTTCCATATTTAGTGCTTCTTTCAGGAACTCTTACAGGGCAGGCCTGGGAGTAACAAAATGCCTCAGCATTTGCTTGTCTGAAAAGGATTTTATTTCTCCTTTGTTTATGAAGCTTAGTTTGGCTGGATATGAAATTCTGGGTTGAAAATTCTTTTAAGAATATTGAATAGGCTGGGTGTGCTGGCTCATGCCTGTAATCCCAGCACTTTGGGAGACCGAGGCGGGTAGATCATGAGGTCAGGAGATCGAGACCATCCTGGCTAACACGGTGAAAATCCGTCTCTACTAAAAAATACGAAAAATTAGCTAGGCATGGTGGCAGGCACCTGTTGTCCCAGCTACTTGGGAGGCTGAGGCAGGAGAATGGCATGAACCCGGGAGGTGGAGCTTGCAGTGAGCCGAGATGGCACCACTGCACTCCAGCCTGGACAATACAGCGAGACTCCATCTCAAAAAAAAAAAAAGAATATTGAATATTGGCCCTCAGTCTCTTCTGGCTTATAGAGTTTCTGCTAAGAGATCCACTGTTAGTCTGATAGGCTTCCCTTTGCAGGTGACCAGGCCTTATTCTCTGGCTGCCCTTTACAGTTTTTCCTTCATTTCAACCTTGGAAAATCTGATGATTATGTGTCTTGGGGTTGATCTTCTCATGGAGTATCTTACGTTCTCTATATTTCCTGAATTTGCACATTGGCCTGTCTTGCTAGGTTGGGGAAGTTCTCCTGGATAATATCCTGAAGTGTGTATTCCAGCTTGTTTCCAACCTCTCTGTCCACTTCTGGTATCCCAATCAATCGTAGGTTTGGTCTTTTTATGAATTCCCATATTTCTTGGAGGCTTTGTTCATTCCTTTTCATTCTCTCTGTTCTTGTCTGCATGTCTTATTTCATTAAGGTGGTCTTCAAATTCTGATATCCTTTTTTCCACTTGGTCCATTCAGCTGTTGATACTTGTGTATGCTTCACGAAGTTCTCATGCTGTGTTTTTCAGCTCCGTCAGGTAATTTATGTTCCTCTAAACTGGTTATCCTAGTTAGCAGTTCCTCTTAACTTTTATCAAGGTTCTTAGCTTCTTTACATTGGGTTAGAACATTCTCCTTTAGCTCAGTGTAATTTTTTATTACCCATCCTCTGAAGCCTACTTCTGTCAATTCATCCATATGACTCTCTGTCCATTTCTGTGCCCTTGATGGAGAGACGCTGTGATCATTTGGAAGAGAAGATGCACTCTTGCCTTTTGGGTTTTCAACATTTTTTCATTGATTCTTTCTCATCTCTGTGAGTTTGTCTGGTTTTGGTCTCTGAGGCTGCTGACCCTTAGATGGGTTTTTTGTGGGGGCCTTCTTTTTGTTGTTGTTGATGCTGTTTTTGTTGCTTTCTGCTTGTTTTTCTTTCCATAGTCATGTCCCTCTTCTGCAGGGCTGCTGCAGTTTCGGGGAGTTCACTTCAGGCCCTATTCATCTGATTCACTCCCATGCCTGGAGATGTCACTCAAGGAGGCTGGAGAACAGCAAAGATGGGTGCCTGCTTCTCCTTCTTCTGGGACCTCAGAGGCACCAACCTAATGTCAGTAGGATCCCTCCTGTATAGGGTGTCTGACAACCCCTGTTGGAGGGTCTCACCCAGATGGGTGGCACAGGAAGCAGGACCCATTTAACAAAGCACTTTGTCCCTTGGCGGAGGGGGTGTGCTTTGCTGAGGGAAACCCACTCATCTGGGCCGCCCGGGTTCCTCAGGACTACCAGGAGGAGAGGCTAAGTCTGCTGGTCCACAAAGACTGTGGCCACCCCTGCCCCTAGGGGCTCAGGCCCAGGGAGATCCGGATTCTGTCCCTAAGCCTCTGTCTGGAGTTATTAGAGCTCCTGCAGGGAAGCCCCACCCAATGAGGAAGGACGGATCAGGGTTAGGTCTGAAGAGGCACTGGCCACAAACTACCACAGCTGGTGTGTTGGACTTTGGGGACAAGTCTTGGGACCAAGCCATCAGCCTCCCTGGCTCCAGCAGGGGAAAAGTGCAGCCTGGAGCTATAGAAATGGGTGCTGCCCTTCCCCCGTACAGGGAGCTCAGCATGTTAGGCAGTTGTGAGTACCAATGCAGGCTGCTGTCCCTCCCGCAAGGAGCTCAAACAGCTTAGATAGCAGGCAGCCACAGCTGGTGCTGGCTGCCCCTCCCCTGCGAGGGTTCTGTAGGCTTAAGCAGACTCCAGCTGAGAGGCTGCAAGAATGTGCAGGTGGCCAGGCGTGGTGGCTCCCGCCTATAATCCCAGCACTTTGGGAGGCCAAGGCAGGTGGATCGCCTGAGGTCAGGAGTTCGAGACCAGCCTGGCCAATATAGTGAAATCCCATCTCTACTAAAAAATACAAAAAAATTAGCTGGGCATGGTGGCAGGTGCCTGTAATCCCAGCTACTCAGGAAACTGAGGCAGGAGAATCGCTTGAACCTGGGAGGCAGAGGTTGCAGTGAGCTGAGATTGCACCATTGCACTCCAGCTTGGGCAACAAGAGTGAAGCTCCGTCTCAAAAAAAAAGAAAAAAAAAAAAAGAGAGAGAACGTACACATTCCAGGGTTGAGACTCTGGGCCCTGGTGGCTCTAGTGGCAAGTGGGATCTTCTGATCCGTGGGTTGCACAGTTACGTGGAAAAAGCAGTTTCTCCCGGGGGATAGTGCACTCACTCACCACCTCCCTTGGCTGGGGGAAGGGGGTTCCCTGACCCTGTGGCTCTCAGCTGGGCGGCCGCACCACACTGTTCTTCCATCTCTCCTGGTCATGCCAGCCCTCTAGTCAACTTTGATGAGAGAACCTGGATACCCTGGTTGCCAGTGAAGGACTCACATACTTATTATGGGTTTTTTCCACGGGAGCCTCCAAAAGCCGCTGCTTCTAGTCAGCCATCTTGGTCCCGCCTCATTCCTGGATCCTTTCTTGAGGTTTTCAGGCCTCTTTAAATGATTATATACTCTTATCTCCTTTTTTAAGCATAAAATTAGAGACTTAGGTCCTCTTGTGCATGATTTCCTGATAAAACCCCTCTCTTTGTTACAGAGAAAACAAATAAATACATGAGATATCAAAAAAGATATAAATTGTACCAGTTTACTCTGTATTTATATAAACACTTGGAAGAATGAAAGTGCTTGAAGCATAAAATTACTCATGCCTATTTTAAAAGGTTTCCATTTGTGAAAAAAAAAGGGAGAATGTCTTATAGTGAAAGTATCACCCGTTTTAAAATAGTTGACTAAAACATGTTAAATCTTATCTTGATTACAAATTGCTGAAAGGAAGGAATTATGCATATTTATATTGATATAAAGACTGTGGAGTACTTAACGATCACTCACACAGAAAGCCAAAATATTGAAACTACGTACAATACCTGACTGCAGAGCCACAAGAGGAAGCATCAGACTACTATTCTTGTGCAAAGCAAAGCTTTTTAAACTATGGGTTTAGAACAGTGGTTCCCAGCTGGAGGCAATTTTGTTTCCCCAATGTCCAGAGACATTTTTCATTCTCACAATTGGGAGGAGGAGTTGGTACTGACATCTGGTGGGTAGAAGCCAGGAATGGTACAAAACATCTTACAATGCACAGGACAGGTCTCCCCGACCAATCATTATCTGGTAGGAAATGTCTGTGGTGCCAAAGTTCAGACACTGATATAGAACCACTAGATCTCCTTAATATGCAGTTTGTTTTTTCAAAATTAAATGGATATATTTAGAAACATGGTTGTGTTTTTCTCATTAACAAGAAACTATTTACCAACCAAACAAATATAGCTTTCCTTTAAAACAAATGCTTCAATAAGAAGACAGCTAGGATGTGGGGATATTAGTACAATGTTAAACAATATGTATGAGCTGAGTTTGGGTCATATGCACCTTGCATATCATATCCCTGGTATGAAAGAATGAAATCATAATGGATGAAAAGATGACTGCCAATTTGGAAGGCATTGGGAAAACTCAAGCAAAACCTGTTTGGCTTTCAGTATAATCCCTGTATAAGACAGGTTCTGGAGTATAAGGAATATAAAACGAACACCTGGAAGGACTCTGAGGTGAGCTCGGGTCTGGAGATGTGGGTTAATAAAGCATACTGCCACACAGGATTGTGGACTAAATAAGGCAATCCACATAAAGAGCTCAGCCCAGGGCAAACCCAGTAAATGTTCAAAAATATATTTGCTACAATGAGGAGGATGATGATGAATACCAAATACACACAAGAAGATTTCTGGCCAGGCACAGTGGCTCACACCTGTAATCTCAGCACTCTGGGGGGCTAAGGCAGGTGGATCACCTGAGCTCAGGAGTTCGAGACCAGCCTGGCCAACACAGTGAAACCCTGTCTCTACTAAAAATACAAAATTAGCCAGGCATGGCGGCAGGTGCCTGTAATCCCAACTACTTGGGAGGCTGAGGCAGAAGAATCACTTGAACCCAGGATGTGGAAGTTGCAGTGAGCTGAGATCGTACCACTGCACTCCAGCCTAGGCGACAGAGTGAGACTCCGTCTCAAAAAAAGAAAAAAAGAACATTTCTGGAAATGAACACTGTAGTTTACCCCTAAACTTCTCGCCTCCATATGCTTTGGCTATGCACTGCTAGAAAGGCATTAAGGAGAAAGTTGGCTGGAAACCCCAATGCACTGACAACTAAAGGAGGTCTTTTGTCTTATCTCCCCCTCTCAATATGGCAGAAACAAATGTTTTGAAACAAAAGCGAAAAGGGCTGGGGGGAAAAGGGTGCTACCGAGTTCCATATTAAGATACAACAGCCACCCTCAACCATATGTACTCGTTTGTTATCTGCCAAAATATGTAGTTGGCCATTATGAAGGCATTGCCCATGCTTTCAAGTTGTCACAAAGCATATATTAATATTTATTTTTTTATTACAGTAGTCATTCAGCATTGATTGAAGTCTATTATATCATTTGCTCAGTCAATAAGTATGTACTAAGCATTCAATTACAGGCAGGACACCATGGGAGTTGCAAAGATCTGTACAACATTGTCTTTCCTCCCAAATTGCTTACAATCATGTAAAAAGAACGGTTAACCTGTGGTTAGCAAGAGACAAATCTGGGTGGCTCCGGAGACTCATTTCCTTCCCTCTTTTGCCAGCTTAGCAGAAAGCTGGCTCAGCTAAACAAATGAACAAAAAAATAGGCTGATACCAACCACTGGGCTCCAGGGGCTTTCCCTCTCCAATAAGGGCACTTCCCTGATCAGAAAGCCTCCACTGTTACATAAGCACGTAGATGCTCCCTGCCTACTGACCCTATAAATAGTACAGCATTAGCTACCAGAGCTGTGGCTATGGTGCATACAGATATCCATGCCTAGCCTAGGATGCAGGTTGAGGGTTCAAGGGATTGTGTGCGCACTGCTACATGGCTGCTTATGAATTCTCCTCCAAATCAAACCTATATTATATCTGCACCATGTAGCATTAGCACTGCATGCAAGCAACCCCTTGCACAAGGCAGAACTGACAAAGGCAGCACGTCCAGAGATGCAGATATCATGTTCACCATATCAACATTCCGACTTCATACAGATTTTATAAAATTTAAAATGTTTCCATTTGTATAGTACACATGTGGATAATCATTCACTGAAAGTTTTCCTAAATCAAAAGGCATGTAGGAGGGCTGAATGAATCCCTGTTCCCTGAAGTTCTGTAAGATATGGAAGGTGTGATTTCACCCAGAGCCAACAATAGGGGCAAGCTCTCTTTAGGAGTGAGCCTTGAACCTTGACCAGGGTAGCCTCAGGAGGTGTGTTTCAAAGGAGAGATCATGTTCAGTTCTACACTGACCTGAGGCCATACTAAGTTAGGCTTTCTGGGAATTCTAATGGTCCAGGTTTTGCCAAAGAGAGATGGTCTGAAATGCATGAGGATTGTCTTCTCTTCTGCTTTTACTTTTCTTTTCTTTGAGTGAGACCTTGTCTCACTCATTCACCCAGGCTGGAGTACTGTGGCACAATCATAGCTCACCGCAGCCTCATATTCCTGGGCTCAAGTGATCCCCCGGCCTTGGCCTCCCAGAGTGTTGGGATTACAGATGTGAGCCACCACGCCCAGCCTATATGAGGATTCTGAGGGCAAAACATGCTTTCCAAGCTATAGGCAGGCTTATATCCCTCATTACAGCCATTACCACCCATGCCAGTCACCTCCAGGGTGAGATTATGAGGCAAGAGAGGTCTAAGATGCAAAATGTAAGAAGGCACTCCCACCTCACTCTTAAGGGGGCACTCCCCCTCAGGGTCCTTCCTGCAAGTACAGGTCGTGGCTTGAATAGTCCAGAGAGGGAGCGCCTCCTCAAATGTCTACCTTAGGCTCCTCACTGCCTCACCATACTCTCAGCCCTGTTCACCTCTCATTTTTTTCCTCCCTCCTACCTTGACACCCCCCTTAATTTGTACATCATTCTTCCATGTACACTTTTCAAGATCTAGCCATGCCTAAAGAAATCATTAAGACCAGATCCACCTTAAAAGAGGTACAACTTAAGTGCAAGTTTGGAAAACAAACAACAACAACAAAACCTGAATTATTTCCTCACACAAAAACTAGAATACATCTTGGAAAGTTCAGACAAGACTCAGTTCCTAAATAGCTCATTTTTCTTCCTGTCCATGACAACCACAAAAGCCAGCTATAAAGCCATTTGACAATGGTTGTGATTTCCAAGTTAAATGCCTTACAATTAGCTCATCCTATATGTTTGTTAATCCTATTATGGCAACCCAGTAAGTGTCACACCAATTTAGAAATTATTAGAATGTGTTTTTCCTTTGTAAATAGAAATAGAACAATTTCTTTTTCTATTGTAATAGAAATAGAACAACCATAAAATGATTTCATTTTATGTTTATTTTTTACTTTACCAGTCTAGTAACTTTTCTTTTTCTTTTTTTTTTTTTTTTTTTTTTTTTTTTGAGACAGGGTCTTGCTCTGTTGTTCACGATGAGGTACAGTGGTATAATCTTGGCTCACTGCGACCTCGACCTCTTGGGCTCAAGTGATCCTCCTGCCTCAGTCTCTTGAGTAACTGGGACTACCAGCATGTGCCACCACATCTGGTTTATTTTTGCACCGTTTTTTTTTTTTTTTTTTGTAGAGACAGGGTCTTGCTATGTTACCCTGGCTAGTCCTGGCCTCAAGCAATCCTCCCACCTTGTCCTCCCAAAGTGCTAGGGTTCCAGGCATGACCACCATGCCAGGCCCAGTCTAGAGTCTTTGTAGTAACCTCAGCATGTATCAGTCAATGTAATTTGTAATTTGGTTCTCTCTTTACCAAAGAACTTCTATCTAAACATACAACCATGCTTTGTGATCAGGATCATAACTGACAAGTAAGATAGAGCTAAGTGGCAAGGTTATAATGCATCTTCAGGATTTTGAGAGCTGCCTTAGAATCCTTAGCTTTTCCCATCTTAAAACTTACTTGAGTTCGGGTGCAGTGACTCACGCCTGTAATCCCTGCATTTTGGGAGGCCAATGCGGGCAGATCACAAGGTCAGGAGATCGAGACCATCCTAGCTAACACAGTGAAACCCCGTCTCTACTAAAAATACAAAAAGAAATTAGCTCAGGCATGGCGGCGGGGCGCCTGTAGTCCCAGCTACTGGAGAGGCTGAGGCAGGAGAATGGCGTGAACCTGGGAGGCGGAGCTTGCAGTGAGCCGAGATCGCGTTACTGCACTCTAGCCTGGGCGACAGAGCCAGACTCTGTCTCAAAAAAAAAAAAAAAAAAAAAAAAAAAACCTTACTTGATTGGTTTAGGAATTTGAAAGCTTCACAAACATCACCCCATGAAAACAAGCCATACTTTCATCATCTAAAAAATGATGACAGCTGCAAATGCCAAATAATGAATATCAAATGGTAAACCTTGGTTTAAAACAACACGAACGGTAGCAGATGAGCCACACTAATCTAGTCATGCCTCACTGACCTTTCTTCATCTAAGAGTTTATTACTTACCTATTGCTGCTGTAAGAATGACCACAAACTTAATGGCTTAAGCCAACACAAGTTTAATATTTTATAGTTCTGGATATCAGAAGTCCAAAACGGATCTCACTGTCCTAAAATCAAGGTGCCGGCAGGACTGTGTTCCTTCTGGAGGCTCTAAGGGAGGAGCTGTTTCCTGGCCTTTTCCGATTTCTAAAGCCAGCCACCTCCCTTGGCTCATACGCCCCTTCCTCCATATTTGATATGGTTTGGCTCCGTTTCCCTATCCAAATTTCATGTTGAATTGTAATTCCCAGTGTTGGGGGAAGGTTCTGGTGGAGGGTGACTGGATTACGGGGCTGATTTTTCCCTTGCTGTTCTCGTGATAGTGAGTTCTCACTAGATCTGGTTGTTGAAAAGCGTACGGCACTTCCACCTTTGCTCGCTCTCTCCTGCTCCACCATGGTTCAGATGTGCCTGCTTCCCCTTCACCTTCTGCCATGAGTCTAAGTTTCCTGAGGCCTCCCAGCCATGCTTCCTGTACGGCCTTCAGAACTGTGAGTCAATTAAACCTCTTTTCTTCATAAATTACCCAGTCTCTGGTAGTTCTTCATAGCAGTGTGAGAATGGACTAATACAGTATTCAAAAAAGTAATGTCAGACTGAGTCATCCTCACAATGCCATCTCTCTTGTTCTTTCTCTTCTGCCTCCCTCTTCCACTCACAAGAACCCAAGTGATTACATAAGACTCACCAGGATAATAATGTACAATCTTCCCGTCTCAAGGTCAACTCATAAGTAACTTTACCTTTTTATTTATTTTATTTTTTGAGATGGAGGTCTCCCTCTATTGCCCAGTTGGAGCCAATGACATGATCACAGCTCATTGCAGCCTTATCCTCCTGGGCTCAAGGGATCTTCTCACCTCTGCATCCTGAGTAGCTGGGACTATAGGTGTGTGCTGCCATGGCTGGCTAATTTTATAATTTTTTGTAGGGATGGGGTCTTGCTGTGTTGCCCAGGCTGGTCTCAAACTCCTAGCCTCAAGTGATCCTTCTGGCTCCACCTCCCAAAGTGCTGGGATTAAAAGTGTGAACTATGATACCCAGTTAATAAGCAACTTTAACTCCCCTTTGTCATGAAACCCAACATATTCACAGATTCCAGGGATTAGTATGTGGACATCTTTGGGCAGCCATTGTTCTGCCCAGCATGAGGAGTTTAGATGAAATCTGCCCTGTGTGAGGCAGGGGCTTATATGATTCATGACATTTCCAGTGTCAGACCTTTGGCATGTATAGTCTGGACTTTTCTGACAATCAGAACTTTCCAAAAGATATTTACCAAGACAGTTGTAGTTTGTGGACTCCAGCAGCTGGTAAAAATCACAAATCCTGTTTTCATTCTATTATTTTTTAGACCTTTTGAATTGTGCAAGTCAGTTTCATAAAATATTGAGTTGATTCCTAAAAGACCAAATGTAGTCAATACCCAGGGTTTGTTGATTTTGCCTACTGCAAAATAACCTCAAGTTGGAATCTCTCCACATTCATATTTGTGAATCTATGAAGATTGCCAGCTTGTCTTAAGGAACTGTGTTCAATCCCCGCCCAGCTGTGCAATACCCAGAACTCTGAAGAAATAGCAAGGCTGGGCTCATTGCGGACCTGTCTGAATGGGTGTGAGACAACAGGTGGAACCATGGTGAAACAGACAGCACAAGAAAGTATTTCAGGTAAGCATTATTTTAAGAAATAATAACAACTATGCTCAACCAAACAAAAGCAACTGCAGGTCAGTTAGCCTCCAGGCTATGTGGTGGCTCCTCCTCCTAGCTATTGCTTCTATTCTGAAACTGGCTCCAACACCTAAACTCCTGAGGACTCCACTACTTTGCTTTTAGACCTCACCTCATTTGCCCTCTCAATTCCATAGGACAGGCTATCCTTAAAGACTCTGCCATCCCATCTTGGTCTTTATTTATGTACTGGATCTCTCACCTACTAGCTTGGCTTTCAACACATTGCTGTCTAGACCTGAACTTCTGTGCTTTGCTCCCCAGTCTTGACAGCAGGCTCATGACCCCGTGTGGCCCCTTACTATGCACATGACTTACTGTTGTAGCAGCTAGGTGCAGGGAGCCGGAGGAAGCCTGGTTGGAGGCCCAGATGGCATCTAGCTGACATTCCATTCTTCAAGTACAAAATACCAGTCTTGGCCAGACAATTTCAGACTGACCTACAGAATTCTAATGGGAAATATTTTTGCTAAGCATCAGCCAACAAAATCTCATTTACAAAATGGAAGAAGAATCAAGACTATGGCAACTTATGGAAGAAGAACCATAAGGCTAAGGAGACTTGGATTCTATTCCCAACCCTCTTGCAGATTGGCTGGGTAACCCTAGGAAAGTTCCTCACCTCTAAAAAATGGATCTGTTTCCTCATGAGTAAAATGTGTAAGACTGGGAAATTGTTTCCTGGTTTCATGGACCCAACACTAAGTAAAGTAAAATTAAAGCAAGGTAATACTTTCACATACTCAGGCAGTATGTTATAATTCTGTAATTTCTAGTAATTCTCCATGAGTTTCCATTTCCTCTCCATTCAGAGGGACTGGTTTTTAAATGTGACTCTATGATACATTATATACATACAGAGATACATAGATACATGCATACATACATGCACACATACATATGTGTGTGTAATCTATTCTGAAATCTCTTAAAGGAGATTATGGATAATTGATTCTGGAATCTCTTAGATTGCAGCTATTACTACTATATAATATAATTTATATTGCTACTATACAATATAATTTGTATTATATATATATAATAATATATGGAGGGATCTTCTCACCTCTGCATACTGAGTAGCTGGGACTACAGGTGTGTGCCATCATGGCTGCTGTACTATATACATATAATTACATCATATAATATGTATATATTACACCACCACAGAGAAAAGTTGTAACATGATGGAGGTGAATTACTTATATTAGGAATCCCTAAGAAACATTCTCAATCCCTGGATGAATAAGAGAAGTTCTGGAATATATTTACTTTAGAAAGTTATAGGAAGTTTCAGAACAGATTCTACTTTCTGGAATGCCAGACTGGCATTATTTCAACACAGGGTGTTTATAACACATATGATACCTGTTTTTCATCCTTTAGAATTCCAAGTCAACTCGTTTTTGGAACAGAATTGAGGTATGGTAAGTATAGGTACCCTTTACACATTGTGACAATGATTCTATTGTTTCTTTTTCTATTGTTTCTTCATGCAATGCCTCCAGATAAAACTTTCTGACCTATTTAAACAGAGCTACAATTCCATTCTTATCACCTCTATTATGAAATGGATCACATTTGTATTGTACTTAATTGTTTATTCCTCTGCCTCTCCCACTTATCTGTGATCTCTTTAAGAATATTCATTGGATTTTATTCTTCTTTGTATCCCCAGCACCCAGTGGAGTACCTGGCACACAAAAGCCATTCAACAGTGGTTAGTGAACAAATGACTTAATTAATTGTTAAGAAAAGCTACCTGCACTCTAAGCTTCTTGAAGCATTTCTATTATTTTCTGATTTTATAGCAGAGAATGAGCAGTAGAAGAATACAGCTATTAGCTAACACATTTTGTATTATTTGGTAGTCACATATCAGAAATAATTCCTTTATATTTGGAGGATGTACGTCCCAATTTCATTTGAACATTTGAAACAATTTCTGAGCATCCTTTAAAAGTAAGGTTCTGGTGGGGTGGCTCACACCTGTAATCCCAGCACTTTGGGAGGCCGAGGCGGGCGAATCACGAGGTCAGGGGATTGAGACCATCCTGGCTAACATGGTGAAACCCTGTCTCTACTAAAACATACAGAAAATTAGCCAGGCGTGGTGGTGGGCGCCTGTAGTCCTAGCTATTCGGGAGGCTGAGGCAGGAGAATGGCATGAACCCAGGAGGCAGAGCTTGCAGTGAGCCGAGATCGTACCACTGCACTCCAGCCTGGGGAACAGAGCGAGACTCCGTTTCAAAAAAAAAAAAAAGTAAGGTCCTAAAGTTGAAGTACCATGATTTTGAAACTGTCTTTCTATGGGTACCAAACCTACAGAGCTGCATTTAAAATCCTAACAAGTTAATGTTTTTGCTGCTGAAAGAATTACATATGTCATTTATAGGAAAATATCTATCATTTTGGAATAAAGTACATTAGCAATCCATGGTACCTGGAAGAGTTTTCAATTTTGTTTGGCAACTGTGCATATTTCTTCTGAATTCAAAGGAGCAGGGTGGATAGGTTGTTTGTAGGATTTGCGAACATCCAAATTTAAGAATAGAAAAGAGGAACAGGGAGGGGTGGGGAGGCTAGGGTGGAATTCCAGGGGAGGGACCTTAGAGGCTGGTGTAGCAGGCAACAGCAAGGTGGTCGAGAAGGGTAACATTTGGAACATACTGTGAAGAGAGCACTGACAGGACTTGCTGATGGATTGGATGTAGGATGTGAGAAAGAGAGTTAAACCTGAATCCAAGGTGTCTGACCCAAGCAACTGGAAGAATCGAGATACCACTTGCTGGGATGGAAAAGACCACAGGAAAAGCAGGTGAACCCAGATCTGGACATGATTCATTTGTTTGCCTATTAAGCAACCAAATGGAGATATTGAGTAGGCAGTTGGAATTCAGGAGATAGGTTAGGGCCAAAGTTATAATTTGGGAGGAACATTAGTATACATTGGATATTTAAAGCCTCAAGGATGGATGAGATAAATAAAAGAATATATACAGATAGAAAGAGAAGACATTGAAGTATTGAATGCTGGGTCTCCAAAATCTAGCAGTCAGAAGATGAGGAATCAGTATAGGTATCTGAGAACTAGTTGCCAAAAAAGCCAGAGGAAAACCAAGAGTGTGTGTAGCCTTGAAGACAAGTGAAGAAAAGTAAAGAAGAATGATCAGTTGTCTCAAACACTGCTCATAAGGCAAGCAAGGTCATGGGCCACAGCAATATGGAAACCATTGGCAACCCTGACAAGAACAGTTTCACCAGGTTATGGGGGCAAAAGCTTGATTGGAGTGGACTCAATAAAGGGTGAAGAGACGTAGAAGGCAGGGAGTAGAAAAACTCTGAAATGGAATTTTGCTATAAAAAGCAGAGTCTCTTAAATGAGGGTCCCCTCATTTAAGAATCTACGGATAGAATTCAGAGAGCTCAGGGATTTTGATGGAAAAAAAATTACATCTTTATTTTGACTCCTCCCTGATGTAGCATTTTCTTCAACTAATAATATAATAGCAGCATCTCTTACTTCGTAGCCTACAGAAACTGTGGATATTTTCATATTACATTATAGTTGTTACAAACATCTCAAAACATCATGCTCATTACTATTTCAAATGTACAGTAATTACTGTAGCCATCGCTAGGTTTCATGTGACTGTGCTCTTCTGTTCTACAAGTGCTCTGATAGAAGGAAACTTCTTATACTGAAGAGTGACAGGTTTTGGAATCAGAGACCTTGATTTAAATCCTTGACTGCTACTTACTAACTTTGCCTTTGGGTGTCTAATTCTCTAAGCCTCAGTTTCTTCATTTGTAACATGCTACCATATCACAACAGTGGAAAGTTATTTTGATCAGTATATTCCAATATCCTGTGTTTCTTTTTTAGTCTTATGTTTCACTTTAAGCACTTTAAAACATTATTCTCAGAATAATGTTTTAAAGTGGATTCACCAGACCATTAAAGGTCTTCATGGCACAAAAAAGTTAGGAATTTTTTTGGAAATGTTTCTGAAAATGTAAGACAGAAATGGATGAGAAGGAGAAAGAAACATCCACAGAAGATTTTCTAACATGGGAGAAATAAAAGAATATTTGTATTGCAGATGAGAGTGATTCAGTAGAGAGAAGGGAAATTGGTGATGCAGGAGTAGGGAAAACTGCTAAAGCATTGCTCTTGAGTAGGCAAAAGGAGATGAATCTAAAACACGAGGCGAGAGGCTGGGCTAAGATAGGTATGTAGGCCATTCGTGCAGTTATAGGAGAGAAGGCAGAGAATATGGGCAGAGCCACTCGCTGGGAACATGTGGTGGGAAGACCCTATGTGGACTCTATTCTGATTGCTCCCATAATAAGAAGCAAGGTCATCAGCTGAGAGTGAGGATCGGGGAAGAGGTGCTGGAGTCTAGGGAAACAGCAGAAGGTATGAATGA
The DNA here is from genome assembly GCF_000951035.1 of Colobus angolensis palliatus. Taxonomy (NCBI): domain Eukaryota; kingdom Metazoa; phylum Chordata; class Mammalia; order Primates; family Cercopithecidae; genus Colobus; species Colobus angolensis. Next base: position 1,134,091 of record NW_012115322.1, on the reverse strand, counting down.
ATTGGTTGTCTAGAAAAGCAGGACAGTGAATGGACTGGTGAGGGGTAACACAACTGGTGACTGGAAACTCACTTGAGATGAATGATCATGAGCTGCAGGTGAGTCAGCGCGACTGTGTGCTTCACCCAAGTCTTATCCAGCTGCAGCAACGCAGGTGCTGAGTAGGCGGAGGGTTGGATGTAACCACAGTTGTGCAAGTGAAGACAAAGCAAGAGAACAGCAAGACTGCAAAGAGCGGCTGATGGGTTGGAAAATAAAAAGCTCTGGCACAGTAGTGGTGAGCTTGATCAAACAGATTTATTTCTGCTTTTTGCTTTTCCCCTCACTCCTGCTTTCTTGAGAGTCAAACATAAGAAAAAGGAAAATCTTTGGGCAGGCAGCAACAGAAACAGAAAGGCCACAGAATGGAGAGGCAGGAAGGGGCTGTGAGTAAGCACAAGCTGGAGCTGGGTATAAGGCAGCAGAAGCAGCAGCAGACTTGGTTATGTGAAGGGCTGCACATCAGAGACAAGCTCCATCAGCTCCGGCTGCTCAGGGCATGGCGGAGAATCTGGTTCCTGAGGCTGTTTTGAACTCTAAGTATGAACAGCTACCTGTTTCTATTAAAGAGTATAAAAGCAAACGATAGCCATGTATTGCCTAATTTTAAAAGAATACCTCTCTATTACTGAATGACTGTCGACTTACAAACACGAGCTTTTGACCAGTTTGATGCTCCCTTTTACAGCACTTTCTACACTCTGTGTTAAATTGTAGATACTTGAATATTAAATAGAAGTGTCTGAATAACTCTAATGTAACAGAACCAAAAGCAGACCCAAGGAGGCAAGGACCATGCCTCATTTATTCCTGTGCCTCCTAGGACATCCCTTTGTGTTTGGTAGGCAGTCCATGAAGGGACGGGTGTGATAACTCTCAAGGGATTATGCCCTGATTATATCTCACCCATTTCTACTTCCTTGAGAAACCGAGTTGCCCAAGTGGTCAGAAAATTGCAAAATCAAGTTGTGGATGTGCAATCTCTGTGCTTTGTTTGGTAAATAGTTCCAAACAAACAAACAAAAAGGCTGGGCGCAGTGACTTATGCTTTTAATTCTAGCACTTTGAGAGGCCAAGGCAGGCGCATCACTTTGAGCTCAGGAGTTTGAGACCAGCCTGGGCAACATGGTGAAATCCCATCTCTACAAAAATGCAAAAATTAGCAGGGCATGGTGGTATGTGCCAGTGGTCCCAGCTGAGGCTGGATAATTGCTTGAACTTGAGAGGCAGAGGTTGCAATGAGCTGAGATCGTGCTACTGCACTCCAGCCTCAGTGACAGAGTGAGACCCTGTCTCAAAAACAAAAACAAAAAAAAACATAATGCAGATGGACTCACTCACTATACTGTCTGAACTCAACAAATAGTTCTTCACTTTCTGCCTCTTTTCAGCAAGCTGGCTGTGGTCTCTAACTCCTGGGGATTCTGCTGAAGATATCTCATTCCAACCCAGAACTTTGGCTACCTACTGTCATTCCATCTAAAGGCTGAAAAGCCATCACAGTGCTTACATAGTTCTACTCAGTCCTCCTACTCAGGGGGAAGCAAGGAGAGATGGAACCAAGAGGAGATTCTCTAACTTCCAGAAGATCAGGAAAAGTATCTGTAACTTCCAAAAAAAAAAAAAAAAATCACTTACATGAGTACATTTCAAACACTTTTTTACTACCACTTACAGTAAGAAATTTTACCATATAACCCAGTAAATGCACACACATACATAAAACTAAAAGGTCAGATTCATAACCCTTACTATATGTAATGCTCTGATATTTTTCTATTCTACTTTTACCTCAGTTTTTAAAAACTCTGGTCATAATATACCAGAAGGTTTTAACGACCCACAAATGGGCTATAACCTGCAGTTTGAAATCATTAGCCTATGTGAATTAGAAAACAAAAGATATCATTGTCTTTGCTCTGTAATAGCATGCAAAATTTATCAACATGGAAAATAAATCTCCATAGTGGAAAGGAAGGGGCAACAGTTATCATTGTTGGCAGATAACATGACCATATACCTGGGAATTCCAAGAGCATCAACTAAAAAAACTGATTAAGAATTGCATAAATTGATTACTACATTAATATTCTAAAACTAATAGTTTCCCTTTATCCAACTAATAACCTGACAGAGGACAAAGAGAAAAAACAGCAACCATTTAGGATAAAAACAAAATAGGTAGAATACGTAGGGAGAAATTTCCAGGCTCTACATGAAGAAAAACAAATCTCCCCTGATAATCATAAAATAATTGAATAGAAGGTCATGCTTTGTTCTAGGGTGAGATAACTCAGTATTATGAAGATATAATCTTTCCCATATTAAATTTAATATAATCATAATCAAAATACAAACAAGTTTGGGGAAATTTTTCACAAAATCATACACAGATTTATACAGATGATAAAGACCAGGAAAACTGTCAGGAAAAAATAATTGAATGGGAGAACTAACCCTGCCAAACATCAAAATGTATTACAAAGCTGCAGTAATTGAAACAGTTTAATATTAACTCAGAAACAGACAAAATAACCCTAAACAGAGTTCAGAGAAAGTTCTACATGTCATATATAGGTGTTTTGAATATGGTAAATGAAGCTCTTCAAAACTGGAGTGGGACAAGGAGATGATAGATTAATGATAGATGTTGCAAAAGCTGGCTGGCTTTTGGGGCGAAAAAGTTAGGGCGGATTCCTACTTTGCTATTCTCTTAAAGACTCTTAAAGGGTAAGAAAATTAAACTAAAATAGTGTCAGAATAAAGTATATAAAACTTTAAATTTTTTTATATGGGGAGTATTAAAGCATGATCCAAATCCTTGAAGTCATAAAAATCATGAATGAATTTGTCAATATAAAGTTTAATACACATGGCTGCACAAAGATAGTTGTGTAAGGATGTTATTTGCAATATTGGTTGTAATTGCAAAGCACTGAGAACTGCATACATGTTCATTAGTAGGGGACTGCTGAAACAAATACTACGACACAACCCAGCAGAGGATTTCTAGGCAGAAATTGATAAGAATGGGGTAGATCTAGAAGTAATGATATGGAAATGTGCTAAAGGTAATATTGTTTAGTAAAAAGGAAAGGTTCCAGAACCCTCTATATTCCTTTATTTTTTAAACCCATTTTTACATATATATGTATATGTACATGCATATATTTACATACAGTATATATGTATGTAATATTTACATTATAGTTCATTATGTAATATATGTAGCATAATACTTTCTATAATATTCTACAACATACATTTGCCCACTTAACAAAACATCATGAAGATAGGAAGTGGTTGTTATCAACTACTTACGGGAATTAGAATTATGGGACTCACTCGGGTGCAGTGGCTCACACCTGTAATCCCAGAACTCTGGGAGGCTGAGGTGGGCGGATCACGAGGTCAGGAGATCAAGACCACCCTGGCTAACACGGTGAAACCCCGTCTCTACTAAAAAAAATACAAAAAATTAGCCGGGCATGGTGGCAGGTGCCTGTAGTCCCAGCTACTCGGGAGGCTGAGGCAGGAGAATGGCGTGAACCCGCGAGGCGGAGCTTGCAGTGAGCCTAGATCGTGCCACTGCACTCCAGCCTGGGCAACAGAGTGAGACTCTGTCTCCAAAAAAAAAGGAATTATAGGACTCTAGATCTTTATTTGATAGTTCATATCCTTCTATACTATTTGAAGTTTGTTTTTATCATGATCTTTTAAAAAGTAGAAAATACAAAACATGCCAGTACCATATCCAAGTAAGGCATACTCCCTCTTCCCCCATTTTCTGTTTCATCAGTTAAAATATATAAACCTATAAACCCATTCCCTGTGGTTGAATTCTCAGGTTATCCCAGGTCACTGCAGTATACCAGCTGGCTATTGATCAAGAATTGCTAAGGAATCTGTCCTGTGCTTGCTCCAAAAATAGAACCAGTTTAGATGAGTAATGCTAACTAGTGACTGGAATACAGTATCTGGAAGCCTATTACTGATATTTCTATAGAGAAACTAAGCCCTGAAGTTGCCCTAAAGTGGCAGTAACATTCAGTTAAACCTAGCTTTAAAATCCAGGTTCCCTTTACTGTGTTCTAATTATTTTTCCTGAATGGCCTGCTTGTCCAGTCTAGTTGGCAACAACATGTATAGTATGTGACACATAAAGGCTTATTTTCAGGCTCACAAAAGGAACATGGCAACACCAAATTCATGAAATTCAGACATCATTAAATTACAGGCTCAAAGAAGCTCCCAAAGCACATTTGGAAGCTCCCCTTGGTCCCAGGAACTCTCTGTCATTTTTACGAAGGCATAAGGCAGCCAAGTGGCAATGGGGGGAGGTGACCTTTTTCATCACTCTAAGAAATCCTTCTAGATATTCCCATAACTGTTAAGAACAGACATTTCAGGGTATTTTTTCTTTTAAAATAATAATTGTTCAAGTTGCACAGTAAGCAAATAAAAAAGATGAATTCCACCTCTTCTCAACATTTCATACAGCTCAAAATGGAAAAATGGCAATCTAAATTTCCATTAGTAAGTGAACGACTAAAAAACTATAGTATACCAGTGTATTATGCAACTATTAAAAACAAAGATAACTCTCCCTCTACTGATGTGGAAGCAAGCAAAGTATGAATATGACACAATCCCATTTTCTGTAAAAATAACCAAAAATATGACAAGAGGTATTTGCACATGATTGAGCATGAAGAAACATACAGAAGGAGAGACACCAGGCTGTTAATGTTGACTTTAATATTGGAGAAGATAAAAATGGAAGGAAGCTAGGGAGAGATGGCTAACTTTTGCTGTTATATATAACTGAGTTGTTACAATAAGCACACAAAATATAAAAACATTTTAAATAATTTTTATAAATTGTAATAAAATGTATATTTTAAAATATAACTAAAATTAAAAATTATAAAATAAGACTGGGGGAACTTCTAAAAGCCAGTAAAATGGGCCACTGAGAAAGTAACACATCTTGGAAGAAAGAGTCTGTGCCAGAATGACAGATTTTTACCAGATCTGAAGGCTACAGATGAAACATGACCCATAAACTCTGAAATATCCAGTTAACAGCAGTCGATATACCCTACAAGAGGGAAGGAACTTCACCAGTGGAGCTCAAGGTTATAGACAATGCTAGAGAACACATAACTGATATGAGCTGAATTATATCCCCTGAAAAAGATATGTTGAAGTCCTAACCTCCAGTATCTCAGATGTGATCTGATTTGGAAACAGGGTCCCTATAAAGGTAATTAGTGTTGAAATGCGGTCATTGGGGTGGGCTGTAAACCAGTATGACCAGTGTCTATTAAAAGGGGAAATCTAGGCCGTGCGCGGTGGCTCAAGCCTGTAATCCCAGCACTTTGGGAGGCTGAGACGGGTGGATCACGAGGTCAGGAGATCGAGACCATCCTGGCTAACACGGTG